>NC_030436.2:8138750-8460000 GCF_001660625.3 Ictalurus punctatus
AAAAGATGGAAGCAGTAAGAAGATGCTACAGAAGGTAGTAGATAGTAACTGATGTCAAAGCAAAGTGTGGCGATCTCAAAGAGGAAAAATGCTTAAACTTGAATGGGCCTCACATCAAACCCTGAGGGATTCAACAGAAAATATTGTCTGAACTAATCATGCCTCAACACTATTTTTTTAATCAGACTGAGCACAAGTGGGAGTACATGTTTTCTTGTACTCGTTGATAGCAAAGCAGAGATGAGTAACCTACTTTTGATAAATCTATCAGGGATATCATGGAACATTTTATTTGTGTCTGTTTATGTTGATTTCTGGATAATGTGTGATGCTAGCAAAGATGTTATCAATTCTGTTTAAGAGGATGGCCAACCTACATGTTCAGAGCCATATCAGTGGGCATGGTCATTAAAAATGAGCATATAATGCCAAGAAGTCAGTCCGTACAGGATTTCACCGAGTTTTTTTGTGATTGTTGTGGGCAAAAATGCTTGATTTTGCTGCGGCTTTTTTCAAAAATTTGCAGTATAATAGGTTTTTTGTGCTTTTTTTCTGGAAAACTACTTGAATTAGTGAAATTGCAATTGCACGAAATTGTTTTGCATGGTCTTTCACAGTGATTGCTTGTTTTTTTAAATGAGACCTTTTAGCTGTACTCATGATTTTGGCTTTGGCTGATTGAGCTTTGTGATGACGTCACTTGGCGCGTCTCGGCCCAAATCTGCAGAAAATCTGCGGTAATTCTGAAAAACTGCAGGATCCTCCGAATATTGCGGAGTTTGCTGATTTTGTGTTCATTTCTGAGGGGACTGAGGAGTGTTCATGTCTCAGTGCTTAGTGCTCGCTGAACTGAAGTGTTACAGTTTCTCTGCACTCTTGTTTCTCTGCTCAACGCTTACAAATACCTTTATGTGTACTCAATTTTCAGCACCTTGCAGTCTTTTTTAATTCTAATACTGCTCTGCATGCACATGTTGGCCACCCTCATGCTCACGATTAAAGATATTGTGCAAACAGTATAAGATGTTATATCAGATGATTTGGATTGTAAGAAGATACAGTAGCACATATATGTGGTATCAGACGTTTGAATCTTTTTTACCAGTTCAAGTACAAGCACCATATTGTACTCATATGTTCAAAAAAACAGTTGATGTCGTACCTCAGTTTTGACTGGGAAAAAAAAAACTACGGATCTGGTTGGAATACATGAGTGTTCACAGACGTCCTGCATGAAAAGAACCCACAAGAACAAAAGATGATTGGGAACTGATGCCCGCTTGTATACACTCCAAAATGAGAATGTGTTCGTGTGTATTCGAGTGCATACGAAAATATTAGATAAACAGTGGGCTCTCATCAATCAGCAATCACATCCTGAGTGGCAGAAGGGCTGCACGGCAAAGGTTATTACATTCCCTCTGATAAACAAAACTGAATGACATAGTGACAGAGAAAAAAGCTCCACTTTTTTTTATATTGTGCCAAGAGAGGAGGACGATAAAGAGAACGGGCGCCAGGAAACAAAAGACACCTCGTTGATGAGGTTTTTACCAAACAAAATAATAGTGTGGAAGGTAAACAAGTGAGAAAATGCAGGTAATTGTGATTTTTAGCATGTTAGCGAGGTCAATAGTGGCTTACTTTATCCGGGAGTGCTGTAACAATGAGAGCTAAAAAAAAAAAAAAAAAAGATACTCAGGTGTCTCTGCACATTTTATGAGCTATTCATTCAAATGGATTAGATCTCTACAAGAAATGGCATGTGTCCCTGTGGACTGTGTCTCTTTAACTACAGCAGCAGGAGAAAGTAAAAGAGTCTAGTGCAGCAAAATGACTGAAGGAAAGACAGGGTGCCTCTCATTTCTTTCACTGCACTTCTTTTAGTTCCTTTCTGTGACAATTCTGTGATTTAGATTCTCCTATTGAGAATGGAAGAAAGATAACCAGCCAACCAATCAAACAAACAACAAAAAAAAATCTAAAAAAAACCCTGCAAGGACAGAGAAACGTGGTAAATACAGTATATTTGCTGGATATTTATTTGTATTTTCCAAAACCTAGTTTCTTAAATGGTTCAAACTCAACAGACTGTATGTAAGAACTAGTAAGAATTCTAACGCAAGAGGTGGACTTGTTGGAACTGTGTATGAGTATGCATTATTTACATTATACTCATGCATTATAACACCTAGTGTACATGTCTGTCAGTCATTGAATCAGTAATTGAATCAGTCAGTGAATCAGCCAGTTAATAAATCACATAGTCAGTGACTACGTTTAAATGTGCATCAAATTCCGTGCAGCCATATTCCGATTATGATATTTATATGCGTACAGGCATCGTAATATATTCCTGCATACATGGTTGTAGTAAGTATGCCTGAGTTGCCATTCCTAAATACGAAGCCTACAACTAAGCATCTGTAAGCAGCCACAATTCCTTGCGGACTAAGAGTGCACACATATCTCCTTTCAGTGGATTTTCTGAATAAGGCGTTTACATGCAACAAACTTCCATTTAAAACAGACATATTCCAGTGGTGGGAATCAGAATATTGTCTTAATCTGAAACGGGCAATCGGATTGCAGCACTTACATGACTCCCAGTAATATCGGAAAACTGATATGCATGTAAACATAGCCAGTCAGACAGTCAGTCAATCAAACAATCAGTCAGTCAGACGAAAAAGGCAGGCTGGAGTGGGAAAGCCTGGGTCAATTATAAAACATTTTCTTTTCCCCTCATAACCTGAAATGTGCATAATCATCACAACCTGGTTGTAATATTTATTATTTTATTTTCACTTAAGGCATGGCAAATGACTTAAGTCAGTTGAGGTAAAAAAAATAATTTAAAAAAAGCCTGTCAGCAGTTTGTCACTTTGAAAATAATGTCCTGCTTGCCATTACATTTAGAAACTAAGACACGATATTGATGTAGAAACGCAATGAAAAGCACATGTAGGCAGGTACAGGAATGAGGAGGAGGTAGGAACGAGTCCTCTAAGAACCATGGGCTGCAGATGCAAATTCCCAGAGCTGTCCTGCAGGATTTATTTATACAGCAGCCGCGAATCATCCTCACATCCCTCATGATATACACACACTCTAGAGGACACTGTTTTAATCTGGACAAGACCTGAGATCAAGTTCAGTGCCAAACAGAATGCAGGTGGAGCAAAGCCCTATTTCTGATACACAGCCTCATATTTACAGGAAAAAAAAGCACTGAGTCAGATCCTGAGATGCCAGAATTTTTTTTTTTTTCACAATATATCCTCATAAACATGAAAATATACGCAACGAACACATATTATTACCGGTGCTGAGCAATAGCGCCACAGTGTTGTCCTGAAACTTCATGAAAAATAAATCAGGCTGTTAAGCTAACCATGTAAGAATGCAACGTCGACCAATAACACTCTGTACACACTGAGTGCATGAAGGTACGCCAATGCTTCGGTAAACAACCTTTGTTTGCCATTGGCCTGGTTTCATCTTTCAAGTGATGGCTTCGACTGCATAAACGCAGAGCCTAAAAACCGAGGCATCGAGCCAGGAAGCAGAAATGTAATCAAAACGATGCCTCTCCACATCACAGGGGGAGCAAGGCCGCCTCCTGCTACTCTCTACAGAATGAACAATGCCGGATTATGGGTTTAATAAGATTTATTGCTAGTCTTTGAGTGATTTGTGCAAATTATTGAAAGTCTAAAAAAAAAAAGGAAAGAAAGAAAAAAAAAGAGAGAAGAGATGATCAGCGCTTTGTCCTCATCCTCATATTACACAATGGCTCATCTGCATGGTAATTTGCATAATATTGAGCTCTTACAATAGAGAAAATCATATTTCCTAAGGGAACAGGGGGTTTGTTCAATGAGATATGTACACCTCAAAGCATGGGTGCATTAAGTATAAGTACAACAGCATGAGCACTGCGTATAAGTGAGTCTATTTAAAGAAACACAGTAATATCTGTAGTTAAAGCATCTCGATGCTGCCTTTTGATAGCAAACCGTCAGTTCTGAAATCCTCCACACATCCTCTGGGTATTTAGTACTATTGAGAATTTTAAAACATGAAGGATCTCAAGGGTTTCTCATAGCAGTTTGTTTTAAATGTAAATTAGACATGGATGCATTTGAGTTTGAATTTATATTTCCATGTGAATCACATGGAACAAGTTCCTGTTTAGGGTACATACATTGATTTCAGTTATTAATACAGTGGCCAGTATTTGTACAAGCGACATCCACAAACGTAAATTATTATTATTTTTATTTATTTATTTATCTATTTATTTATTTATTTATTTTAGTAAATTAGAAAGCGCAACAACAAAATGAAAAACACAATGAATTCGGAAACGTCAAATCAGAAAATGTGACACCAAATGTGGAAACGCAGCAGCATTGTATACAGACACCTGTACATCTGCTCATTCATGCAATTATCCAATCAGCCAATCAGGACAAGTCATAAAATCATGCAGATCCAGGTCAAGAATTCCATTTAATGATCAAACATCAGAATGGGGAAAAATGTGATCTCACTGAATTTAATCATGGCACTGTTGGTTCCAGATGGGCTGGTTTGAGTATTTCAGAAGCTGCTGATCTTCAGGATTTCCATACACAACAGTCTCTAGAGTTTACCCAGAAGGTGAGAAAACACATCCAGTAAGCGCCAGTTCTGCAGGAGAAAATGCCTTATTGATGAGAGAGATCAGAGGAGAAAAAGGAGACTGGTTTCAACTGGCAGGAAGGCTGCAGTAACTGAAATCACCACTCTTTACAACAGGACTAAGCAAAAAAGCATTTCAGAAAAGCACAGCACTTTGAATTTTAAGCTGGATATGCTAAAACAGTAGAAGACAACATTGAGCCCCACTCCTGTCAGTCATCAACAGGGATCTGAGGCTTCACTGGACACAAACTGGACAGTTAAAGATGTTTTTCCAATCTTTAAATGAGCAGTTTGAAACTCACATAGTTTCACCCCCATTCTGATGTTTAATGTGAATATGTATCTGCATGATTGTATGCATTGCACCGCAGCAGCATGATGGGCCGATCGGATAATTGTATGAATAAGCTAATAAAGAGGTTGGTGGGTGTCCAGGACTTCCATACAGGTGAAGGAAATGCACTAATTTGAAACAAAATTTGAAAATGGCTAACTTTGTGTTTTGTTGGCATCACTTCACACACACACACCCCACACACCTACAGTACATGAACACACTGATTCACCTCAGTCCTGTTTGCCTCTCTGCCTCCAAGTGAGTGCTGTTCCCAGGCAATCTCCCTTCCTATATAAGTGCATAAATGTCAAACCGCAAACTTTTTGTAGGCGGACTTATATAATAATGCAGTAATGAGGCATGTAAGCACAGCGAGACACTGAATTCTCATACTTATATCCATATGACTTTGCTTCCTCACGCTCGCTGTCTGAAAGTGATGCCGCAACTGTCCACAAGAAAAGCCAAAAAAAAACAAAAAAAACAACGCAGTAATGAGGGTGTACACTGTAGAGCCAGAAACACCACATGATGGCTATCAACGGGTGACATTTGTGTGTCACTCCAACAGAGAGGCCAGAGCTGTGATTGGCCGAGGGAGTGGCGGACAGATTACGACTCGCCTCACCCTCCCAAGTTCGCTCAGTTTCCTTCCTAATGGGCACAAAATCAGGATGGAAAAAGAAACGATTGCGCGACAGGCCGTGATTTGAGTCACACAAGCCTGAGGTGCAATTTAAATGCATTTTTTAAAGGGCTGATTTTGCAAATGGGGTGGAAAAAAATTCCCTCCTAGTAAATGATCCAGGCACTGCAATTCATCCCAATTTCCTGTTAAAAACGAAAATCACGAATATCACGTATATATATTGTCAAAGATCTAGTCTTCCTACTAGATCAGTCAGAACCTTTTATCTTCTGGATTGCATTAAATGTTGAATGTCTTTCCATTTCATCCAATTTATCCATTCCAGGAGGCTTAACTGTCAACATGTGTAATATGTGGTGGGATTTAAATACATCACGCCAGTGTGTGAGCTTAGTGTGATGGTTACAGGAGAAATCAATATACATTCAGACATGGCTAAACCTGGACAATCCATACTCAAACAAGAAAATAGGCCAAGGTTGAAATCAGAAAGTGGCATGAAGACAATATAGTGCCTTTTAACCTTAACAGTTCTACAATTCTCAACAGTTCAACCATTCACGCACAAGTCGCTAGCCTGCCATCAGGGGCAACTTGGGGTTCAACATCTTGCCCAAGAACACTTCGTCATGTGGGCCAGGATTTGAACCGCCAACGCTGCAATTAGTGGACAACCCGCTCTACCACCTGAGCCACAACCACCCCACTCTGTACTATTTATTTCTGTCTGTGTGGAATTTCAGATGTTCTCCCTGTGTTCATCTGGGTTTCCTTTGGGTTCACCAGTTTCCTCCCACCTTCCAAAAACATGCTAGTAGGTTAATCAGCTACATGTAACTGTACATATGACATCTGGCTTCACATTTAGGGTGTATTCCCTAAATCATTACCTCATCCTGTTGTTGATTATTTTCCTATAACAGCATGCCTACTCAGTGTGTTTTGCCTCTTATACCATCGCAATCTTGCCAACAATTACAATATTTAAAAGTGAAATACAAGCATGTCGTCCTATTTATCCATTTATAGTTACATTTAATGTTGTTATTGCATATAGCAGCTATAAACAGCCTTTCTGTTCTTCCTTTGTCCCGAAAACCGCTTTACCTTAAAGCACTGACACTGACTCAAGGCTCCTTGCAAAAAGAGCAATATATATATATATATATATATATATATATATATATATATATATATATATATATATACACACACACACATTTTTTTATTGTTAAATAACAACAATCCGCTTATCCGCTTATAATTTCAGTTGAAATTATGTAGAGCGTCCGACGTACTGTATGAGACCTTGTGTAAGTTGTTACTATAGAAATGATAATGTATTAGGATGAACGCATTAATAGTATGCTGGTATAAATTATTATCGGATATTCCAAACTATACTGAGCTGAGCTTCCCAAAAGCATTGCGAAGTTGAGATCATTTTAACTGAGAGAGAGAGAGAGAGAGAGAGAGTTCAGTGTGGTGCTTGCTCTACCATTTAATGATGATCTTTGTGCTGCGATGCTTTTGGGAAGCTTCATCCTGCTTGACAATGTTCCTAAAATCCTAACCCCCTTCTGATTATAATGATCAGTGCCTTGTTTCTGAGAATTAAAAGCTCTTATTTAAGAAACCGGAGCGAAAAGGCTCAACCTCCTGCTTTACAGACGTTCAATTCTCAGACAAGGAGAGAGCAGATTCAGTCTATTTGTCTCTGACAGTAGTGAATAAATCCTGCTTAAAGTGTTCATCTCCCTGCAGACCCCCTCCCTTCTCTGTGTTAATTGCATGTGTGAACTCCTACTTATTGTCATTTCCTGTCAAATTAGGCGAGGCTCGGGAGGAACCGCACCGTAGTGATGCCTGGATCACACGCTCTGACGTGCGCTCATGCATACAAATGGGAAGGGGAAAAAAAAGAGGGAGAAAATGCTGGAGCCTTACATAAGCCTTAAGTCAACTAGGAGACAAAATCGTGTATTACATAATCCACAGGCTGTGCGTCTAAAAATAAGACTGGAGTGGATAGGGGACCAAGGTGAAACCTTTCATTTGATCTCGATGCTCGATCCAGATGATCAATGAGAGCATACTGCCGGACCAAAGGACACCAAAAAACAAAAAGGTCCTTGCACATGCTTTTATGACTAGATTAATAAATGTAGGAAGGTTCATCGTACATCATAACTGGGACTTTCTGTCATATTGCATCATTCGAACCAGACTGGAGGGTTTAAAACATAGGTAACTAAATTGATGTGTTATTAATAATGCTGACCTTCCATGTAAACATGTTATGTAGCACATGAAAATGTCACTTGACCTCTGGGGAAAAGACGGATTAGGGCGTGAGCGGACAGATGGCCCAGAAGCCATTAAAGGCCAGAAAGGAGCCAGTGTCACTGCATATGTTCGGAGGCTTCCACATGAATATTTTTCCAGCCCTGATGGACGGCGGCTCGTGCCATCTGGATCTGCTCGAATCTGAATGATGGACGCTCGGCATTATGCAGAAACCACGCGGATAATGTGCCTAAGCCGTGCTATGTTGTGTTGCATTGCACCGATTGCATTGCATCTTATCCTAAATGACACCAGTGACGTTATTCAGACTGCCTGTGTCATGCAAGATTTTCATCCGATTTGTCTGAGTATAAGGAGAAATCTGAAGGATTCTTAGAGCCATTGGAATAATTCACACTGTACCCAAAGAAAAGGCTTTAGGAACATAATTTTTAAGTTACACCTAGTATCAAGACATGTAGTTTATTCAAGGGTTATCAGTCATTTAGTAAAGAGATTTCACCTTCATTTCATGGTAATGTGGCGTAAGTAAGGAATAAAACACTTTGTGCATGCCGTCAAATGAAAATAATCAGTGATGCAACATCATCATCATTGTAGTGTGATGCCACAAACATGACAGATTCCCAATACCATCACATCCTAAAGTGGTTTGTTCCTCTTGTATATCAACAGTTTTCCTTATTAAAGAACAGTGTCATACTTTTTATCCATTTACAGTTACATTTCATGTAACAGTCCCTCGTGTGATAACAACTATTATAAACATCCTCTCTTTTTCTCTTTCTAGAAGTTATTAAGAGTAAAAAAAAAAGTCATGAAGAGTTTAAAGTTACAGTTTACACAACCTCTGGCTGTTTTTTTTCCCACTCGTTTATGTTGAACATCCACCACACAGGTCCCTGTAAATTAGTTGTTACTATAGAAACTATACTATATTAGTACAAGTGCATCAATATAAATCTTACAGATAGAACTTGTCTCAGAGCTGGTTTTATAGGAAATTAATCAACACTTTCTGACCAGTCAGAATCGAGGATTCAACAGCAATGTGATATATAGTGTATATACTAACATATAAATTCTGTGATGGTTTTTCACTCGCTCGCACAAAAAAACTTGCCCTTAGTTAATGCTTTTAAGTAAAAAGCAAGTTTATCTATCTTTAAAAACCTTTGTTTGCTTCCGAGTTCAACTTCTCCCCTATATACAGTGTATATATATATATATATATTTTTCTCATTGATTAGCTTGTCATGAGCATTGCCGGCTGGATTGTAATCTCCCACAGCCACCAAAGGAAGCCTTCAAAGAGGACCTTTGAGTAGGAGGGCTTAAAGATAAACCAGAAATGTCATATGTATTTAAAAGCAGCAAGTGAAATGTTCATGGTGGACTGCTTCCTTAAGACTTCGCCTTTCACAGACACAGCAGTGTCAAGTCAAATTTGGGCCAATCTTTGGACTCTTTGAATGTGGTTTAAAGGGATAAAATTCACCAGTTTTACCCATGACTTCCTCACCAAGGACCTTATAATTGGGCACATTCCAGTTATATGGTTTGGGCTATCTCCATTTATTGATCAGGCTAACGCATTTATTGAAGTAACTTACGAGTGAGGCAGAATAGAATACAAGCGTTGATGCACTAAATTAAATTATTTGCTGAGCGAAATTCTGTATTTACTTGGATTTGAGAAGAATATCAGGAAAATATTGTGTATGAGGTATGTGTATGAGGAGGTGAAGCAGAACATAAATGTAGGAACTCATCTATTGGGATAAATCCAAGACAATGTCCATAGCATGGAAGGCAGCATGATGAGGTCTTAGTCACAGGGGAGCATGGAGACTATCCCAGGGAACTCGGGGCACAAGTCAGGGGACACTCTGGACGGGGTGCCCATCCATCGTAGGGCACAATCGCACACCCATTCACACATTACATACAATTTGGAGATGCCGATTAGCCTATAATGCAAGTCTTTAGACTGGGGGAGGAAACCCTGCGCACACAAGGCTTTAGTTTGGGGTCTGGGTACTATCAGGTGACTTGCACCCATGATTCTAAGGGACCAACTAGGTTAGTGTGGGTTAACCTAGGTTAGGGACCAACAAGGCCGTGTTTAGTTTGGGGTCTAGGTATTATCAGGTGACCTGCACCCATGATTCTAAGGGACCAACTAGGTTAGCTTGAGTCCTTGTTTAGTTTTGTTTGTTTTTTTGAGATGCAATTATCTTAAATTTTATTATTATTAATATTATTTATTTATTTAGTTAGTTATTTTTTACAATATCAGCTTTCAAAAATTCTAAGTCAATCCTTCTGTAATATTGTGTCGGCTGCCCTCGTTGCAGAGGAATAGGTACGTCTGTCAAGTCAGAGTTATGTGAGTCTCATGATTTGAATTTTCTGAAATTAAACTTCTGAATTGCTATTACTACTACCAAAAAAATCAAACAAACAAATAAACAAAACCCTCAAAAAATGGCATTTGTATTCCAAGTGCATGCAGTTTATTTAAAAACAGAGCACACCAACTATGCAATGTGCGTAGGTAGACACTTGAATGTTTAAATAACTGCTTTCTACAATAAGTAGCAGCCCTGAGGCACTCAGCGTTGAAAAGGCACACAAACGAAACCTCTATAGTGCGGGTCAAGTTCTCTCAACTGCGTTTACTCTGGCTCACTCTGCCTAATTCGTCTCTCGCTCTCTCTCTCTCCCTCTCTTTTTCCTCCTGCCTCTTAGCGAAATGTTAATGAACAACACTGAAGTCGATTGTACCAAATATCTCTTACATCGTCCTGGAGCGCATGAGCTTATTAAATTGAATGGTGTAAACTATTATTAGCTGAAGGAAGTTGGGCATTTAGCATGGTGCAATTAATTAGCATGTGTCAGACTCGTGCTGTCAGCAGAAGGAGTCGATATTATTGGAAGCGTGCGATGCTGTTGGGTTCCCGGACTTCAGACCGGGCTATTTGCATTCGGTGGTGTGGGTGTGTAAGGCCTCACTTAATAAATTTTCCCCCATGGTGCCTGACTTAATGTTCTTTTCTCCATTCCACAGAGAGAGCAAACGAATGTCGCTGCCTGAGGACAGAGTCTCTCTGCCACACTGCTGGCACAGATGCATGATGAGGTCTTAGTCACAGTTTAAGGAGTGCTGGAGAGACTGTCTTCCAAAAGTCTCTTACTGCTGGAGCTACATCTCTGGATGTGTATGTGTGTGTGTGTGTGTGTGTGTGTGTGTAGGGGATACTAATAGTGCTTTTCCACTTGACCATGCAGGACATTATGGTGTGGTAACAAATCCACGATCCCACATTTAATTACTTTTGTGGCAGAGTGCCTGTGCTGAAGTTGGATACTTGGTTCTCTTGCTTCTGAGGATGGGAACATGTGGGCAGAGCTAAAATAAAAAAAAAAATAAATAAAAAACCTCACTGCTAATCATTGATTGATCAAACACAGTGGTCATAGAATCATCTGATTTGATGATTTGAAAGAAAGCAAACAAAAATCCATAAATTAAAAGGAGCAATTGTGTTATTGTGTGTCTATGGTAGCTGACACGCTGCAATGGCTGAGCTGCATTGCTGGAAGATTTCGAGCACGCCACACTTTCAGTTTTTAGTCATCAATACTTTGTTTTTCAGCTTTCTGTGAGTTTTTCCTTTTATGGTGTTTTGTGGGCGTGGTTAAATGTAAATCAGCCATGCCGTGAAATGTGCTTGGTAAGTTACAAATGATTAGCGTTTATTGACATACACATGAGTATGAACAGAATGAATGTTTTAGTAAACCTGGAAGGAATTTTGTTCCACACATTTTCCTCACAACTTTATAAAAGATTGATAAATGAAGACCAGAGTCTCTGGCTAGAACGACTTTTCTACCAGCATGTGCTCGCTTTATAGGTTATAACATTATGGTGTTGTAGAATGTACTGTATGTAGTTCACTATATGCATGTTATTTCCTATTCAGGCACATTGCACCCCATGCACCGCTTGGGGAAAAGTATTGTCACCCTCTGCTTCCTTTGATGCGCATGTCAGTATTATAACAAACTCAGGCAGACACAGATATGCCACCAAAAAAAGAAAAAGAAAAGACAATTAAATTTTGAATACTATTTTACTAGTGTCCATGTGATGTAATTATGCGATGTGAAACAGACACAGGTATTCAACCAGGATGCAGATACTATAGTTCCGCATTTGGTTTAGTCATCGCAAATGTCTGGTAGCAAAGAGCTACAATTCTCTATTCCTGTGCCATTGTGACTTGTCTGAGTTTGTCTTTTTTCACATCGATTTCCTCTTCACGTCTCCCCATGGTATGTCTGTGTCTGTGTGTGTTTGTGTGTGTGTCTGAGAGAGAGAGAGAGCAAGAAAGAGAGAGGGGAAGAGTGAATATTTGTGTACACAATAACATGTCCTCATATTTGCATTATGAGATTCGCTTTTTGCACACTAAGGTCTCGTAGGACTCATAAGCCAGAATGTAACACTGCACACTTGGTAGCGGGAACGGTCGATATTCAGCAATCCTAAAGTATAATATGTGGCACTTTGCTGACAAATTAAACCCCTGTTGACCACAAAATGTTGTATGTATGTTTAAAAAAAAGCAGCTAAACTAAACATTTAGTTATAACTTCAGCTGGAAGACGCTATATATATGCAGTATCTCACAAAAGTGAGTACACCCCTCACATTTTTGTAAATATTTGATTATATCTTTTCATGTGACAACACTGAAGAAATGACACTTTGCTACAATGTAAAGTAGTGAGTGTACAGCTTGTACAACAGTGTAAATTTGCTGTCCCCTCAAAATAACTCAAAATAACTGTAACAAAATAACTTGAGCTGCACACTACTTTACATTGTAGCAAAGTTACATAATAATCAAATATTCAATAATGAAATAATCAAATATTTACAAAAATGTGAGGGGTGTACTCACTTTTGTGAGATACTGTGTATATATATATATATATATATATATATATATATATATATATATATATATATATATACATATGTGTGTATATATATAAACATATGTGTGTGTATATATATATATATACATATGTGTGTGTGTGTGTATATATAAATTTTCTGGTTAAAGCACCCTAAACGTTTAGATATTTAGATAAATATTCGACTACATTACTAGTGAAAGGGAACTTTAACCCCTTGACAAATTTAATAATGAAATAAATTACTTTCAGAGATGTTTTAAATAAATCTTCGCATTACAAAAATGGCATGGCTTTAGCACAACTTTGGAAGTTCCTGACCAGACTGGATAAAAAACAAACTTTATTTTTGTTCTTTTACACTTCCTGCCTCCGCTTCGTAACATTCGTAGTTTGGTGACTTGTTGGTTTCATGCCAAAGTATACAAAGTAGTCTGCCAAATATTCTATATACAGTATAAGTGATGCTGTGCTATTTATTACATACGATTTACTACAGGAGTATGAGTTGTATTGGTTACTAGTCTAAAATTCCAACAAAAACCTTTCAAAGAAGTGTCTTACAGTCTCTTGATTTGGAAAGAGTAGGGTTTGTGGAGTGTTGCATACTGTGTATGTGTGTTTGTGTATGCATGTGCTGCTCTCCTCATCGTTGCGCTAATTTTGTGGAAATGCTCCTGGCGGCCCTTCTGGTGTGACTGAGATCAAACTGATTCAGAGCTTCAGCTGTCCCTTTGCATTAGCCATCCTGCCAGGAGGTAGACAGGCAGCCTTTTTAGACAGCCTATCAAGGGGGACTGACACATCTGGCCACCCCTTCTCTTTTCCTCCTAGACAATGTTGAGGGGGAAGAAAAAAGAAGCACCTCAGCAGAAACTGCCATGAATCTCTGCAAGAACCTTACTCATCACTTTATTAGGAACACCTTTACACCTATTAATTCATGCTATCTAATCAGCCAATCATGTGGCAGAAGTGCAACGCATAAAATCATGCAGATACGGGCCAGCAGCTTTGGGTAATGTTCACATCAACCATTAGAATGGAGGAACAAATATGATGTCAGTGATTTTCACCGTTGATATGATTGTTGGTGCAAGATGGGCTGGTTTGAGGATTTATATAACTTCTAATCTACTTTGATTTTCACGTACAACAGTCTCTAGAGAACCTCTATACTGGTTCGAGCCGAAAGAAAGGCTACATTAACTCAGATAACCACTCTGTACAATTGTGGTGAGCAGAAAAGCATCTCAGAATGTACCGAACCTTGAGGCGGATGGGCTACAACAGCAGAAGACCACGTAGGGTTCCACTTCTGTCAGTCAAGAACAGAACACTGAGGCTGCAAAGGGCACAGGCTCATCAAAACTGGACAATGGAAGACAGGAAAACATAGCCTGGTCTAATGAATCTCAATTTCTGCTGAGGAACACATATGGTAGAGTCAGAATTTTGTGCCAACAGCATGAATCCATGGACCCAACCTGCCTTGTGGAAACAGTCCAGGCAGTCCGAAGAGTTTTTTCTTGGCACACACTGAACCTGTTAATACCAATCAATCATTGCCTGAGTGCCACAGCCAATTTCAGTATTGTTGCTGACCATGTGCATCCCCTCATGGCCACAATTTACCCATTTTCTAATGGCTACTTCCAGATGATAATGCAACGTGTCACAAAGGAAAAGTCATCTCAAGCTGGTTTCATAAACATGACAATGAGTTCAGTGTTCTTCACTGGCCTTGCTAGTCACCAGATCTGAATCCGGTGACTGAATCCGATGAACACCTTTGGGAGAATCACAGCATGAAAGTGCACCTGAAAATTCTGCAGGAATTGCATGGACCCGAGTCTGAAAGGAATGTTTCCAATTTCTTGTAGAATCCATGCCATAAAGAATTGAGGCTGTTTTCAGAGAAAAGGGAGGTCCTACCCAGTATTAGTAAAGTGTTCCTAATAAAGTCCTTGGTGAGTCTGTGTATGTGTGTGTACATATATTACATATACATATATTACACACACACATATGTATTTTTAAACACTTTTCAGCAGCGGCACCGACGTATACAAACTTATTCTCAGAGGAGTATATCTACATAATAGTCATAATAAGGTTTATTCATTATAATGCCTTTCTTAAGCCCTATAATTATTGTGTATTTGACCTAATATTCTTTTTTTTATTTTATTTAAAGCAAACTTAAATCAAATTGTGTTGATGCCTATATCGCTTTGACTTTAAAAAAAAAACAAAAACAAAAAACAACTAATAAGTACAAGTAAACTAGTGATTGAAAGTGAAGTATGAATTCAAAGAAATATAAAAACCTGTGAGCAAACTCTACCCTCTTAAAAAACCTACTGTGTATGCATTAAGCTATCAAATGAAAATCCACCAGGTAAAGACACACTATTGGTTGAAAGCAAACTCAAAAACTAGCATGTGAACAATTGCAGTAAGTGGAACATAACATGGAAAGCAAAATCAAACTTAGTAACAGTAACAGTTTAAGGTTAACAAAGGCAAGGAAAAGCAGACTAGCAAGTGAAAGACTAGCACATGCAAGTAAAAGAAAGCTGACTAACACATAGCAAGCAAATGCAAACTTGTGAGCAAAACCTAAGCTAGTGAGCAAACAGAAGCTAGCAACTAGAAAACATAGCAAGTGGAAATGAACCCTGTAGGCAAAAGCTGACTATTGAAAGCTTACCTGAGAGACTGAAACTACTTATAAGCAGAATTAAACTTGTGAGCAATAGTTAACCTACAGAGAAAACTATCGAGCAAAATAAAGCTAGCAAGAGATAACTATTCTAGAGAGTGAAAGCTAACTTAGCAAATGAATGCAACTACTGATTAAAAGGAACCCATCAAGCAAAACAACATAACAATGAAAACTAACCTAGGCAAGTAAGAACTCACTTAGTGAGCAAACAAAAACTAGCGAATGAAAACAACAACAACAACAACAACAAAACTGTAGCAAGTGAATGCTAACCCAGTGGGTGAAAGATAACTAGAGATTAAAAGTTTTGACAGACTGAAGCTAATCTTTCAAGCAAAAACCAAACTTAATATTGAAAGCTAACCTTGGGAGCAAACACAAGCCAGCAAGTAACAATAAAATATCAAGCAAGAGATATCTAACTAGTTAATCTTCTGAGGGAAAGATAACATAGCTTTTTAAGTAATGCCACAAGGATAGCATAGCAAGCAAAAGAAAACTTGTGAAAAAATAAATTAATAAAACTAACCAAGGCAAGTAAGAACACATATTAGCAACTGATTAAAAAAACTATCAAGTGAACACTAAGTGAGAAACTGACAGACAGAAGCTAATCTTGCTAATAGAACAACAACAACAATAAAAAAAAAAAAAAACTTGTGTGTGAACGCTAACCTAGGGAGCAAACACAAATTAGCTAGGGAAAGCAAACTATTAAGCAAAACTAGCAAGTTTAGCTACTGTGCTAATGCTACAATTGGGTAAGTTGGTACATGAAGGAATGTTGATTGATCCTGATCCTCATCCTCATCCTCCATTGATCATTGATCCTGATCCTGGAGACTTAAGTTCAACAAATATGGCAAATAATTGAGACCTGCTAATTCTATAAGCAGAAATCCAACCATAAAATTAGTCAACGTTTATCCAGTCTAAACTTTCTGATATACAACACGGTAAAGCAAGCAAGAAAAAGACAAGGTCACTGATGTGGGACCAGCATGATGGGCTGTAAATGTTTACTTCCACAGTGGCGACTGTGACAAAAAACATGGCCTTGATAGCGACAGCTAGCATGACGCTTAAACAAAAAGGCGAGAGCGCCATAGCCTTCTTGTTAGTGCCCAGGGAATAGAGAGAAAGATGAGCTTTGTCTGAGAGGCAGCACGCTGTTCGGGCATAAGGGCCAAGGGGATTTCAAGGCCCCGTGATCAAGCGGCTCTGCTTAATGAAGCGAGAGATGGCAGCGTCACATAGAGCTATGAAGTAGTGCCCCAGAGCAAATAGAAGGAAGTGAAGTAGCCTTTTTCTTCTTCTCTCTTGCTCACTTTCTTTCCTCCTCTGTCACTATTACCTCGAATCAAGTCTCTTTATTCTGCTGCTCTGCACAGCCCACATCAATGGCAGTGTGCACGTAGCTGCCAGGAGAAAGCCTGAAATAAGCTGTTGGTTCCTCGCTGGGAGTATGCGATGCTAAAAGCCCAGCATGAATTTAAAATATAAAAAAGACAGGACATGAGGAGAAAATGAGACACGAGTGTGTCTTCAGAGAACAGGTATTAGTCATTGTGCAAGTGTTGCATTTTATCAGGCTTATGCGGGCTTAAAGTTAGCCAGGCCAGCTGCTGTTGTTACAGAGGACGGTCTCTCGGCACAGCATATGAGCTTAAAGTAACTTAACGAAAAACTTAAAGCCAGTTTAGCTCATGTTAGCTAGCTACTGTACCTAGCACAACAGTTAAGATTAAGAACATTTACCCATGTGATGCTTCTCACATTTCTTGTCAGGTTAACTGGCTTGTGAAAGCAATGATGATTATTAACATTTATATATGACTTAAAAAAAAAATCTTTCCAGAAATCCTGTATGGTTAGTGTATATTAAATATCTAAAACATTCTATTAGGAAAGCTAGAAGTTAGCTAACTGGCTACATTTAGGAGTAAATATTATATAATATAATAAAACTCTTATCAGAATACCTGACAGGTTAACTCATGTTAAATTGCTAGCCAGCATTAGCAGTAAAGATTATAAACATTTATATATTATTTCTATTTATATGATTTAAATCTTAGAAATCTTGTCAGGTTAGCCGGCTAGTATTAATTTTCAGTGAACACTATGAATGTTTAATGGCACAAAAATATATTAATTAAATATATTATTATTATTATCATTATTATTATTATTATTATTATTATTATTATTATTTATTAGCAGAAAAAAAATAAAAGCAAACATTTAGAAATCCAGTCAGGTTAGCTGTATATCACTGACTAGCGCCAATTAGTAGTGAAGTTTATGAATTTTAAATACTTTTCTCAGAACTCTTGTCATTTTATAATTAATATCTAATTAGCAGTAAAGCAAACAAACAAACAACATAAGCAACATTTAGAAATCCTGTCAGGTTAGCTAAATCGAGCTGGCTAGCATTGTAGGTTATGAACATTTAGCATAAAACTGCTCTCAGAAATAAATACAGCCTACCTCTAGACAGCCGACTAGCACGAATTACTGTTGTTTTTTTTTATTTTATCTAAAACTCCTCTCAGAATGATTGCATGCTAGGTAGCTGGTTAGATTTATCATTGAATAATACAAACAATTAGCTTCTCTCAGAAATCCTGTCAGGTTAGCTCGTGTTAGCTTACTGGCAGTGAACCTTTTGAATGTTTAATGAATGTGACTTAGATTAGCTCGTACTAGCCAACTAGCTAATACAAGCTATGGAAATGCTTACATCTACATGAATACAAATCACTTTCTTTCTCTCTTTTGAGTGCATTCTAATAAATGAACTCAGAGAAATAAGAACGTTGGCCTAGATTAAGGCTTGAAGCGTGATTTGGAACAGACCTGCGTGCTCACGCGTGTTTTGGACAGAGCTACAAAATGTTGGACATTACTCTAGAGAAGAAAAAAATAAAAAGTGGGGAAAAGGTCCTTTGCTTAGCTTGCAGCAGTAATGAATACCCCAGCAACAGTCCACAGTGTCCCTCTCAGACATTAAATAACTCAGCTTGACTAAAACACTTTGCTGCCCCGGTGAGAGAGAAATGCATGCATTATTTACCAACAGAAACTGCAATATCAACCCGGGCACATTTAAACCACTTTGTGCTAAGCTGAGCCAAATTTGAGAAAGTGAGAGAAAGATAGAGTTAGGGAAATAGGAAGGGGAAGTGAAACAGAAATCGACATTTAGAAATCAAAATTCTACGAAAGTTTTCGCGGATCTCCGGTAAACAGGCACCTGATATGGAGGCGCCCTGGGGACCTTCACTGTAATTTTACAAGCATGCCAATCAATATATGGACTCTTCCACTAAACTGTTGCACAAAATGTCAGACTTCCCTGCTGTTTCATAGGCAGCACACCACAAAGCAACCTGTTACTCTTATTCTCTCTCTCTCTCTCTCTCTCTCTCTCTCTCTCAAAAAAAATCCTCATCCTTACTTTTCTTTCTTTAAGGGTGCATTGTGTCTTTTTTCCCCTCTCTCCCTACGTTTGGAACATTACTGTTGGAAAGGTCACGGCGATTACCTGACAGACGGCACAGTTTAGCTTCCTGGCGCATCTCTTCGCTTTCTCTCCAGCTCGTAATGCGGTATGAAGCACATTTAGAAATTAAACGCCAGGTAATTGATGCAGCGCAGAATTTATGGGACTGAATCCATTTTCAGGAAGTGTTTATTTCTTTATTTATTATATAAGAATAAGGAAAAGGAACGTTGTTCATGTAAGTGTAGCAGGGGTGAAACGCATTCAGTGCTGTATTCAGAGTCCAAGTTCAAAAGTCATCTAGGACATCTTATTGCTTATCTTTTTCGTTTTCTTTATCGCACTCTGAAAGTTTATCATGTTCACAACATAACGAAAGCACAAGATACCTAATCGGAGGTCATGAAACTGTAACGTGTGCACAGGATATAGCCTTTGTCTCCACCAAGCACTTCAATTAGCACTTTGTGGGTCTTTAAAGATAAATAAATAAATACAATTTTTAAAATCTCGCATTTTCTTTTACTTAATGTTTCCAGCAGGGCTTTTAGGCTGATCCTATACTTAAACCCCGACCTAGTGAACTAGCATGAGGATGTGTTTTTGATAGGGACTACTTCTGTAAGTTGCTCTGGATAAGGGCGTGTACTAAATGCTGTAAATGTAAATACCAATATAAGATTATTCATATGAACTGAGTTCAGGTCACACCTCTAAGGTTGCCAGATATTTCTGTAATTCCCGGTCGACAATTGCATCTAAATCTCCACCTTTAAACACAAGCACTTGCTTGTAAGAGAAAAAATAAATAAAATCAGGGATAGAAAATGCAGACTTAAGTAGGAAATAGTATTTTATTTATTTGCTATCAAATCTAAAACAATATAACAAAAAAAGAGAACATTTATAAATAAACAGCTATAAAAGACTACTATAATTGATGCTGTATGTATATAAATGTGAAGACAGGAAGCATTGAAATTAACATCTAATAAGAGTCTAATATATTACTAATATATTGCTGCATGAATAATCCTAAATGTAAATACCATTATCATCATTTAATGACTGCAAATTAGGCTTAATTTAACAACTTGGCTTCCATACTCATTAGCAGCTTATAAAATAACACCTCCAGGGTCGGGGGTTCGAGTCCCTCCGTGGCCCTGTGTGTGCGGAGTTTGCATGTTCTCCCCGTGCTGTGGGGGTTTCCTCCGGGTACTCCGGTTTCCTCCCCCAGTCCAAAGACATGCATGGTAGGCTGATTGGCATATCCAAAGTATCTGTAGTGTATGAATGGGTATGTGAATGTGTATGTGATTGTGGCCTGCGAAGGACTGGCACTCTGTCCATGGTGTACCTCGCCTTGTGCCCGATGCTTCCTGGGATAGGCTCCAGGAAAAGGATAAGCGGTATAGAAGATGGATGGATGGATGGATGGAAATTGTAATGTGTGCCCTGGATATAGGTTATAGTATTGCGCTATTTGCATTTGCCGGTTTAACAAAAACAAGCCCATGTTTTTATTAATTCAGTGTGCTCTCCTGGAAAGCAAACAAAGTGGACGGTTTGAAGGAGAGCTGACCAAGCACTCATCTGCTAGTCTTACAGCTCACTCTAGTTAAATGAATTTGTCATTTTAAAAGAATTTAGTCTTTAAGATAAATTTCCTCAGTTGTCCTCTGTGGGGGGCAAAAACCCCAAAAAACTTTTCATGGCTTTTTAATGGATGATATTATAAATGAATTAATATTTATTTTTTAAATATTGGCATCAAATGGCATTCCAGAGTTTTTTTTTTTTTTTTTTTTTTTTTTTGAGTGCATTTACAAGCCAGAATATAAATTTTAGCATGACATATTGTGGTTACATCAAGCAGCCAGTGGCACTGGATTTACTACTGTCATGGATATCCCGGAGGGAAATCCAGACTACAGTTCCCAGCAGCCACTGCACCACACCATCACATGACCACCTGCACCTGAACTTCATTCTTGTTAACGAGCACTTACAGGTATTTATAGCTACAGCTTGAGCTACACCGGTTGTTTTGTGTTTGTCTGCCATTGTTTCCATCATAGGGTCATGGTCTTTGAGTCATGATTTTCCTTTGTGTTTTACCATGTGTTCACAGCTTCTTTTGTGTTTGTTTTCATTCTTATTAAACCCTTTATCTGCATTAGCATCTGTCTCCACCTCTAAATCGTGACAGCTATTGCACAAGACTATAATTCAAAGATTCAAGCTCTTTGCATGTACATGAGATAAGCCTCGGTTTTATTCAGACTCCGCCCTGCACCCATAACTCTTGTGCAACTTCTAAATGCCATGGTTAAATCTGAAGTTTGAAGTCTGAATAACAATGTGCATTATTTTTTTTTGTTTGTTTTAAATCCTCATTATGTTCACTGAACTCAACTCTGAATATGACCCATACAGCATACCTAACGCACATCATGTAGTAAGGCAAGACTTCAAGAAAAGTGCTTAATTTAAAGGCGATGGTCAAGAAAAATGGCAACCTCCAGAGTGGTGAGCTGTAAAAATCAAAACAGCTGAAAATTCAGAAAATCGAATCTTTAAGAGGCAGATTCAACCTACAGAGACCGCTTTGAAGATATGATTTGGGATTTTAAAGCAGTGTGGAAAAATAATAACAAAACAATAGGTGCATGAGAATCAGGTGAGACTGTGGTTGGGTTTCCATTCACGTGTTTTTGTGTGAATTTTTAACGTTTATGCCTAAGAAATGGGAAAATTCATAAAAATGCGCTGTGTATATATATTGTATATATCGCAACAAAAAATGTTTTTTATGCCTGGATCAAGTTTAAAAAAAAACTTGCCGTATTGATGAAAAAACTCTGAAAAAAGGTTGAAGCGAACAGATCCCCAATAAATTATGCATGCTCTCCCGTCTTTCCTTGATAGCGTGCATATTTGGCTGGCGCTCTTTTGATTATGTCATCTTGTTGCTCTCGGTTCGGAATATTCTCACTTCAAAATGGCTGATGGGAACATTTGCATTTTCTCTCTCTAACCTTTCAGAAGTTCATTTTTTTTTAAAAAAAAATTCGGCTCTAAACACATCTAGTCAGAGCTAACAGTGTTTGCATTAAACAAGCCAACGAGGTTCGGGTGCGTGTTGGATTTCTGTACACTCGCACATGAGGCAATTGCATCGAAATAACAGCACTGAGTGAAACGAAATCATTCTTCCCCCCTTTAATCAGGGTGCTTCCTCTCTAAGGAGACGCTAGCTGTATGGATCAGAAGGTGAACAAAAAAGGCATGAAAGAGGGCAAAATAGCATTAAATTACCCCAGTTGCTATAACTCGCAAAAAAAGAAAGTAGAACCTTCAGGTTGCAAAAAGACAAACTTTTTGCTTTAAGACAGCGTCTTCCATAAAATGCTAATTTTAAATTCTGTTTGTGCATGAGAGATGCTTAAAGTTGGTGTGCAACTGACCCACCAGATACAAAACTGTAATTATTGGCTTACAGTGTCAAATTTATGAACTGAAATGCATTCAGATGTTTTCCTCTGTGAATCAGACAGCTTCATCCACAAAAGTGACCAATTACCTTAAAACTCCAAACATTTAAAAGTTTTTTTTTTATTTTTTTTTTTAATACTTCCGAACAAGCATTTTTCCGGTACTAAGTTCGCATGCACATTAGCACCAAAACTGAACTAAACTGTAAACATGCTTTTCACTGCTTTGACACTAAATGTATTCAGTAAGCACAGTTTTCAAAATCCTTACTAACATGTTTGACCCTGATGACCTTGAGTAATCTGAGCAGAACCATGTCTTTCTACAGACCAGTTTTCTAGAATTATTTCTTAAACCTCATTTTCCAAAAGTGCAAAAAAGGCCAACTGAAATGTACGATTATACATATATTTATAACATCAGCTTTACTTCCAGTATACCACAGCGCTGTTGCATTCTCAAATCTGATTGGTCAGAATGTGTCGAGTTATTTTTTTCTATAATAGCAGCTCTGGTAAATCGCAGGCTAATATTGTTCTAATATGTTATTGTTTCTATAGTAGGTTATATAAGAAAGGAGAGATTATTTAGCATTTCTGGAAGGAGTCTCCAGTGTCAGCACTTTATAACGGGTGAAGGTGAGGCTGTAAATAGGGGCGGCTGTGGCTCAGGTGGTAGAGCGGGTTGTCCACTAATCACAGGGTTGGTGGTTTGAGTCCTGGCCCACATGACTCCACATGCCAAAGTGTCCTTGGTCAAGACACTGAATCCCAAGTTGCTCCTTATGGCAAGCTAGCACCTTGCATGATAGCTCTGCTGCCGTTGGTGTGAATGGGTGAATGAGACACAGTGTAAAGCACTTTGTAGACCGCTAAGGTTAAAAGGCGCTATATTAGTGCCGACCATTTACCATTACCGTTTAATAGATTTTTCAGACACTGGGATGTTTGCTGAACGAATTTCACATGCATGTAAACATAGTTAATGATAACTCCACATAAATCCTACAAAAATTCAACTACTAACTATAAACCATTGCAATCTAACTACCCCGTCCTTGATGATTTTCCTAGAACAGCACACCCAGAAGTGTGTTGTTCCTTACATATCAAATAGCGAATCTACTGCAATGGCACCAGTTATTAGAGAGCTGAGCCTAAATCTGTAAACCAAATCAGTGTTTGAATCAAAATAGCTATTGTTATATAAAAAGAAATAAATAGCTAAATAAATATAATAAAACCCTCAGTTCCATCATTAACCTGAATGAGCAATAGACAGGACAGGGCATATCAAGATGTCATGTTGCCATGGTGACATGGTGGCTGTTGGGATTTGGACCACCTGACACCATAATAAAAATGTTTTTTTTTTTTTTTTTTTTTTTTTTAAATCCTTCATCACTACTTCACTCCATCACAGCTGCTCTGGAGCTCCGTCCGTTTTTTCCCTGTCGTTCAGCCACGATTTCATGCTCGTGGGCCTTATTTCCACTGTAATCACAGTGAAGGAAAAATGCCTCACATCTGAGATGCTTTAACAGCCTTTAAAAGCAGTGTTAAAGGAGGCGCTTTGATAGATTTATCTGATATTGTGCATTTCCGTTTCGCTTTATAAATCTCTGCCTTTTATGTGGAGGAAGTGATTGAATCGGGTAAAAACGGCAAGCCGGGTAACACGTTGCAATGGGGGCTGCGTCTCTTTCCTGTGCACCTGGAGACAAGGACATGCAGCTTCTAAATCAACATAATGCGCTTAGTGTTCTGGATGGAGGCGATATATTAAAGCACTGTAAGGCATGTAAAACAGAAGTCAACACTTTTCTGAATGCAGCCGCACAAATAGAATGAAGAGAATTTATCACTGTAGTCAACACTCACAGAGCTTATGAACAACCTCGCAGGAGTGCTGTGGCATCTTTAGGATATTACTATGCATACACAATGACAACTACTGAATAAGTGTCAGCACTCTTTTTTTTTTAACCATTCACACAGCTTTCCGTAGATGAAGTACACCACTCAACTCGTTGCATGCTGCCCTGAGTCATGAAACTAGTCTTTATCTCCATAACTGGTAGAATTAGGGACAGGAACAACCCGTTCTGAACGACTTGTATGTTAATCTTTATCGTTCATTAACATGCGATCTTTAATGGTGGCCTTCACTTCATCTAGCTAAAGAAAGCAATGCAGGAGTACTTTAGTCTCCAACAGATCAGCTATTCCTCTTTTGTGACTGTTATCACGTATGTTTTATATTGTTGTCGTTTTGTCTCCTATTGTAAGGGGTGGTGTAAACTTTTGAACAGGACGATCGGTGTAAATTGTTATTTCGTTTAAAGATCTTTCTTTTCTCCTCCATTTAGTACTGCCCTTCAGAAGCTACATAAGATTTTTACATGTCTTCCAGAAGACACATTAACAATTTACACCGATCACCCTGTTCAAAAGTTTACCCCCTCTGTCTCTTAATGTATCGTGTCATATTCTTGAGCATCAGTGAATGTTTGCACCTTTTGTAATAGTTGTGTACGAGTCCCTCAGTTGTCCTCAGTGTGAAAAGATGGATCTCCACATCATATAGTTACTGCTGGAAAGGGGTCAAATATGCCGAAGATGCTGGAAAAAAAAGAATGTGCAGGACCTGGAGGATTTTTCTTAAAAGTGGGCAGTTTACCTGCTCAGGACAAACAAGGGACTCACTATTACAAAACATAAAAACAGTCGTTGATCATCCAGGTAATGACGCACAATATTAATAATCAAGCGTTATGTAAAAAAAAAAATGTAAAAATGCTTTTTCCTACTTTATTTTTTGATGAAGTACTGAAGGCTGAAACATCCATAAAAAAAACCCAAACACCTTTATTCTGAATGTTTGAATCTTCATGACTGGAAGATGCATATAAAACAACAACAACAAAAAGTAGCTTTGTTCTTAATGATTGAATCTCCAGCATGTAAGTAATTTGTATGAATTCGAACAAACAAATTAATTTCATAACGAATAAAAGGTTTGAATACAAAGCCCTTCCCTCACCTTTACCTTAAGCTTTTGTTACGAGCTTGTGTGCACAGTTCGGTTTTATTCAGCAAACAATAGTTCTGTCACACACTTGATAGGAAGTTCATGGTCATCCAGGTTCTCCTCAATTTCCACATGACATGAATCATTCCTCTGCTACTAAAAGGCTGATTTAAAGCTTATAAAATTATATTAAGTGTATAAAATTCTTTTGCAGAAGAAAAAAGAACAGAATAAGAACTGATCTCTTTAATTCCTGTATAAAAACCCCCCACATTATTTTATGTGGAGTTGCTTTATATAGCAGGAGGAGCAGGAGGGATGTCTGAGGGGGGAAACAAAAGGAAAAAGGAGCATTTTTTAAATGTATGGCAAATTTCACAGTAAAAACAATTGTGTGTTTGTTTTCTGTGGATTTAATTACACTGACTCTTCAATGGAAAATCTTCACGAAGTCCTTTAAGCTGCTAGACGTTATGGCCGTCCCACTCCATGTTCTGGCCTATTTATAGCAAAAGTCACTGAGTAGGAGGAAATCTTCAGGGAAAGAATGAAGCTTAAAAAAACAAAACAAAAAAACAACACATAAAGTGTGCTCTTAAGCAACAATATGCAAGAAAAAAACTTTCATAGGCTTAATAGAGTGAGATATGGGACAGCCCTCTGAGGATGTGAAGCGCGCAGTTAGCATTTTTGAGGATATGGGTTGGGAGAAAAGTGAAAAAAGGAAATAAAAAAACCTTCATGAGTTAATAATCTACATGTGTGGGATGAAAATGCAAAGAGGAAGGATTTCATTTCCAAGATTCCACTTGGCAAGTGCTGGCTCAATCATTAGCAGGGCGAGAATTTATTTATTTGTTTATTTTCCCCCCACAGATAATCCCGATGCTGTGCAGACCCACACATAAAACGTCATAGCTTCAGCGTGTAATTATGTGGTGCGGATGAAAGCCTTTTTTCTTTTTTTGATTAAGGTAGGAGTTCTGGAAGGTCACCTTTTGAAAAATAAAAAGCAAGAGAGATGAAAGCATCATGCTCAGTCTCATTATAGCAGAATGACAAAAAGAAAAATTCCTGGCTTCAAAATATACTACAGTATATTTATTTATTTAATTATTAAATAAAAAAATAAAATAAAATAAAAAAATTTTGTTCCAAACTTGAAACATCTTTTTGGATCAACATTAAAACCATTATTTTTTTTAAAAATGGAGTGAATATGGCACAACTCTTGGTACAAAAGGCATGAAAACACGATACTCCCACCACCATGCTTCACTGTTGGAATGGTTCTATGTAGTGTTCAGTTTCTGCCAAACGTAGCGCTTTGCGCCAAAAGCAAAATGGTTCCGTTTTGGCTTCATCAGACCAGAAAAACTTTTTCCTAATGTTTGATGAATCTCCAACATGCCCATTGCCATGCCACGTCTCAACACTTTTACATAAATCCCAGCTTTCTGGAGTGTTCAAACTATCTTTCTCTTATCAACAGCTTCTCTCCTCTTAACTGTGGATCTCTCTAGCTTCTTCAGATATAGCTACATTTATTTTGTTATTGGTAAATAATTTTGTTAATATTATTAGCTGCTTCCGAATATCCTTACTACACTACTATACAGTAGGCGAAACGCAGTACACTAGTAAGTAGTAGTAAGTCTGAATTCTCAGTATTCATAAAACAGTAGGCGAGAAATACCCAGACCTACTGCTTCTTCCGAGATTCTGCAGTATGGAAACAATGTACACTGCGCTATCCCATTAGGCAATGGGACTGGTGTGGAAGAGAAGTGTAAGTGCTATAGGTATTAAACATTGTTCCTTGTGGTTAAACCGTACTTGCTCAATGCCTCCACTGTGCTGTAAAACCATAATCATCATATAAATCATTTTACCATGAGTGCGGTGCAGGTGCTCTTATCTGGTGGGCTCTTTAAGTTCTTGCAGTTATTATGACATCGTAGGTCACATGACAACGCCAACATGGTAAATGTAGTATGCCCAGATTGTATTCATAGTACACACCTATTCTAATCAGTATGTACTGTACTAGCCTAAAAGCAGTAGGTACTGAATTGAATGCAGTAGGTACTGTCACAATACGCAATTTCGGACGCCGGATTGTTTTTCCATCTGACTTCACTATCGGATATTTGGTGTTGATTCATGGCATACAATCCCATACAAGTCCATGTCAGTTCCACAATATGTTGGGTGTGAATACTTAATCATTCTCTTATTAATATTTATTCATTCATTTGTTATTTAAGTTTTTTTTTTGGTTGAGCACCTAATAGTAAGGATATCTGACCTGCATGCTTTCATTCATTCTTTTCAATCAAATACAGGCAGGAAACACGTTTCAGCTTGGATTTTGTCGTGAGACTTTCATCTTACTTGGGAATTCATTATACACAAATGAAATTTTAATCCTTTATATAATGCATTTTCAGCAACGCATCCCCCGGATATAAGCTCCCCAGACTCCGATCTTTCAATATATCTGCTTATTATACTTATATTTATACTCTGAGTATTGAGCGCATTTTAGCAATTGATATCTAGACGTTGATGAAATGCAGAAAACGCATGGAATTAAATTTGAACAAAATGTAGTTTATTTTGTATTTTATTCTTCTCCGGGACTCCTAAACCAAGGATTTCACCTCCACCACACCGTTTACACCAACTCGCACATAAACACCTATGTGAAACCAGACGCATCATTATTGATATGTATTCTTATTACCATGTTATTAATACAACCGCGAGAACTTCGTCACAAGGGAAACTGCCGCGTATTTAGACTTGGAAAATCATTAAGTCAGTGAGAAATTAATGGCTTACGTGAAACTCTACTGGAAGAGTGAGTATCAAACAAAATCAAGGTTAAAAGCAGACTTTTATCTTAACTAGGACACTATTCGACTGTTTTTTTTTCTTTATTTATATATTTCCAGCCCCGTCCTAATTATTGAAGCAGAGGTTGGCGTTGAGCTTCACGTAGGAATTTCATTATCAGCCCTTTATTAGTAGCGCACTGAGACAACCACAGAATTCCCCTCAAGGACAACCAGCTTTAAGAATAAGCGTCCATTAAAATAAAGCGTCCATTTTTATTTATTTGTTTATTTCTCAAACACTTAACATGGAGATGTTGTAACAACCGCCTGAGCACTTGAGAATATTGTTGGTAAGCAGTCTGACTTCCAATTGAAGTCGATCAAAAATATATAGATTTTAAATCCGTTGATTCATCAGAAAAAGAATTCCATGAAACATCCATCCATCCATTTTCTATACCACTTACCCTTATCAGGGTCACGGGAAACCTGGAGCCTATCCTAGGGAGCATCGGGCACAAGGTGGGGTACACCCTGGACAGGGTGCCAATCCATCGCAGGGCACAATCACATACCCATTATACAAACCACATACCCATTATACAAACCACATACCCACATACATTCACACACCCATTCATACACTACGGACACTTTGGAAATGCCAATCATTTCTTTGGACTGGGGGAGGAAACCAGAGTACCCGGAGGAAACCCCCGCAACATGCAAACTCCGCACACATAGGGCCACGGTGGGAATCGAACCACCGACCCTGGAGGTGTGAGGTGAACGTGCTAACCACTAAGCCGCTGTGCGGGCCCATCCATGAGACATATTATGCTTAAAACAAATGTTCTACAAAGTTAAGGGGCCTTAGCTGAATAGCATGGTTGTTTTGAAACACTCTGTTACAGGGTTTTGCATAGAACCTGTTAGGCTTCCTCCTGGAGGACAAACAATGAATTAGAGGTTGTAGATTTCCCTTTTTTTTTTTTTTTTTTTTTTTTGCAAGCATGTACTGTTCATTCGTTCGTTCATTCATTCATTTTTTAATGAGGAGTACACGCCACTCAAAGTTAGAACCCTTACCCCTCCCCAAAAGACCCCCAAAGAGTCTTTAAAAGGTTCCTCAAGATTGATGTTATGATTAAATGTTCTAGATACATCCAAAGACCCATAAAGGGATTGTTTCGGCATCATCATTATACATATTAAATCATGTATGTTTATAGCATTGTTATATCACATATAGGCAGAGTGTCAAAAACACACACACAATGATGGATGCATTCTCAATGAATCAGTACTGTATGGTTTGTTGTAGAAGGTCATAAAATGTTGGTGGCTTGACTTTTTTTTTGGTTCGTTTTATCTGCAGAAGTCATAGTCACACACACACGCGCACACACACACACACAACGTCATCTGACTGACGCATTGTTGCACTCAGTGTTACATCACTTCTGCCCACATTGTTCCTTTAATCATAATAATGAGTGACTTTGGCACTGCAGATGTACTGATCTACGTCACTGAATAAACTCAGTGTGTTTCATCATCACCACCTTGCAGCCCTCCTTCAGGGCTCTGTTATTACACCAGCACTTGACACCCCCCCCCCCACGCACACACACACATACAAATAGAATCAGCTTTCTGTATACCACTGCAAGCTCGGAAAAGAAATAATCTCTTAGAAAAAATTTTATTCATATGCAATATCTTTAGATCAGCGGGTGAAATTTTCTTCTAATCCTCTCATTTTGAGAGATGTGAATCATTCAGGGCATTTGGGTATAGAATGAGAAATGTGTCACTACAATCTCAAGTTCAGAATGTACAAGTTTTATAAGTTTACTTCAATTTGTAACTGAAAGTTCTCGTTTAATTTTTGATGGTAAAAGTCTTCAAATTCAGATTTCAAAGTTTGATTCAAACGGTGGCGAAAATCTTCTGGAAAAGTTTCCAAAGTGGCCGGATATGGTGTATTGAAAATCTGAATTTGAATGTGAAAAACTGAATTTTAAATTTTAAAGACTATATCACTGGCTAAAATGGTTATGAAAATCTTTGGAAAAATCCTGTGCTTTTCCAAAATCCCCAGATGTAGTGTTTTGAAAATTTGATTTTGAATTTGCAGAACTGGATTTTAAATTCTGAATGTCAAAATCAAACTCCGATTTTCAAAACACTACATGATTGACTCATTGGCTCAAATGGTGGTGAAAATCTTTGGAGAAATCTGTGCTTTTATGAAGTCCCCGGATGCAGTGTTTTGAAAATCCAAACTTGAATTGGAATAAATGAGTTTGCAAAGGAATATGGCACTAAAAATGTATTTGAATTTTCTACACCTGATTATTATACCATTGAATCTGAAACCTTGCAAACAAATTCAAAACATGGAATACAAGTTCAAGTTAATCTAATCTAATCAACAACAAAACTTCACTTGACTTTCAAATAAAGGCATCAAAATTGCTCAATTTAAATTCAGATGGTTGAGGCACATATCACATCTCATATTGTTTGAACACCATTTACAAAGTTTAGAAACACACTGAAATGAAAAGTTGTCAGTGTATAACTCTTTGCCATGCAGCCTGTCGATTTTCTTCCAGCTGTGAGCAGCTGGTCGATCATAAACAAGGGTAAACAAATAGATATCAGCAGGTGGTCTAGTGAACCGGGATTATGTTCAGTGCGGAATGTGGATAATCTAAAAGATTGCATCTAGTCCACGGTATAAAACTGCAGCATTCCACCTTGTGTAAGTACTCAAATTCCCATGCCTGCCATCGACCCCTCATGTTTCAATTAGAGCAATATGAAAGAACTCTCTCTGAGGTTTTTGTGAATAAATCTGAGCGGTGCAGAACCTGGAATGGTGAAGATAATCAGACCGCAAGGCATTGATACAAACATGACAACTCCCAATGCAAGTGTGATTTATTAGAGGCAAGCAGCGAGTGCTTTCTCTGTCCAATTTGGTAATAACAATATATAAAAAGTGTTCTAGCACACAGCACTGCTGAATTCTTAATTCTGATTGGTTAGAAGGTGTGGATTTTATTTTTTTATTAGCATGGCTGCAAGGTAGATTACAAACACTATATTAAAGCGAACAATTTTAGATTAACAGAAGGTTTTCTTCATGTTTACTGGCCCAAAATATGAATTTCACGGTGTAACATTCTGGTTATAATAAACTGTTAGACAGCGGTGCTGGACTCACATACTTGCGTACATACTGCTCCACACCTGAGTCAATGTCACGCAAGAAAAGACAAGGTTAAAGTTACGTATAACTGTAAATATTGCATAACAAAGCTTTTATCTGTTGTTTATAGATAAGTAGATATTGGAGTTAAGTCCAAAATGTACATACATTTTTTAACGGGGAAAGTTACTTGTATTCATAGTCGGGTTATGCGCACTTGTTTTTTTTTTGTTTGTTTGTTTGTTTGTTTGTTTGTTTTTTGTTTCATTAGCGCCTAGACCTCCACCTTTAAACGCAAGCACTTGCCTTTAAGCTCAACATCTATAACGGGACGAACATGTGAACTGAAGAAGCAGTTTATGAATTTCAGGGTTATGTATCAGACACAGTGGTGCTGGACTTAATACTTCTTCTCACTTAAGCTATCACACACACAAAAACTATTCAAGGTCAAATCCGTGTATACCTGCAAACATTGCATAAGAGTCTGAGCAGCGCTTGCATCTGTAGTTAAATCTGAGGTCTCAATACCAATGTGTGCAATTTAAGATAAGATAAGGTAAGCTAAGTTTCATAAGTTACATCAGTTTTTACACAGGGAAAGTTAATTGTATTCAGAGTCGAGTTATGCACGCTTCCTTTTTTCAATGGTGCCTAGACCACTACCTTTAAACTCAAGCACTTGTTCACGAGAACAACATTAGTATCACGGGATAGAACATATGGACTGAAGAAGCAGATTATGAATTTCAGGGATATGTATCCGACACATGTGCTGGACTTAATAATGCCCTGTGCTTGAGGTCAAAAGTCAAAATCGTGTCTAACTGTTTATAATAGTCCCAGCAGCTCCCCGGTCAGGGAACCAACCCCAGCCACTGGAGGGTTGTACGAGCCAGTGCACTGTAAGTACCGGTCCCAAACACAAAAATGGGGATGGTTGTGGCAGGAAGGGCATCCAGCGTAAAACCCCAAATGGGAGCAGCCAAAAGAGGGTTGGAAAAAAGTCAGTACTTAAATCTATCGTTTCAATACCAATGTGTGCAATTTAATATAAGATAAACACAAGCCCCAAAAGCATTGTGGGATAGAAAATAAGGACTGAAGAAGCAGATGAATTTTTAGGGATAGGTATCAGACAGTGGTGCTGAAGTTAATAACTTTTCTTGAGTTAGCCGATATCACACAAGATAAAACAGCTTCAATTCAAGGTCAGAAACACGCCTCTGTTTTTGAAGACACATCTGTCAGAGTAGCGCATAAGTCTGTAACTACATCTGGGGTCCGAATACTGACCCACAATTTCCGTATCTTCACTGCATACATGTAACACAATGCAGAGTACCGAACTACATGGCTCATGTATTCAAATTTCAGTCCACTATCTAAAACTCCACCGCAGATACTCGCCATGTTTGCTAAAGTCCTACAATGGATCAATTTGTCCCTTGCAATATTACTTTTATCCGTCCCTATCCAGAGAGCGAGGCAGATCTTTATCTCCTGTTATTTGTCACACCAAAATACACTCAATCCAGACTTCAATAAAGCTGGAGGATTTTTGCACCAGCCGGTGTAGAAATTGTTCTAATCGCCATGTCACTCGTCGTCGCATTCGTTCCCTTGTCTCAGAAACGGCTCCTTAAATGCGGACACTGATTCATCTCTTGGACAGAGATAGCTCTCAGATGGGTGGACAGAGTGGTGTCATCAAGCTAAATGCCTCTGTGCACGTCAAAATCTGGCATATTGCGAGGGGGAAAAAAACTGGAAAGCCTACGAAAATGCTGCTTAATGCTCCGTCCAGACAAGGACACATCGAGTAAAGTGGCTCATTTTCCGGATGCAGCTGTGATCACAAATGAAAATGTCAAAGTAAATAACAAAATAAAAGAAATGACAAAAAGACAAGATGCAGAAAAAAGGACACATAAAAAGCTTGAAGGTTTAAGCTGATGAAAGGACCAAAATGAGGTCATTGTATGTTTTCAAGGGTTTCCATCCATCCATCTTTATACCGCTTATCCTTCCTTCAGGGTCACGGAGGAAGCTGGAGCCTATCCCAGGGAGCATCAGGCACAAGGCGGGGTACACCCTGGAGAGGGTGCCAATCCATCGCAGGTTTTCAAGGGTTTTTTATTTTTTATTTTGTGTCATAAAAGAGCCTTTTTATGTATCGTAACCTTAGTATTAAAAGGGTCTATCTGGGTTAAGAACAAATGGATGCTAGAACTAAGGCTGCTTCTGAAATCGCGTACATTCGATGCAGTTCCTACTGCACGGCCGTTGAAACAGTACGTACTAATCAGTATCTGTGTGTAAAATGAATACAATCCCATACATACTACATCCATCATGTTGGCATTGTCCTGTGACCCATAAGCACAAAAATCTTAAAAGGACCACCAGATAAAAGCAACCGCACTAACTAAATTCGCTACCGTTAGCTTGGCCAGTTAAGGCATGGTGGAGATCACAATAAAGGTTTCAAACGCGGTGACAACTGTTCTCTCGTTTAAACCTTCAACAAGTTAACGTTTTATTTGGGTATTGTTAAACAAGTCCTAGGGTTAGGGTTAGCCTACTGTGTAGTAGGGTAGAACACGATTTCAGACGCAGCCTAACTTAACCCAGCTTAACCAAATGTGTGAAGGAATATCATACATTTTATTAATTCATTCAGAAAAACTCCATCTTTTCGATTTTAATTGGAATGGTTTGTTTGTGTCACATGCTAAACGCTATCATCTGTAAAGGTTACATGGCATTTAAGAAGATTACTGAATGTTACGTATATGGAAGCTCGTTTCCACCACGGAGAGAAAACATTTAAAAAAAAAGGTAATTGCGACATTATATCTCACAATTGCTACATTATTTCTCACAATTGCAACTTTTATATCTCCCAATTCGTACTTTTTTCTTGCAATTTTGAGTTAACATCACAATTATTTGGGGGGGAACCAATTATTTGTGAGTTTACATCTTGCAATTCTGACATTTTTTTCCTCACAATTACTGGTGCATGTCGCACAATTTTGACTTTATTTCTCACAATTACAAATTTACATTTCACAATTCTGACTTTATTATTTTTACTTGCAATTTAAACATCTACTTGACCCAGTACCTGAAATGTGACTAATTTCAGGTAATGAGTGTGTCCTAGGGCCTGGTTTTCCTTGTGTTGTTCTTACTGTATATAGCCTATTTATAAAGAATAATTGATGCTTTGTTGGTGCATTCTTTGTAACTCACTAAATGTCAAGTGGACTTCTAAATTGCCAGAAAACATCATAATTGTGAAACGTGAACTCATAATTGCAAGAAATAAAGTCAAAATTGTGAGATGTAAACCTGTAATTGCGAGAGAGAGAGAAAAAAGTCAGAATTGCGAGATATAAAGTCGCAATTGTGAGAAGTAAAGTAGCAATTCTGAGATATAATATCGCAGTTACGTTTTTAATGTTTTTCCTATGTAGTGGAAATGAGCTTCCATACAAGTCCTACACATATTAGGAAAAAATTGCTCCATAGGAAATGAATGTTGGGGAAAAATAGCACATTTTGGATTGTGTTTGTGTAGTTAAAGCCTAAATGTAGTTCTGCACTGTGGGAGTGAATATAGTTTGGAGTAGGGGTAATTTAATGTGAAGTCAACTAAAAATAATTGTGTTTTGTCCACCATAAATGCAAAACGATTCCCTTGTTTGATCCTCTCGGTTGAATCGGTTGATGCATCATATTCTATTCTCCTAATTAAATTGTGATTCATTTTGGAGACCAGTAGCATGACAGATCATATAAGGAATACTCCATAAACAAACCAAATATAAAACAAAGCTAAAGTCAGTCTAATGCAGCCTATCAATACGAGATTAATCTTTATTTAAACACGACGCTTTCCTATTAATGCCAATAACAGTTACTGTTTTTTTTTCCAAAAGCTTGTGAAACTGTATGGAACAAAATAAGTACAACCTCAAATAACCAGCTGTGAATTTTATTCAGATCTCTTCACATGGTGCATCTGAAAAGATAATGTCTTTGCGAATGAAGTGGGTGATGCGTAGACACGATTCCTACATGTGCAAGCAATCAATGTCACAGTGAGGATGAATCATATTATATCTCTATACAGAACAGCTTTGAGTGGATATGCACAGTATAGGAGGGGAGATAAAACAGACACTCAGATGGAATGAAGGAGAGGTTGGGAGACACTGGATTTTACAGGTCTACAGAATCTCTCCCAATCATAAAATCTTAAAGTAAAGTAGTACAGTGACTTGTTATCATCTGCTGGTTCTCCACACCATAATCGCAAACGATTGTTCCAAAGAAATCATTTGGGGGCTGCTTTTCATCACACATCACTAGAGGTAAAGTGTCAAAATTGTAATGCCTTTAACTGGGTACACTACCTTCTCCTTTGGTGCACCTCACACTCAGAGGTCAGCCTCTCATTTTACACCGACAAAAATCTATTACAAAACCCATCTCTCTCCAGCATGCACTTATACCCACTGGAGGAGAGCAGAGGCTTCTTTAATTGTTTCACTGCTGCCACATCTCCTGACCCAGATAACTGGAGTTCATGCAGCGAGGCTACAGTCGACACCAATCGATTTGATTCAATACTTAAGGGGAATGACTGCAGGATAGCAGAGAAGGGCAAAGAGAAAGATTTTGAATGCATTGACTAAGTGACAGCTGTCTACATTGAAGGTTAGGACGATTCGCATCAATAGTCGTGCTTGCATTTATTCACGGATAACCTCTGAGATGTTTCTTCTGACCAATACTACAACTTTTAATGGACTCATTCTAATGTGTTACTGTTTCTATTGTAACAAATAACTGAGGTCAAATGGATACTTCACATAAACAGTATGATGGAATTCTCACATTTATACATATTCTTTCAATGGAATTTTATATTTTGTTATGGCTTCATCTTTACAAAACATCAAACACTTCATAGACTGCATTTTCTTCTGTTTGGACTGTTTCACATATTAGTGCATTACTGTAAAAAGAAAACTGAACATTTCTTTAAACTTTAATTAATTTTGTACTCAGTGAATTCACGCTGCCCAGGCGCTGAGCTATGATGCTCCCACCACCATGCTTCACAGTTAGGACAAGATGTTTATGTTGATGTGTGCTGCCTTTTTTTCCCCCACCAACCATATCTTTTGGACTAAAAAGTTAAACTTTTTTTTCATCACTGTCTACAGAACATAATGAGCATAATGAACCATCCAGGTAGTCTTTTACAAACTTGAGACATGCAACAATCCTGGCTACAAAACCAAAACTCAAAAATCTAATTTCCTGAAAAAGTACAAATGTTTGTGTAAGTATCAAAACAACGGCATACCTTATTGAAGAGCTAAATGGCGGCCATCAGGCATGGCATCAAAGTGATTAACTGTTTTATCCAAATTCCCATGAATGGCCCGTTCAGTGTTCAGTACTGCAATGTCTGAGAGTCTCTCCTGTCTCATGGTGTTTCTCATGTATGTTTTCAGTTGACGCAAACAAGACAAAATTCTTTCACACAATTTCTTTCATCGACATAGGCAAGAATAACTTCAAGAGGTTGCCAACGTTTACAAGACTGTGGACTAGCTTTGACTCTCTGAACAGTGACAGTCATTGTTCAAAACTCGCTTCACCAGTTAACATAGCATTGAAAAGTGACAATTCTACATTCATCTCCTCTCCTGGAAATCCATAGTGACAACAAATATATGTCTGGTCCTCTTCAGTGTCCATATTAGAGCTGAGGATGTGATTAAGTGTAGTAAAAGTCTTAGTCATTTTCCTGAAATCGCTCGCAGATCTCTTTAATAGTGTTGATCAGTAAAATGAAATGCAATTCCTTATAAAAGTCCTGAGCTGAGGCTGAATTCGGTCCAGGCACCATTTTTTCCTGATATTCTGATTCATCCATTTCATCGTGACCATGAAGAGCAAAGTCTCGCATATTTTTTTTTCCAGATATTCTCTCTTCTCATCCACTCGCTTTGCGTGTTCACTGCTGATTTGTGTGGCTACGCTTCCCATTTTAAGTGTCTGTTGATGACCTTTAATTTTTAACCCAGCAGAAATGTGCACGCTGCTTTTCTGATGTTCATTTTTCAGTGGATTTTTTCCAGTTGGCAAATCCAGTCACTTGAAATGTGTCCGTCTTAGACTCATTGCCACCAAATGCGCGACACATGAAACAAAAAGCCCGATCAATGGTGGGACTATATTCAAGCCATTCATAAATCCCACACCAATCTTTCCTGAACTATCTACCGTCAGTCACTGGAAATTAAATTACTGGTTGATATGGCCCAATCTCAATAAAGTTTACAGACGTTTTGGGTCCGTGAACTTGATCTCGATCTGTGGAGGCCTGACTACCCGTTCCAAATTGCTGCGGAGCTGATGGCTCACATTGGGAATTCTCCTCTTCTGAATGAGTGACACTCGTCTGTTCAGTTACCTGTCCTCCATCAGCATTTTCTGTTCTTGTTTTCTTGGAGAAGTAATTATTCAGTGTATTGGGATGCTTTGCCATTTTGTCCAATCATTTATTTTTCCCTAACAGTCATACTAACTACCATTCAAGCCATTGAAATCATTGAAGCCATTCAAATCATATGATATTTTGAAAGATGTTCTTTCAAAATATCAAATGATTTGAATGGCTTCTTCAAGCTTCTGAGATTTACAAGTGCCTACTGACTATTCTTAGTTATCTAATCAGTATGTTTTGGGAAAGTTTCCAGCTCGACCAAATCCGACCTTGAAGAGCTGTGCGTGTGTGTGTGTGTGTGTGTGTGTGTGTGTGTGTGTGTGTGTGTGTGTGTGTGTGTGTGTCAGCACTCTTTGGTCACAGGACATTCGGAGATGAACAGAGGAGGTGAACTGACGATCTGACGAGACAACTGGAGCTATTCTTCTGACGCACAGCCATATGTGGAAATGTTCTAAACTTATCTAACCAATCAGAATCATTCAACCTGATTCAATGACTAGCTTAGTGATTGTGAAAGTATAATTGTTGCTGTAACGAGTGTGTACGCAGAGAGGCCTACAGACTCCTTGCTGAGTGTTGAAGCTGACTTCTGCCGATAAAACTGCAAACTATTTCTTCAGTTGATTGCATCTCTTGACTCCTGGTCTTCATTCATCATATCTGGTCCCATCTGGGTCTTTAAATGTAAACTCCCCTAGAATGTATAGTTTATATGCAACTCCACAGCAATTAGAGACACTTTATATAAAGGGGAACTAGTTTCATTTCCCTGTTTTTGGTATAGTATATGTATAATCAGGCCAGAAGAGTGTCAACAATGAAAAGTTATTCAAATGTATTCCGTCATCGTGTTGCTTTAGCCAGACGGGGCATCTCAGTCATGCTGTTCTAACTGCGTAGTCAACACGCTTATCCCTGCTGGCATCTGTTAAAAAATGTGTTTCAGAGCACAGTGTAAACCCCCGGGTGCACTGTTCCGGTACACTCAGGGTACCGTGAGCTTCCTATCACTTTGAAATAGCAAAAGAGCCTATTTCCCAACCATTTCACAGTCAGGCAGCTGCTGAGCACATCAGGTTTGATGGACGTAAGGAGACAATGCTGTTAGTCAGAAGTACACCAGGAACCTGGTGTCTCTGTAGACTAATACCATGGAGTCTGGACTTTATGATTTCCTGATTATACACTTCACTTTGTTCATTATTAGGATTATTCAGTGTGTGTGAGCAGGGAAATCACCAAACTTTGGATTGTTAAAGTGTTCTAGCTTTCTAAAGAGGTTTACTTGGAACCTTTTTTTTTGAAAGAGAGGCCTCTGTTTTCAGGTTCACCAAAGAACCTATACGAGTTTCTCAGTGGAACAACCTGAAAAATGATGCTCGCCTTCTCTCAAGTTGCGTGCAGTGTTAAATTTAAAACCATGAGTTAAAATTTATGTGAACATTTTGTTCAATTTGTTCAGAGAAATTTTTATTGGGCCGATAGTGCTGTAATGAAGCAATAAAATACTTGAGGGCATGATATTATAGGGAAATAATAAAGAACAGGGTAGTGAGGGATGTGGCCTGACACGGAATAGAGTTATTGATTATTTTCCTATAACAGCATGTCACGAAGTGTTGTATTTCCATAATCCCATAGCAATTTGCAAATTGTTATTTTTTTAAATTAATGAACAATACATCATACCTTTTATCCATGTTTAGTTACTTTTAATGTAGTGGAACAGCCACGAAACCCATTCATGTTATCCCTTACATTATAACATCTATAAACAGTTGTTTCCTCACCACCCTGTCTTTAAAAAAAAAAAAAGAAAAGGAAAAGAAAAGTCAATTAGTGGTCATGTTTCTGAGAAACTATAAAGTCATCCATCCTGATGACTTAAAATCACAGCTTTACCTCTGACTAGTAAAGCGCTGATGATTGAGACTCCGTCCAAAAATGTTAGATAAACATCTCCTTACAGAAAACCTCAGCATATCAATAATGAACACATTTTTTACTCAGTTCATGTGGTGTTCATGTCCATCTGTAAATAACCTGTTACTATAGAAATGACAATTAGAATGATCGCACCTTGCCGTCGACACTATTGTCAAATGTGCTGTTATAGAAAATTAATCAACCACTTCTGACCAATCAGAATCGAGCATTTAACAACGCTGTGATTATAAATAAGTATATCTAATTCTATGTGATTTGTTCTACTGATGAGAAAAAAATCAAAGCAGACATGCAAAAATCATGCGAAAGCCATTATAGAGCTGAGCATTAAAAGTGTGATTTTTTTTCTGATGTAGAAAACGATTTCTGTAACTTTCATGCTAACTGTTGCTTTTATATATATATTTAGTGGATTGTAGATAAATAAGGCACATTTTATCTCTCGCCTGAGGAGGAACTGTAACACAACTGTAAATAAATCAGTGCAGTAATAACTAGATTATTAAGGGTAAAAAAATCATTCAGCATGAACCTAGCATTTTTGTGAAAAACAAAAAAACACAATTGGACTGAATTGAAACCTGAAAAAAAGAGATATAAAACTGTGCTTAAACATGAAATGGCATTGCCACAGGTCCCGTTTTTTTTCTTACTTTTTTTTCTCCAAAGTCTTCCACTTTGGTGAGAAATAATTGCACATAAAAAGGAATGTAGGGAAAAAATAAGGGGTCATGCTGAAGACTAATTAAGAAATCCCTGAAGAATATTAGCATTCCATTTTGCATCATCCGTTTCTAACACAGATAACACGGTCCCACGCCTATCACGCTGGTAATTCTTCCGAGCTGCACAATTCAATTTTTTTTAAACAAAACTGGAGCTCATTAGGCGCAACACTACAGTTAGAGGGCCATTATAGTGGGATGTTTGCATCTGCTCATTTCTCAGTGGATGTGAGAAGAAGAGCAATAAGGCACAGGGTATTTCTTTTTTTTATTAGGGCCTGAGCACCGGAGGCGCTACAGCTCTGTTGTTTTTGGATTTTTTTTCATTATTATTATTATTATTATTATTATTATTATTATTATTATTGGCACACACATCAGACCTGTGTAATATCAAAAAGTTATGTAGCGTTTAGGCTTGGGTGTGGTTGAGTAGCTCTACAGCGCCTCAGCTGGGATGAAGTTACTCAGAAGTGCACAAGATTTGGTATGATTATTGATCTCATCACTCATGAGTCCACCCAACAGGAAGTCAGCCATGTTGGATGACAAGTAGGATTCTGAAATTTTCCTGTGTTGTTTTGAAGGGCTTACGATGCCTGAAAATTGAAAGTGTATATATAAATTTGTCTTAGGATATCTTATGATTTGTTTTTGCAGTTTAGAATAGATGTGCCTCATCGGCTACACTGTGCCCACTAGTTCACAAAGGCGTATTTCATGCCTTGGAATACTCAAACTCTTGAAATGAGGTACACTCATCAAAGATGGGCAGTATTCTATAATTCTTTTGTCATTTGTCCTGGGTGTGGCTAGTGGACTTCATAGCGCCCCCTAACATTTCTGAATAAGTTTACACATTTGGTCGGATTATCACAAGTTTTGGTGGGGACATTGTTTTCATGATGACAGACATTTTTCCTATTGGCTTGTATTAGCTCCGCCCAACAGGAAGTTGGCCATTTTGGTTTCTTTGAAAAAAAAAATGCATACTCTAGATTTTGAAATACTCCTCCTAGGGGATTTATGTGACAGGCACGAAACATAGCCAACATAATTCCAAGACATTAAACATGCTAAATTGCAAACGGATTTTTGATATATCAAACGCTGCTGTCATGGCGAGGCGATAAACTTATGGCATAAAAATCAGATATAGGAAGAGCTCATATCTTTGCTGTGCATTTGTGTGATATAGATCAAAATTAAGATTTTTATTTGTTATTGTGGGCTGATCACATGGACGTGACTATTGCAGGGCACGGCCGTAGCGCCACTAACTGGCAGCAGGAAGTGTGGCCCTTTTTACATACTTTGAAATAACACTCCCATTTTTACCTGAATTAGTTCAAACTTGTCTAGAATAATGTCAAGCCAATCACTCACTCATCTTTCTACACAAGTCAATATTAGGACCACGCTTTAAAACTGAGACATACGTTTGCCAGTTTGCTCTGGCTACAATATGCAAGGGCCCTGTGACAGGGGGGCCCCTTGTTGTTGTTGTTGTTGTTATTATTATTATTATTATTATTATTATTATTATTATATGAGGTTTACTGAGAGTACATATGCATATATCATGCAGTTAGTTTCATTACTACATACAACTTGTAAACTTAGTGTGAAAAGTGGTGTTCTCTGTATTTGAAGGTTCTACCTGGCGATTTGTTTAAAAATGAGTGAACCACATAAACCTCATCCTCTTGAAATGTTATTAGACGTAACCTAAATCTTTGTTGTATGTATAATTGTCAACTAGTTGCAAAAACTTTGATCTCCAACAAGAAACTTATATTTCCCCCCCATTTGTTCCCCAAATTTTGGTAACCCAACAATTCCCACTCACCAACCAGCTCTCTCCTATCACTCAAAAGCTACCAACTTTAATGCAAATAATTATGTATTTAAAAAAAAAGTTCATGTGGAGTATCGCTGTGAATGAACCGACATGCAATGATGAACAAGAGCGACATTTATTCAATCTGTCCATTCTTATTACATTTCCTTGTCAGCAATCTGTGACCACATATGGAAGTGTCTCCGATTTGAAGTGATTGGATCTCTGGAGCTTTGAAAAATTACAATATTTGCACTATTTTAGCTTTCACTGATCACCATTATAGACAATCACTGATTGATGTTGTTCACATCAACCAATCACTGATAATTTTAGATTATGAATTTGCAAAAAATAAATTTGTAATTTGCCATGTTACTGCCTTGTAATGATATCATAATTAGGCAAATGATTTTGTGAACTTTTGTTCATTGTTTGTTTGTAGTGTATAACCAAAAATTTCCACTATTTAAGCAAACATTAGAAATGTCTCCAGTCTGTCTCCTTCTTTTGTTTTCCACTTAGTGTTAGTATTTTTTTATTTCTTTTCATTCACAGGGACAAGAGGCATTCCACATAGTCAAAGCCTAATAATAAACACATTTTTAAATGTGCTGTTCAGTTACAAAGAAAATCACATAACTGTTGATATGGTAATATTTTCTATAAGGAGATGTTTATTTAACATTTCAGAAAATAGTGTCCAGTATCAGAATGAAGTTTTCCACCATGGATAGAGGAGTGTATGCTTTCTTGATTCTCCTTGACATGACAAACACTGTTCCCTCACATCCTCCTGATGATTCTCCCATGTAGAAAAATTCAAAAAGGCCCAATGCAGACACAAAAAAATTTAGTCAGTGGATCTTTTCACACGTCCATGTTTGAAATGCAGTAAGTAGTGTAAGTAGTAGCTTTTCAAAACTTCCCATCAAATAGTACACACTGGCCGCAAATACAGCTCAGAATCACTGCAGAATCACTACATGCACAAATAATTAAAACAAACATAGACATATATTTTGCTCAGTAAGAAACAAAAATGTGGGAACATTGATGACGCTGTGTATTTTTGATTTGTTAACTTCAAGAATGAGGAAAAAAGAGGCTAGTAAGGTAACAACTGTTTATAGCTGCTATAACGCAAGTGATAACTTGTTTCTAGGATGTTCCACAACATTAAATGTAATTGTAAATGGAAAAGAATTACAAGCTGCTGTTGTATAATTAATAAGAATTGCATTTGCTAATAATTGATGTGGTATAAGAGGAATAAAACAGCATTAATACACCATAAATAATGTTAACAAAGTAATAAGTAAGGAATAAAACACAGTGGGACATGCTGTTGTGGGAAGATAATCAAGTATGGGTATTGGGGCACATTATACCATCCCATCTTGATTATTTTCCTGTACCAGCAAGTCCACAAATCACTAATCAGATGCCTAATACAACAGAGACGAGCTGATCACTATTAAAAGATTCAAAAGTCAAGGGTTGTTTTTCTCTACTTTTGTAGCTTTAAAAATATGGCACACTAAACCCCATGGGGTTGTGCTGCGTGTATACACAGTGTGAGCACACGTCCATTTCCATGGCAACTAATGGGTCAGAGTTCTCCAGCTGGGAGTCTTGAATGATGCCTTACCATCCTCAACCAAAAAAAAAAGATAACAGCCATCGCCTTATACCAATTAAGCCTAGCCAGAAACCTTTCATGTCAATTAGCATGCTGTGCTAGCACTACAATGCTAAAGTTGAGACTGCTTAGTTAGTGATCTGTGCACTAGCTCTTTCAGGGATTATTTTGTCCACACTTCATTTAAGAAGTGGCTCAGAGAAAATTTGGACTAGTTTAGTAGATATCTTAAGAACATATTATTATTATTTTTTTTTTTAAAAAAAGCTTAACTGAATCATCAAATCCTTCCTGTTCTTGAGTAAAAATGCTGCATAAGGTATTCTAAGGTATAACGAATGTACAGCTTTATTGCATAATCATGTCATAAAGGTTTCCCCAAAGCTCCCTTATCCTAAAAAGGTTCCTCTGAAAGTTCTCTTATCTAAACCGTTGAGGTGACGGTTTGTTTTTTACACAAAGGTTTTGTGTGTGATTATTTTTATCGCACAGATCCCTGATAAGTCCAGTGCTGTTACTGAGGTGTAGAAAAGAGCACTGTGTTTCAGTTCCTACATCTTTGGGCACATTTTTTTCCCCTCTTGGAGCTGAGTGCACCAATCTTGACTTTATTCCAGTAACAGCAAACATTACTTTATCACTTTTTTGGTGGCATATTTTTTCCTGGCTACTGAAAGCTTTCCAGTAAAGTTGTTGGTTGTCATGATTGGCCATAACCTGTCCTCAGTGTTTTTTGGCAACTATTTAGACTCCTAAAAACTTTATAGAAAAAAAAACCTCTAGTGACTTTTGACCAAAGATCACCATTGTTCCCATCAGAAAATCAGTGATCATCATTATTCCCACTGATCACCACTGTTCTCATTAACCAATCACTGATCACTGTATTTTCCCAATGCGCAATACACTCTTTTCCCATCAACCAATCACTGATCATTGTTATTCCCAACAACCAATCACTGATCACCATTGTTCCTGGTGACCATTCAGTGATCACTATCATATTTTTATGATAAAACAATTTTGAGGATTTAAAAAAAATAAAAATAAATTTAACCAAAAAGATTTGTACAAAAAAACACAATTTTTTAACATCTAATCTTTTACACATTATACTGAGTAACAATTGATTAATTAATGCAAAGCTACTCATAAAAGTGGATCACAGTAATACACTATATCCAGCCATCAATATCTTTATATTGGTCAGTCCTATTTCTAACCAACTACAAACCCAATTCCAAAAAAGTTGGGACGCTGTGTAAAATGTCAATAAATGTAAATAAAAACAGAATGCAGTGATTTGCAAATCTCATAAACCCATATGTTATTCACAATAAAGTGGAAAACTGTTCTACATCCAGCAAACATATTGATATTATTTAAGCAGATTGCCTCTGTAGGTGGTAAAATTACAGCAGTATCTGTTGAACATCTTGTCATGCTGAAACAAACAGGTCCTGTTTTAAACAGGTTTCAAAATCCATTGACATAGAGCATATGTTTGATTTAGAGAAGTCACTATTCATTCCGAATCCCAGATGGCTTCTTCGGTGATATGTGCACTATATGGGGGATGAGATAACACACGCTTTGATGTGCATTCTTTGTCCAGTAGGAAGATATTTGGGATTTAGCCTACATGTTATTAGCATCCATCTCAGGTGATTCGATTATGACTGGACGGTAACATATGACCGTGGTCCAATGAACACTCGCACCATTCAGGACACTAAAGTGTCAATGCTATGCTATGCATCCTGATTCCTCAGATAACGTAAAGCAATAATATTTCTCAAGTAAATGTAACCCCATTGTGTTGGTTATGGTGCTTGTTTGGAAAGGAACACGCAAGAAGACATGTTGGATTCCAGAAAGCTGTAAAGTTTACTGGGGAGACTGTGGTAAATAATGTTTGAGACACACACACACATACACACACAAAATAAACAGGGCTCTCAGCCACAGCATACTCATCACCAGCTATTTCTCATATGGCGAGAAAATGTCTGAACTTCCCTGTTATTTTCCCACTTGCAGATGACCGGCCGTTCTTCCCCAATGGCTCATATGAGATAGGCTGAACAGATATGCCATGTGATAGACCATTTTGGTGCAATTCAAACCTAATCCTCCCTCCCCCCGTTACATAAACGTAGTAACAAGCAGAAGTACTTGAACGAAAGTAACATTCAACTTGAATAAGAGCGAAAATTGTCTAATGGTGGAGGGAGAACAGAATTTTAATTACCTAACAGCCTTAGATGCATTCGAATAATCATGAGTTACATAATGTTATGCAGACATAACGTTATTGCTGGCCTGAGATTACACTTTGTATTCATATCACGGAACCCACAGACGATGAAACTCGTGTCCCATTTTTAAACAGGGAAAATCACAAGGAGGTCAAATTATGTGTCCTTTTTACACTCTCACATTCATGCTGAATCCCAAATGGATGTACAGTATATTCATTATGTATGCTCACTACTTAGGGTATAGCATTATGGCATTGACTTAATGTATGGGTTTGAATCAGTGGTACTATTGGTATCTGTATGTGTTTAGTGTTCCAAATATCTGCATTCAGATTTATTCCCTACTCAGAACTTGGAAAAAACAGACCGCCGACACTAAATTAAATTTAAATTGTATGTTGTACAATTAAAAAGAAAATTTCAGAGAAATTATTGAAAGCCCAATATTGCCATGACATTCATGTAAACTTCCGACCGCAACTGTAGGACGTTTAGGGGCTATGAGTTTGCTAGCTAGTTTGCTAATAGATTAAATCCGCAATGTTTCCTGACACGTAAGAAGCAGTCTGGTGAAAATGTCAAATAAATAAATAAATAAATAAATAAATAAATACACACCCTTTTCCATACGGATGGAACACAGGTTCGTTGGCATGACATAATCAGAACAGGCGCAGAGCTGAGGTGAGTCACCAAGCTGTGATCAAAAAAAAAAAAAAAAAAAAACACAAAACAAAACTCCACAGTGTTTTCCCATTTCACATGAAAATGTGGTCATGGTTTTAAAGTGATAACGTGCTATTTATAGCTGACACACAGTAGCACCGCATAAGCGTTTGCTCAGTGCCGTCTCAAAAGCCCACACCATTTTAAGCCTCGGTTCGCATGGAAATAAACCAGAAGTGATAGGAAGGCCTGGGCTTAGTATCTTTCGCTCCTAAGACACATTTATGCAGCCACCTTCCTGGTATTAGCATACGCACAAGGCTAATTCCTTATCATCTACATGGATGGATGCAGGTAGTTCTTATAACATGAGCAGAAAATTTGCATATATGCTAAAAGGCATTAAAGGTTGAAATTTTATTTGAAATTGTGTATATTTTAGGTGGTAGAGCATAAAAAGCTCAAAATAAATATTTTATTACAAGCCCATTTGCTGCATTATTAATGGTAGCTTCAACTAGAACAACCAAATACTGTATATGTTCTGCACACAACATTAATTAATTGCACAAAAGAAGAAAAGCATCATGAATAAGGATGGCGTTTATTAATTGGATAGTACTAGACACAAAACATCTGGGTGTAATTTTACCTCCGGCTAGAAACATGAAGGCGCTACATTTCTGCTGAGTTTATTAACTCTTGCTGCCATTTCCTCACCTGGTCGTCTAGGATTCGTAACACTTTAAAACATGAAGAATCGCTGGGTTTGAAAATACATAACTGTTCAGTGTTGTAAAAGAATGCACTGAAGATAAAAGGCTGAATAACAAAATGTTTTTCTTACAGAATAGCAGGGCCATTACTATTGTTCATCAAAAGCTCTGAGGAAAAAAAGGGATTTATTTATTTGTTCGTCACTGAAACGCCTTTTATCATTGTATTTTCATTACTCATGTTTATTTGACAATTATGAAAACGATGCATTTGATTACTTTGATAAGAGTTTAGTCGGTGGTAAAGTGATAGATTTCCATAGTTCCATTTAAAAGCGAGATCCGTTTTATATTCTATAAAGCAGACTGACAAACCGAAAACAAAATTAAACAATGAAAATTAGACAATGAAAAAGCAAGTAAAAAAATCTAATAGCAAATAAAACATGCAACAGCAAAAGCAGCAAAGCGAATAACGCAACAGAAATGAACATAAACACGACCTGCAAATTAAAAATACAACAGCAAATGAAAAAATTCAACACAAATTCAGAAACACAACAGCACAAGCAAAAACAACCACAAAACTAAAACCACAACAACATAAACATAAAATGCAAATAAAAACTGTAATAGCAAATTTGGAAAAGACAACAGCAAGTAGATGTAAAATGTAAAATGTAGAATACGTCACGGCCTACAAACATGGCTGCCTCAAACCAAAGTACCCGATCTGCTTCATATGGGCACCATGGACTACGGTAAAACTCCCGACACAGAAACTCTGTCAGGTTCAAAGCCACCACTGCACACTCAATCCTAGTGCTCAATCAGGTTCACACCTTATATATCCCTCCATTTTCCATATTGTTTATCCTACACAGGGTCGTGAGGAGCATGGAGCTAACCCTATCCCAGAGACACAATGCGGGAGACATCCTGGACGGGGTGTCAACTCATCGCAGGGCACAATCACACACATTCACACACTACAGGCAATTTGGAAATGCAAATCAGCCTACAGGGCATGTCTTTGGACTGGGGGAGAAAACCGGACTACCTGCAAAACACCCCTGAAGCATGTGGAGAACATGCAAGCTGTGCCAAATACAGCACAGGGATTCGAACCCCCAACCCTGAGGGTGCTAGGCAAATATATATTCAAAGTATCACTCGGTGAATTATCCTAACATGCCAAGCCCTATGACTGCGATTGTACATCTGATTCTTGAGTCTCAGTTTTTTTTCCTGGTTAACGATATTCGCTTATCTACCCTAGTCTGTTAGCTCATCACTGGACACAACATCAGGGGGGCAGTGGTGGCTTGGCAGTTAAGGCTCTGGGTTACTGATCGGAAGGTTGTGGGTTCAATCCCCAACACTGCCAAGCTGCCACTGTTGGGCCCTTGAGCAAGGCCTTTAGCCCTCTCTGCTCCAGGGGCGCTGTATCATGGCTGACCCTGAACTCTGACCCCAACTTCCTAACATGCTCGGGTATGCGAAGAAATGAATTTCCCTGTGCTATAATGTGACCAATAAAGACTCATTATCATTAAATGAAAAAATGTAACAAAACAACCAAAAATATAACAGGAGCCAAAAAAAAATAAAGATGTCAGGCACTCTTAGTTACTTGGAACCCTCTCTGTTAAAGAAACCCTTAAGGATTCTACATTTACCTTGCACTTTACAGTGCAGACGACATTTACTTCTGAAAAGTGGAGTAGAAATCGATGTATATATAAAACTTCACAATTTGTACGATATTCAACATAACTCATTATTCATGAAGGTGGTTCTAATAAAATGACATTACTAATGACTCCAAATTATGAGTATATAAGCAGTTGAGGAAAGGCAAGGAAGCAATCCTCTAATAAAGGCATATAGATATAAGTGCATTAAAAGTCCATTTGAGATCTATGACATTGAAAAAAACCCTCTAAGCCCTTGTCAGTTTTCTTCATGTGGAGTCGGTGAGGGCTTCCTGGGTTTTCACAGACTGTGTGCAGGATCTGAAGGAGTCAAAGCCAGACCACACTGCTATTAAAGAACCCACTACTCTGATGTCTCATTTTAACAACCGCTGTTATTCTCAAAGGTACACGTCAACTATCTGAGTGAAGGAACGAGAAGTCGACATTTTAGTCAAATAGAGGGCAGAGATTAGAGGAACGCTGCTTGGCAAGCAGGAATGATTGACTTATGATGCAGAAGTCGGAGCTGCTTCTCATTAGCACCTCGGCGTTGTGTGATTAGTAGTCGATAGATGATCTTGACGGCTTTGTCTACTGCAAGTCTGCAAATTTGCAGACATCAATGCAAAACACATTGTGCACATGAGCTGAGTTAAGCTAATCAGAAGGGCTGTTATGCGTATCGAATTAACCTGGAATCTCCCAGAAGGCTAAGGAAAAGCTGCTTCAGAGAGGACGGGTTCAGAACATGGCGGCCATCTTACTAGCAACAACTGCATAGTTGTGATGTAGATACAGGGACACTGGTGTGATCTTAAATTCCATTTAACATCTGGGAAATTTTTTACTCAAGCTATCATCTATCTTAACTTCATTTCGAATTATAAGGTTCTTATGTTGTTCCTTTTATTTACTTGAAAAAAAAAATGTTGGAAAAAGGGAAGCCATTTTAGCTCCTTTATTTTCCAGTAACAATAACAGGAAAAAAAATGAATTCATTAATTTTTCAAAATTATATTTTTATCCATTAATTGAATTAATTCAATTGAATTAATTCAATTAATGCACATGGATACAGAAATACACATGGTATGGTGGTAAAAACTGTAAATATAATTAAATTTCTATATTTATAAGGAATAAAACACTGTAGTGTGTGCTGTGATGGGAAAACAATCAACAAAGTTGATTATTGATGATTTTCCTATAACAAAATATCCTGAAGTGTTTTATTCCTCTTCTACCACAGCAGTTTGACCAGATTCTTATTCATTAAACAATGACACACTGCATTTCCCCCCCGAAAAATAAATAAATTCATAGGTACGTTTAATGTAGTAGAACATCCATTAAAACAGTTAAACCTCACTCACTTGCATTACAGCAACTATAAACACTGGTTCCCTCACGTTCTTTAATAAAGTTAATAAGCCGAACAAAATGGAGGATGTCACGTTACCTCAAAATACATCATCCTTGCAATAGAAAACTTGAAAGTTACAGCTTTACCTCTGACTGTTACACAGAACTGACGCTGGAGACTCCTTCCGTAAATGCTTACTAAACATCTCCTTACGGAAAACCTCACCATGGCAACAATTCGACATTTTTATTTGTTAAATAACAACACCTTTCTTTTAATGATTATTTGTAGGTGATGTGGAGCATCTACCGAAGGAGTCGCTGTGAATGTGCTGTTACGTATTTGAAAGACCGGATTAATATAAACCTGTTCATTTGATTTGCTCTAGAGCTGCTATTACTTAAGGACTAACGCATGATAGAAGGTGTGGTATTATGAAAATAATACACGCCGGGGTGGTGCAATGTGGGACAACGTGAAGCAGAGGTATTCTGCTTATAAAACAGCAATTTATCAATGATTGCAATGGTTATTTTATTAACGAATGACACGTTGAACATTTTAATGCTTTATCGTTCGATTTAATGGTGTGGAACATCTGAGAGACAAATTCGTTCCTGTTTTCACCTGCGTTATAGTTACAATAAACAGTCATTCCTGATTTCTCTCTCTCTCTCTCTCTCTCTCTCTCTCTCTCTCTCGTCATTGAATCCGAAGTGCGATTGTTCTCCCCATCGGTCCGATTTCAGACTCACTTGATTCTATTGAACCCTGGTGCATATGCGTTCGTCTTGCGGTCATCACAAACGTGCATGGAGAACACGACTCACGATATTTATTTCTTTATTTTTAAAATATATTTTTAACAATTATTTTGGTGCTGTTATGCACAGCAGATATTATGCGCAGCAGTGGACCTCTTCATTGTATCCCACAACATTCCCGAGCCACTCATGATACAGTGCACGTGTGTCATGGAATCAAATGAAGTCGTCATCGACTAAAACACATGGGCAGGTTACTTTACTTCCTGAACAAGTGCAGACCCGAGTACAAGCTGCGTTCACGTTCAGCACGGCACAATTCCAGAGCAACCTCCTCCTCCTCTTGGGATTAGTACTGTGGTGTGCTTCCCGGTCCAAATGACAGCTTTCACATGACCGATTTTTCATGCGAACCGTGCTCTGTTTCGGACTAACCTGCCAGTCCCTGTGTATGAGTTGTTACTATAGAAACAATAACATAGAATATTCATGTTTTTCGTGTCCTTCATGTTTCAGCTGGAACTACCTGCGGTTACAAAAATACAAAAATAACAAACACCTTCCGACCAATCAGATTCGAGCATTCAAGCAGGTATAAATAAAAATTATTACACATCATATATATATATCTGAAAAAGTCAGGAACCAATGGGACTATGTTGAGCAAAATCAAAATAAAAACATGACACAGTAGCTGAGAAAATGTGTAGCATGTAAGGGTGAACATGTAGAGCATTCATTATGGTGTAAATAATAAATACAAAATGTAGTTTACTCTCATTGGTACCTGACTTATCGGACACCCTGTTGAACACGAATATGAGTGTGGAAAAAACTGTTATGCATTAGTACGGATGCAACAATGTCCTCAATTTGAAGAAAGAAGAAAGCAATTTCACACAACTAATGAACTAGGTGTAATTAGGAACAAATCTAACATAATAGTAATATACTGTATCTACTGTACACCAGATCTGTATAGTAAAGCTAACCTGTTGCCTTTATACTGTATATCAGCACCAAAACCAATTCAGATCCATCCCAGGAAAAACAGAGAATATATCTGAGACATTGCAGATCAGAATGTTATGTTTAATATCTGGCTCAAATGTACTGCAGCACAGACTGCCTTTGTTTAAAGCCTCACTGTGACAATCGTACAAGGAAGAACAAAAAAGCTCATATTATATTCAATTTCCATTCAAAAGTTCAGTCGACCTGCACAGCATGAGGTATGAGATTGTTGCTAATATGCAAAGTGCTATTAATCTCTTTTTTTGGGTCATGTCTTGAAAAGGTCAGAACGAGCAAAGGCAATGGAGTTGAAAAAAGGGAAAAAAAAGGCCTAACAGCAGAAGCAGGAGCTGCCGTGGAAAGTAGAAATCGGCTAATCAGTAAACTGATTATGTGGTCATCCATATAACATCATCCATTTTGGTTCTTGGGAAGGGTCTGAGAATAGTAATGAATCACTAATGTTGTACAAGAATAAATAAATAAATATGCAAAACAAACAAACCAAAACGAATCAATATGCAAACACGTGAGTAAAGACGTTTTTTTAAATATACAAGACAAAAAAATAATGTCAGAGGAAAAAAAAAAATCATAGAAGCACTTTTTATTGTATTCTTTTTTCTTTGAGGATAATTATAAATATTTTTAATGTTATTATAGGTTTGATTATACTAAGAAGAATAAAAATAGCTATAACTAATTTAATTTGATATTTTTATCAAGAAGCAATAAATATATAAAGAAAGAAGTTAAGAAGTTAGATTTTTTTTTTGCCGTTGAAAAATCTAAAAGAGTATATATTTTTTTCGACACACAGCAGTATGAGTGTCCTGAGAGCAGCGTAATCATTGACGTTCATTTTGTGTTTATGTCCGTGTTTGTAGCCAATTAGTGAGTCTATGTGCTAATTTGGTTTCCGCTGGTTAAAAGCGTTACTGTTTCGCTCGGCACATAACACAGCACAGATGTTGCACTGGTTGTCACATGGCACTAAAGACCAGTTTAACATCTGCGCTGTGCTGCATGACGACACAGTTACACGCCATTACAGACCGGTTTACCATCCACTTTTATCACATTTAGCTCTTAGAATGATGAGGACGGCTGTGCGTTCAGCTTTTCAAGCCTTTAAATATGAGCTGGCGTTATTGTGCCTGCTGCCACGCCACAGTTATACCATCATGAGTTTAATAGTGCGAACCAGCCGACTCAGAAAGTTCCAAGTCAGTTTTCTCCTGATCTAAAAGCATTCCGCTGCTTCGGTCGGGAAAAACATGGATGCCAAGAGCAAGGTGATTTACAGTGCCCTCCACTAATATTGGCACCCTTGAGCAAAGAAATATGAGCAAAGAAGGCTGTGAAAAATTCTTTATTGTTAAACCTTTTGATCTTTTGTTCAAAAAATTCACAAAAATTCTCTGCTCTCAAGGATATCAAACACAACACAGGTTTATCAAAAAAAAAATGTGTGCACCATTTTAGTCAATACTTTGTGCTACCTCCCTTTGCCAAGATAACAGCTCTGAGTATTTTTGTCAAATATTTGAACAAAAGAACAAAAGGTCATATTTACCAAGGGTGCCAATATTAGAGGAATGCTTTTAGATCAGGATAAAACTGACTCGGAACTTTCCGAGCATTAAACTCGTGATGGTATAACTGTGTCGTAGCATCAGGCACAATAAATTACTTTTAGTGCATAGTATACTGCAGCATTATTTTCACCCAGCCTGCCTATATTGTGTTAGTGTGTATCCTTTACCTTAAAAGGTGCATTTAGTACTCTAAAAAAGCTAATTATGTACCTTAAATCATTTTAATGCTACCCTCATACACAAAGGTACCATCAAGGGTTAGGTACAGTTTAGTACCATTTTTTGAAGATTGCTACGGGTTATGCAGGTTTATACCAGAAAGCGTTTTAGGTATTGTTAAAACCATGTCATGCAAAATAAACAAAACATACGCTGCCATGAGTTGCCATGACAACGTGTGCCCAGTTACCAACAGATATCCAGTATCATGCTACTTTTTATTTTTTTTTATTCTCCGTGTTACACAGCATACATAACACGTTATATAAAATACATGGATCTGATTGGCTGTCACATGTCAGTCATTTCGTTTTACAGTACACCATGTCGTGGTTGAATTCTCCAATCAGAAGGTGCATATGGAGTTCATTTTGTGGCAAAAGTTTCAAATAAAAGAAATAATAAAATCCACGAACAAAATATTAACAATCAAAAATGTAAAAATGAATAAATAAATAAATAAATAAATAAATAAATAAATTTTTGAGAATAATGAGAATCGAATCAAAATGAGTTTTTCAAAAAGATTCACACTCTCATTTTGCTTTAATTTTTTCCCATTTGGATTTTTCTTCTGCTATTTTAATTTGATTAATTAATTAATATTTTTTTTGCTTCTGAATTTTGGCACTTTTTAATTAATTTATTTATTTTACAGGGGGTAGGTCTTAGAAGAAGGCATTCACCTTACATCTCAGTTGGTCAAATCTCTATTATCCAGCTGGCATGCCAAAAAAATAAAAAATCTCTATCATCCGTAAATGTGGCCTAATTCTGTTAATTCTGTTAATCACCAGTCTTCTTTGCCTATTAAAGAGTTCTGAACATGTTCCAGATTTTCACTGTCTGCATTTTCCTAGTCGAGTCTGGAGCGTAGCCGGCCAACACTAGTGGCTCGATGTTCATTAATGCAGACACACATGGCTGTGATAAGCAATGGCACAGAGGCAGCAGCGCTCATCGCAAACACAAAAGAAACCCTCTGTTGTGAAAGACATAATCGAGCTGAATGTTAACACTGTGCAATATTCCAAGCCTAATAAGTGTGAAGTGTCCAGCTGTGATCCATTAAAGCGTGGCACTGACCGCCTCGACGTCACGTCAAGATTCCCAGCCGAGACGTACAGCTGGATTGCTTTTCACTGCTTTGAGTTAACGATAATTAAAGACATGGCATCCAAGCTTAAAGCAACAGCTTGCCTTTTCTATGTGATCCAGTTTAGCCATAATTAACACAATAACAACAATTAAACCTTGACCATAGTGCAGTAGTATGCATGAAAACAGTGAAAGCTTCAGCGGTACTCACCCTGTACCAAACTATCTCTCGCAATCTGCCGTCGGTCTTGAAGTTGCACTTCAGTGTCACCGTCTCTCCCACAACAACAGGTGGTAAGGGGTCTATTGTGACTGTTAAATACCCTGCAGAGCAGAAAGAGGTGCGGTTAAAACAGTATTCAGCTACATACGCAGACTTGTACTGGTGGCCAGATGGCAGCGGCGTGATTCTGAGTTCAGTGTATTTAACAGACCGTGTGTGCAACCTGTTCAAAGCAACACGATCAAAAAAGCTTTTGGATTTAACAAGTCCCTAAAAAAATCAATAATAATAATAATAATAATAATTATTATTATTATTATTATAATACCCTAGCGTGATGAACCAATAAAGTTGAACTAATTCCTTTAATAAACATGATTTACCCTGTTAGTAAACATGAACAATCCATTACCTTGCATTAATACACCATCAGTAACATTAACAAAGTGGCAAACGCTTGTGGGAGTTGATGTCTATTTTTGAATGATCAAGTCAAGTTTATTCATAGAGCACATTTCAAACACCAGAAGTTGACCCAAAGTGCTTTACAAATCAACCAACCGAATACGCCATCGCAGTTATGTTTAAAAATATAGTGACAATAATAATAAAAATAATAATACTAATAATGATTAATACATACCTTTAAATACAGCATCAAGTATTTACATATTTCCACCTATTACAAGACCTAATCAAAAGCTAGAGAATAAAAATACGTTTTCAGTGAAGATTTAAAAGTGGCTATTGAAGAAGCTGGAAGGAGACTGTTCCAGAGTTTAGGACCTACAGTACCAGAGAAAAGGCACGCTTGAATTTTTATTGCGACCACGAGGAAGTCTCAAAAGTAATTGCACTCTCGTGGGAGAGTAAGGATGAAGATTACTGAATTATGAATCAAACCAAAGCCACACAAACCACGAATAGTACGAAAAAGCAGGAAGCCATGATGACCAACATGAACAATGTCATTCATTTAATTCTGAATTTTGAACATGTTGGGACCAGATTTCTGTAATTTATTGATGTCATCACTTGTGGGCCGCTGTGGCTCTGGTGGTAGAGCAGGTTGGATATTAATCGTAGGGTTGGCGGTTTGATTCCTGGCCCATGTGACTCCACATGCCAAAGTGTCCTTGGGAAAGACACTGAACCCCAAGTTGCTTCCAATGGCAAGCTAGTGTGTTGCGTGGCAGCTCTGCTACCATTGGTGTGTGTGTGTGAATGGTTGAATGAGTACCACTGTAAAGTGCTTTGTAGAACCACTAAGGTTAAAAAAAAATGCTATATAAGAACAGACCATTTACATAACTTTTGCTAATTTGTGGATTTCTATTTAGTCGTGAATTAAATAAACAATGTGTCGGTGCAGTTCATTAATGTTTACACAACCGTCAGTTAATACAAGTGTTGACTTCTTTGTTACTCTAAGAACCAGACTCATCGGAAGAATCGTGAAGTGTGACTTTGGTTTTTTATTAAAAATGAGCAACATCTCAAAACACAGGGAACAGAAAGCCAACTGGAATAATGCAAAAAAATAAAAATGATCAGACGGAGTAGCAACAAATCAAACACAACATGGCTCAGAATTTAGAAACAGGCACGACTTCGCGCTGACATTTGTACAAAAAATTAATAATAAAATAAAAATGTAGTAATGCCTTGTTCTTGAGAGAGGACAAACTGGTTCAACTCACGTAACCACTCTTTACAACTGTGGTGAGCAGAAAAGCATCTCAGAACAGACATGTGAAAATGTGAGGCTGCAACAGCTAAATACCTCGTCAATTTCCACTCCTGTCTGTCAAGAACAGAAATATGAAGCTACGTTTTCTACAGGGTTTTCTCTTAAACTGGACAGAAAAAAAACAGGTAATGTTATTTACCCCCCCATTTCCCCCTACAGACCTTGGATTCCTGTTGAGTATAACGAACAGCACAACTGTTTCGTCCAGTGATTTCACCTGTGCATGACTCATACCCATAAATCAATCCATTATTACGTTATAGAGAATTGCATAATGAGATGAACCCTGAGAGAAAAAAAAAATTACATTACTATTGAATAGATGCTAAATTGCATTCACAGGCATCTGTCTTACTTTAAATGCTGTCAAGGCTTGCATGCATACATACCAGGGGAAATGTTTAGCTCGCATTAAAGAAAATCAATCGTAAAGATAGCTGAGAACATGCTAAATTTATCTCTGTGATTTTTATATTTAGCCTACATGGCCTGAAAACTACTGAACATCATTATGTATTTCATGTTTTTTTTTTTTTTTTAATGAGTGCATTTGAAACCTTCTTGTGATTTGCTTCTAGTTCTTTCAATATTCAAAAGCCAAGTTTTCGGTTGCGAATGTAAACCAACAGGAAACATGGAGAGGGAGATGCATGTTGGAACGTTCTGAACACACTAAAGACATCCTTGAACAAATTTTCTCCTTGGTTCATATTCTGTGACTAAGGGAGGAAAAAAAACAATTGGACAGAAGCTACTCTGCTTCATTAATTACAATCAGCATTGGACAATTTGCCATCTGTTTAATTAGGCTTCGAAGTCAGTCAGGCTCCAGCATGCACACCCCATGAATTATGGAGGGTGGGGATGAAAAGTACACTCTTTAGATGTGTTTAACTGTTTATCCGGACAACAGAAAAGCGTTCTTCATGAACCAAAGGAGCAAAATTGGCCACACTTTCTAGGGTGAAGGCTGAGAAGGAATGACATACAGTACTGTACAATAGTCGTAGGCACATGCAAAGAAATTCAGTAGAGCAAAGATGCCTTCACAAATAATGAAATTAAATGTTTCTACATTAAAAAAAATACTATAAAGAGCAGTAAACAGAAATAAATGAAACCGATATGAAGTGATATTTGGTGTGTTGGCAGTTTGCTTTAAAAAAAATAATAATAGTAGTAGTCTCCGGTAGAATTTGTGAAGTTTTATAAGGAAATGATCTGAAAGTTTTACTGAGCAACTCGCAGAACCAGACACGGTTCTTCTGGAGACTTTGACTGTCGCTTCTTATTTTTGCAGCAAAACCCAGCAGCCTTCATTATGTTGTTTTGTCTGAAAAGTGGTCTCTCACACAAGATACTTCTTTCTTTATTGACATACAAACATTTTTCTGTAACATATAATTTTGTGCTGGAAAACTAATGTTTAGAAAAGTTTTGTACTGACTCGATAATGTAGAAGTCATAAAATAATAATCTAAAACAAAATGAAAGCGCTATCTGCCCTCTTCCACATACAACAAATGGCCAAAAGTTTGTGTTTGTATTCCAAGCGAATCCCACTCTATTACCCTTGCTTTTGAATTTCTCATGAGATTAACTTGGGAAATCTGTCTTTTCTCTGATTTTCTTCTGGTTTGTTCTGTGAAAAAAAAATTAACACCTTAGCTACGAATTAAGATTTTCCATCGCAGTGCAACATCAGAATATGATTATTACACTCACTCACTGTAAAACCGGATATGTTCATTTAACTCAAAAAATTTGCTGAAGCTAATTACCTAAATTTTTTGGTTGATGAATCAATCAACAAAAATGTAACTCAAACGTGTTATATTTAAGTGTATTTGACTTAAAGAAATTGATTTTATTTTTTATTGAACTTAAAATTTTTGAGGTAATGAGTTTCCTCAATTTTTTTGAGTTAAATTAACTTATCCTGTTTTACAGTGTATAAGGAACAAAAGATTCAGTTATAGGAAATAAATCCCACATTTTCCAATTATAAATCCCCAAATCCCAAACTATATGTCCAAGAGTATTTTAATTGAAGCTTTACTTGAAATATTGTGTTAATCGTTTTAGTACTTGCGTCCCACCAGCTATAAATAGTTTTGTTTGATGATTTTCCACATATTGAATTTTCCTTTGATAAATGTTCAAAATATAGCCATTTATCAATGATTATACCATTTTTTTTATTTAAAGAGCATCTTTCAACTTTGAGAGTCTAAGAAAACCAAAATCCATGTGAAAAAGAGTTGTTACTATAGAAACAGAATAAATGTATTGCTATCGAGTGTTTCTGTGATTTTATTATTTTTCAGAGCTGCTGTTATATAAAATCAATTAACAGCTTCTGACCAATCCGAATCGAGAACTGAGCTGCACCATAGCATAACCCATAATAATGGTACACTCCGACATCTGTGGTTTCAAACACAGAGCATTTCTGTTGCAGGCTAAATGGCTAATTTGTGTCTGTTAAAATGTGGTTGTTTAGGAAAGCACAATCCCATTGCTTTCCTGTGGAGTAAATTACTATCATTACAAAAGTGATCATCTGTTTCCGGCATGCTGACCGGTTTAGATGAGTTTCCTAAAGATCAACATTAGATGGTAGAGCAAGCATCACATTGCACACTCTTTCTCTATGAGTTAAGATGATCTTTCAGAGAAACTGGAATATTTATTTGATTATTAGTCAGCCCTATATATATATATTTTTTTTTTTTTCAGGAATAAGCAGTTTCCTCCAGGTACTCTGATTTCCTCCCTCAGTCCAAAGACATGCATGGTAGGCTGATTGGCATGTCCAAAGTGTCTGTGTTGTGAGTGTGTATGTGATTGTCTGATGGACTGGCACCCTGTACAGGGTGTACCCTGCCTCGTGCCTGATGCTCCCTGGGATAGGCTCCAGGTTTCCCCGTGACCCTGAAAAGGATAAGTGGTATAGAAGATCGATGGATGAATGGATATATACTGTATTTGGGTCTTTTGGGTTGGGTAGAATTAAGAACTGTGAATTGTCATAAAAATGTTGTAAGTCATTCATTTTAGACAACATGGTGTAGAAATCTACCTACAACCCCAACACCACATTTGAATAGACATGTTAAAAGCCATTTTTCTCAATTTCAATGTCAGTGTTCAGAATATTTACTGCCTTTATAGAGCAAAATAGACCACGCATTTTCATCACTGTATTTACCACACAGACACTCCACACCGAAAGAAAAATATAAATATAATATTATCTTCTTCGTAGATAATTTCCAATATATCTTTTTTATCCTCCATGATTCCATTCATTTGTCTTAAGGGATGAGAGATTTTAATTGCCAACTACAGGCAGATACTCAGCAATTAATTTGTATCTGAAGTCAGAACAAATGTAGCTTAAATCCCTCTGAAGGAGCGCGCCATTAACCTAAGCATTCGCTTCTGCAATTATTACATAATTATACTTAATACGCATGGATTAACAGGAAGGCTCAAATTAAGCGTTTTCAGAATGTGGTTAAATAAAGCTTTTAAAAAGTTTTGAAACCAAATAAAGCCATTTCTTTTTATGTGGCTTTAAACTGTGAGACGTGTTGTGGCAAATAACAAAGCGCATAATTTTAGAGCTCCACAATCCAACACATAGGAAAACATAATGGAAATAATTTTAGTGCCATAGCACCATTGGCAATATTATTTAAGTAATCTACTTTATAACTTTATGGTTGCATATGGGTTATATTATAGCGTGTATAAGTTCAGCACCAGAGACAGTTACATATACTTGCATATATGCAGTTTCTAATGTTTCTAGCTATTCTGCTAATTGGACTAATATTTCAGTAACATGACTGGGTATAAAAAGAGTATCTTGGAGAGGCAGAGTCTTTCAGAAGTAAATATGGGCAGAGGTTCACCAATCTGCGAAAAACTGTGTCTACAATTTATGGAACAATTTAAGGATAATGTTCCTTAACGTAAAATAGTGAAGACTACGAATATTTCATCATCTACAGTACATAATATCATCAAAAGATTCAGAGAATCTGGAGAAATCTCTATGCGTAAGGGAAAAGGGTGAAAATCAATACTGCATGCCCGTGATCTTCGGAACCTCAGGCAGCACTGCATTAAAAACAGGCATGATTCTGTAATGGAAATCACTGCATGAGCTCAGAAACACCTCCAAAACTCATTGTCTGTGAACACAGTTCACCAGGCCATCCACAAATGCTGGTTAAACCTCTATCATGCAAAAAAGGAGCCATATGTGAACATGATCCAGAAATGCTGCCATCTTCTCTGGGCCAAAGCTCATTTAAAATGGATTGCGGTAAAGTGGAAAGCTGTTCTATGGTCAGACGTATCGAAATTTGGAATTCTTTTTGGACACCATGGACGCCACATCCTCTAAACTAAAGTGGAGAGGGACCATCTGGCTTTTTATCAGCCTGCATCTCTGATGCATGGGGGTGCATTAGTGCCTATGGGATGGGCAACTTGCACCTCTGGAAAGGCACCATCAATGCTGAAAAGTATATAGAGCAACATATGTTTCCATCCAGATTCCATCCCATCTTTACTTCTGAGAGACTCTGCCTCTCTAAGATACTCTTTTTATACCCAGTCATGTTTACTGACCTGTTGTCAATTAACCTAATTAGTTGCAAAATGTTCCTACAGCTGTTTCTATTTAGTAACACTTACTTTTCAAGCCTTTTGTTGCCCCAACCTAACTTTATTGATACGTGTTGCGGTTATGAAATTCAAAATCGCCTTATTTTCATACATTTACTTGGGTAAACATTTTATGTTTTCTATGTTCTATTGTGAATAACATATGGGTTTATGTGTTTTGCAAATCATTGCATTCTGATTTTATTTACGTTTATTTACATTTTACATAACATCCCAACTTTTTTGGAATTTGGGTTGTATTTATATCAACATACAATGTTAGAATTCAAATGCAAAGTTCATTTGGCATTTCATTTTCTGGAATATTCTTCCATATGATTTCAGCACCACGGACAGTTACATAAACGCTTTTAAAGCGTTCAGGACTTCAGCACCGTGGACAGATCCACATATGTAATATTCTTTTATAGTGACATATGTTATACACCCCTTCGCTTCTCATTTGCATTATAAAGTATATACATATAACATTACAGTAGTGGAACAATATAATATGGAGATTGGTAGTGACAGTATATGGCAGGAGAGTTCCATCACCTCTGTCTCAAGTTTATCAGTTCAACATTTTGAGCTCTATACTTCCTTGTTTTTTTTTCTTGTTTTTCTTTTTCTTTTCTTTTATTATTCAGGTCAGTTTGTGTTTTGGGTTGATCAACATACATGGATCCAAGGGCCTTGCAGTTCCTATATTTCAACACTTTATGCTGGATTATGAAATATTAGATATTAGTAATATTGTACAGTGTTGATACCAGATTATTTTAATAACTTTTTCTGTCTGGAATCCATGGGGTTGGATGAAATATTTCTCCTGGTTTTGGTTCATAGGCCTTGCTCTATGGCCTAACAATTGATCACTAAGATTTTACCTCACAAGCTTATGGTCACTAGCACTGAAACTTAACCGATGTGCTTCCTTTGTCCATTTCACATAAAGACAACATGGGGTTAAAACCCACCACCCTGAAATAAAGAGTATCCTGGTCTACTGAGCAGGTCAGTCAAGTCCAAACCCATGGAGATACATATAATGGAATATGTTCAAACAAGACTCTTGATAATACAGCGTACGGACATGTATACAAATACTTCTCAGAGGCATAATTACTTTGTTTATATTCATTCTTGTAATACAGTCCAGCCATTGATTAACTGTCAAGTTGAGATTTTTTTTTTTTTATTCTGTAACTGACTAAAGCATAAACTTGGATCTATTATCTGTATCATTTTGTTTGATAACAGAACACTGGACTACACTTAAAATGTCATTTTGTCGCACAAGTGCTCATTATCCAATTAGCATCTAACAATTCATTTCATTTTTTCTTTTTTTCTAATGACTTTTCCTCATGATTTAAAATTTATATACAATTTATATATAACATTTATATATAATTTTATATACAGTAAACAAGATGTTTGACTTTGCCTCAGATGTATTTTATGTCAAAATCTGCTTCAATTCCACAACGTCTCTGTTTCCGTGTCTGGAAGAATTGGAGTGGAGATGAAAATAGCAATGGACACAACTATTAAAACTGCTAAGCATGTGACAGTGTGAGTTTCTGCTAATGGCAAACAAACAAAACCAATGGTGCCAATACTTTAACTATAGTGAAGGGAGGACATTAAGCGCAGACTTTAATACAAGCGGATAATGACGGATTTTACATGAATCAAAGATAAGGTTACACATTGAGCCAAATGTCAGGAAGAAGGAAACATTACTGTGTCAGTCTACCAAGAAACATTATCCTAGAGGGCACTTCATCTCATTTTCTTGGATGCAGGTGAGCCTACATGGCACTGCAGCTTATTTTCTCCACTGGAAGGGTACCCATTAGGGCACTTCATCGTGTTTCCTTGCATGAAGTGGCACCCTAAAGGGCACTCCATCATGTATTCTCCAGGAGAACTGAACCCATTATGGTACTTCTTCATGTTTCATCACATGTAGGGGCACCATAGATGGCATTTCATCACACTTTTTTTCCATTTGAAGTGCACTTCCTCACATTTTCTCCATTGTAAGGGCACCCTAGGTAGACATTTTATCTACCATTTGTGCACCCTAGAGGGCCCTTTCACAGCATTTTTTTTTTTTTTACCATGGGCACTGTGACACTGTTGCACCCTGCGAACTCCCTTGAGTCTGCCAGTAATCTGCACTATTTCTAGCTCCACCCACATGCCCAATTTCAGGACACAAAATTTAGCATGGATACTTAGTTACAGTACAGTTCACTTGAAACTGCAATGGAAACAATAACAATCCAAATAACTGTTACTTTTACCACTTGTTTAAACTTTCTGTAATTTAATAATATGAGCCCACTTTCATAGAAGAACAAGTATTATGCACAGTGAAACATCTGGATTTCTGTAAAGCTGCTTTGTGACAATGTCTATAGTTAAAATTCCTATATAGATCATATTGAACTGAACTGAATTGGATTAAATAGCATACTATATACTGTGTTTTATTTAAAAATACACGATTTCATACGAAAATACTAGAGTTTTCCTCAAACTACAGTGCTCATAAATTTATATACCCCTTACAGAATCTGCAAAATGTTAATAATTAAAAAAGAGAGATCATTAAAATTGCATTTTGTTTTTTATTTAGCATACAGTCCAAAAGACACCATAATAACTGAATTCACACAAATGAACCAGTTCAAACATTTACATACACTTGATTCTTAATACTGTGTGTCGTTACCTGTTGGATCAATGACTGTGATTGTTGTGATAGCTGGTCATAAGTCCCTTGCTTCGACTCTGACATGTGAGGGGAAATAAGACCAGCTGGATAAGAACAAATTCCTCCAGATGTGCAACAGGTGCATTGTCTCTTCTTTCTCTCACTTCAATTGTCATTATTTTTGCTATAACGGGAGATCAACCAGATTATCAAATTGGTGAAAGTCATCCATGACTAGATCGAGGTGATGGAAAACCCTGAATGCGATCCCTTCAAATGCCTAACTTCCCCTCTGCATGCTTTTTAAGGAATCTTAATAGAATCATCATACTTCAGGGATCTCCATGTGACTTAAATGGATAAGCTTCATCCAGAGAAGCAGGTCATTAACATGACTCAGAGCTCTTACACAAATCCCTTCTACTTAGCACTCTCAGTCACAATCCTGAAAATTAGCAAAATTTGACAAAATCTTGAGTGCCACCGTGAAGTCCACAAGCATTTTGCTCTCATGTTGATTTCATTTGCTCTGGTAGAAACATACATGCAGAGGAAGTAATATTTGTATAAGCTTTCTAGCTTGTTCTAATTGTTATTGATTGCTTTAGTCAGTTTGTATCTCAAAGAGACGCCCAGAATGGATGGTTGGCCAGTATAGCAGGGTCAGGCTTGAACACTGGGATGTTCTGACTCAATCGTTGGGCAGCGGATAAGAAGATGGTGAGTTTAAATCCCACTACCACCAATCCGTCATGGATGTGTCCTTGAGAAAGGCACTCAATCTTCAACTGCCCAGCTGTATCCTGTCTTAGTTGTAAGTCACTTTGGATAAAAACAAAGGTAAAAGTTTAAATAAAAATAAATAAATAAAAAAAATAAACTTTGAAATGTTTGCACAGTTAAGACAAATCTGCTCTCTCGATCTACTTATTATCCTTCACTGCAGTCTCTTTTTCCCACTACTATGATGTGGGGCAAAAGCATGCATCACATTGCAGTGAACAGAGGCATAGCTACAGGGCAGGCAAGGCAAGCAATTACTCTGGGACCTGAGTTTTGAGGGACCCCCCTTACGGCCAACACTAAGACCATGAAAATGACAAATCTCAAAGTGCTCAAAGAACTCCCCCAAAACCCCCAATGACTAATGTACAACACTATACCAGGAACCCACCCAGGGCGCAGTCTCACTTGGGCAAATTTACTTTGACTTGTCAGACTCGACCTGTCTGGAAGCCAGAAAAAAGAGTAAACAATAAGAAGAGGAAAAGATGAAGCATAACTGTGGTAAGTGGTGTTGATAATCGAATCACAAAATAAGCAAGGATTAAATAATTTCAATAAGAATGTAATATAACACGAGCCCAAGGTCATTTTGGTAAGCAAGCTAGAAAGGACTTGACACTCATTGTGGAGCATGTAGAACAGACGTGTAAAATTTGTGTTTTTGCTCAAGTAATCTTGGCAGCTTGGTCTTTTAAAGTATATGATGAATAGTTTATCTAATTTCAACTCTATCCTATAGTTGGCTCACTATGTTAATTTCTTAATAAAGGCATCAACATGAATGCAATAAGGAGGGAAAAATGCAAGGAGGACCCCTGTGCTGTTTCATAGAATATCCTATGGCCATGAAAACCCTTGAACTAAAAACATATGCACTATACTTTGCACCTATATGACCATGTTGCTATTCCGCAATGGGAGACCAATTAATAAAACATTCGAGGCCAAACCGTTACACACAATAGTTGGCGTGCATAGATATAATGACCGTACATTCCTTACTCCTTATTACCCAAGGAATGAATGAAGGTGCATATTAACAATTTCACTAGTTAAAATCCATAACCATTTCTGTTTATTGTTTGAGCATTTTTGCCAGTTGCACTGAAGATTTGAGAGCCAAAAAAATGGATAAAGTATAAATAAAGGTTCACAAGCAAGCAAGAATTTCAATGCATGTGCATACTTCTTGAACATGGAAGCATGAACATTTTGGGTGCTAGCAAAGCAAATCCATGTGCATGCAGAATACAGATTTAGCTATTGTGTTGTAAACTTGTTAAAGTTAAAATACCGCTGCTTTAGAAACTGGATTTGTGTGCAGCTCTCGGTGGTCTTAATAGTATGAAATATACAGTTCTGAAGCATCAGAGTCAACACACAAGCACATGTGTAACAAGCTCCCTCCATTCGTGGCTTTTTCCGGATAAGTAATTCATGCAGCATTGCAGCATCCGGTTCACAGCACCACATTCCTCAGTCACATTTATCAAAAGTTGAGTGAAGATTTTTGAATTTGTCATGAATATGGAAACACACAGCTGGTCAACATGGATTTAGAGACTAATAAATGAGATTCACAGAACCACTCTTTCCTTATGGTGCTTTCACATATTTAGTATTTAGTCCATTTTTAATCAAACCTGGGTTCAGTTTACCTTCTCAACACACTGCTTTGTTTTAAGCAGGAATGAATACAGCAAATACAGTCAAGTGTGGAATCTGAGAACCAAAACTAAAATTGCCTAAGAGACAATGATTTTTTTTTGGAAGGAGTCTCCAGTGTCAGTGCTGTCTAACGAGTTTCATCGGATATTTGTTGAGTTGCTGATCTTTGCACAGAAGGAGACTGGTGAGAAGACGCAGTAAATATGGGGGCACCTTGGTGCAATTAAGGAGAGGTCTTCGTAATCATGCTGGGCCATTGGAATTTATCTCTACTCACGCTCTTGCCTACGTCTCTAATGATGGATTATTCTTCTATTTTAATACATCTGAGTCAAGACCTTCGTACATCGTCGTCTTTGTACCCGATCAAGCTTTTCAAGCTCCCAGGCATGGGTAAACCTCAGCAACCTCAGACTTTTAGACTGTGTTCCTTCACAGAGGAAAAGTTGCGGCACTGCAGCATCACTGACTCAATCTACGGAACTAACCACTGTAAAGATGGTCTTGTTGAACGTAAGATTGATTTCAAATAAGACTTTTTTAAATGATGACTTCTTTTCATCTTACAATATGGATTTTATGTTCATAACTGAGACTTGGTTAAGTCGCGGTGAACTTAGCCCTCTCTCTGAAGCGTCTCCTGATGACTCTAGTTTTGTTGGTTCTCCGAGGTCAGCTGGTCGTGGAGGGGGGTAGCTACAATTTTTAAGAACAGTTTTAAGTCTTGTTTATTATCGATGGATAATTTCAGCAGTTTGACGTCAATTGATTAAGATAAGTACAGAGAATGCCATTCTGTGCACCTTGATTTATCGACCACCTTATAATACCATATAATAAGATGTTCATAAGATTTTAATAAGAGTTTTTATCTTCTCTGGTATCTTCTTCTTTGTATGGCAAGCTTTCCATTCGTGGTGATTTTAATATACACGTGTGTTGTCCCTCTCATCCTTTTCTGCTAATGAGTTTCTGCAAATTATTGACTCTTTTAATCTCACTTTGTCTCTCACAGGGTCTACCCATAAACAAGGTCATAATCTTGATTTGGCCTTTTCATTAGGTCTCTCTGTCAGTAATATTGAGATTGAAAAATTTTGTTTATCAGATCATAATAAACCAGTATTGTTTAATACTGTGCTTAATACTTCAATGATAAATGTCAAGTCCTGGGGTCATCGAATGTGGTCTGTTAATTTTGCAAGTTCTAGAACAGTTTGAAAGATGCTGTGGTTAGGTCTTGATTATTGCCCTATTGCTTTTCTTTTTCAGAGCTGTCTGTTGAAGAGCAACTTTCTTATTTTAACAATCTGTGTGGAAATGTTTTGGACTCTGTTGCTCCATTTAAAATTAAGAAACCCAAGCTACAAACACAACCTTGGCTTAACAAGGATACTCATGCCTCTAGACAGGAATGGAGGAAGGCTGAACGAAAGTGGAAGAAAGATAAGCTCCAGGTGTCCTATGAAGTCATGAGAGACTGCATGCTGAGCAACCAGTACTGTTAAGGCTGTTATGGAAAAATATTTTCCTAACTTGATAGCAAAGCATGCACATGCCCAAAGACACTGTTTAATACGATACATAAGGCACTTAATCCCACTATGCTTTTTTTCCCTGATGTTACACCTACAATCTGTGATAACTTTTTGAAGTTTCTTGTCCATAAAATCAATACTATTCGATCTTGTATCCCCAAATCTGATATGAGTTCTTCTGTTATTGACCCATGTTCAGCTTGTTTAACTGCGTTTGAGCGTATTTCTTGATCTTTTCTTGTGGATGTTTTCCATAAAACAGAGCTTTCCTTGTGCTCCTTGGATGTGGCGCCTTCTCGTCTCCTTATGGAAGTGCTGGGTGTCGTTGATCCTTTTGTTTTAACAATAATAAATAGTAGCCTATCCCAGGGCACAGTTCCATCAATCCTGAAACATGCAGTGGTGAATCCACTTCAAAAAAAGGTCCATTTAGATCCTTTTATTTTGGATAACTATCGTCCCATCTCAAAACTACCATTTTTATCCAAAGTATTAGAAAAGGTTTTCTTCCATCAATTGTCTGCATTTGTAAGTGAAAATAACTTATTAGATAAGTTTCAGTCTGGTTTTAGACAACATCACAGTTCAGAGTCAGCTTTGCTCAGGTAACAGTGCAATTCTGGTCCTTCTGGACCTCAGTGCAGCTTTTGATACCACTGACCATGCTATCTTGCTTGAACGGTTGAGTAAGTGTGTAGGAATTCAAGGTACCGCATTGAATTGGTTTAAATCTTATCTCTCTGATAGAACATTCTCGGTGGAGGTCGGGAATTCTTTTATTCTTCTACAGTACCATTAACTTGTGGTGTACCTCAGGGATCGATTTTGGGCCCGCAGTTGTTTTCATTGTATTTGGTCCCTTTAAGTTTGATTTTCAAAAGCACAACATTTCTCATCATTTTTATGCGCGTGATACCCAAGTTCACCTCTCTTTGAAACATGGGCGATATTTTGATGTTCTCTTTGTTGAACTGTCTTGTGGAGGTAAGATGCTGGCTGTCGGCCAATTTTCTAACATTGAATGAATTTAAAACTGAAATTGTAGTTTTTTGTGCCACCAACTTCTATTACACAGATAAATAACCACCTGGGTCCTTTATCTGTGAATTCTTATGCTCACGTAAAAAAAAAAAAAAAAAATTGTTAAGGATTTTTGATAACGGCCTTAAATTCGATAAACAAATCAATTCAGTGGTGAAGAGTGGCTTTTATCATCTCAGATCCATTGCGAAATTTAAAGTGTTTTTATCAGTAAAGGACTTGTAGACAGAAATTCATGCTTTTATTTCCTCTAGGCTGGATTATTCTAACTTACTGTTCCTTGGTGTGGCTTAGTCCTCTTTATCCCACCTTCAGTTGGGATGGAAACTAGAAAGAGGGAACATATTTCGCCTGTTCTGGCTTCACTTCACTGGTTGCCGGTCGAATACTCTGTTAAGTTTAAGGTTTTATTATATGTGTATTAGGGGTTAAGTCACCAGGTGCCGCAATACATAACAGATCTTCTTCTCCACCGGAAGAACCTTAAGGTCTTCAAATAGGTTGATGCTGACTGTGCTAAGGTCTTGTTTGAAGTTAAAAGGTGATCGTGCCTTTTCTGTTGCTGCTCCACATCTGTGGAATGATTTGCCAGTACACATTAGGTTACCTTCCGTTGTTGTTAGTTTTAAAACCTCACTGAAAACATATCTTTATTCTCTGGCATTTGGATCAATGTAATCTTATTCATTTGTGTGTTTTTTTATTGTCAATTTATGTATTTTATTGTCTAATTTTGTTAGATTGTACAGCATTTTGGTCAACAGTGGCTGTTTTAAATGTGCTTTAGAAGTACAAGTGCCTTGCCTTGCCAGTTCTCAATCCGATTGATCATCTGTGGGATGTGCTGGACAAACAAGTCCGATCCATAGAGGCCCTACCTTGCAACTTACAGGATCTGCTGCTAATGTCTTGGTGTCAGATACCACGGCACACCTTCAGAGGTCTTGTGAAGTCACTGATACTCTAATCAACCTACAGCAGATGGGTTTTGCCGTTGCCTCAGATATTACACCTCTACTGTATATCGATGCAGAGATTCTTACTCTAGGAGAGTCTGGTGTTGGATCAGCCAATTACCAGCTTTGCTGATAAGATCGTAGGACTTGCGCTTCAGTTTCATTTCTTCATTACTGCTAACCGCACCCACAGTTTGATTTCGGCTGTGTGTGTGTGTGTTACATCATGCACGGCACTATGACAGGGTGGTAATTTAATCACCCTAATGGAGAGCTGGTGCGTCAGTCATTCCTGCACCTCTGCTGTAATACTGCGCTCTCATAGAGAGGAAAAGTAATGAACACATGGCTGGTGAGCAGGGTTTTATAAGTTTAAGGCATCTACAGTACTGACTGTGCAGTAGGTATAATAAGTAAGTACACCTGCTCTGACTTTTCCACTGTTGGACTGAATATTGAATATTTACAGACACACTCCAGGAGAGATGCAATGGACTAAAAAATGGAGTGAAAGATCTCATACAGAGAGCATGTCAGAGCAGAACTGCTTGCACACTCTAATTTACAATGCTATAAATTGATTTTTGCAATACCTGTGATCTCAGAAGTAAAACTTAGCACTTGCTGTGCAATAAAACATAATGAAAATTTATGACATCATCATAGGGCAGGACAAACATCCCACTGATCGTTCAGCATGCAGCAAGATCAAAGACGTGCGAGGTCACTTTGGGTAATACGAGTTATGTGTCACAGTGTTTGACAATAAATAAATAAATACACAATACAATAAAACTGCAAGTAAGTAATCATGTATGCACTTTATTTTCAATTTTTTTTTCATTTTTAATATTTTGTTATTCTAATGAATAAAAAAAGCTAAATGTGATAGAGGAAGAAAAAAAATTATGGGGATAAAATATGGAGAGAATGGAAGAATAAATGGAGAATAAAAGGAATGAAGAAGAGAAATAAGGAAGGGAAGAAGGGGAGAGAGAGGGAATCTAAACAGAAATTCCAAACATTGTGTGAAACATTCACTGCCTCAGGAGCATTAGAAGTAGGTTAGACAGACACGCATCTACAAATACCATCTACACAATTCACACAGGTGTAAAAGATAATCTTTAGACTAGAAAATGTCTGTCAGCAAATGAATCATTTACTGAAGTGACTCACTAAATGAACGAACATGAATGAACCCTGTAGGGTGTCCGTGGTAGCTCAGTGGTTAAGGCATTGGGCTATTGATCAGAAGGTTGTGATGTCAGATCCCAGCTCTGCCACTTCTGGGCCCTTAACCCCCAACTGGTCAGTTGTATAAATGAGATAAATGTAAGCTGCTCTGGATAAGGGCATCTGCCCAATGCTCTAAATGTAGTGGATATTTCATGGCACTTTTCCACCACATGGTATGACTCGACTCTGCTTGCTTTTTTCCACTGAGGATAGTACCTGGTACTTTTTTTAATACCACCTTGGTCAAGGTTCCAAGCGAGCCGAGCCGATATTAAATATAAGCCACGCACTGAGGCAGCAGGGAATTCTCCTTAGCGAGTGGTTCTGTATTGTGCCTGAATAAATGTCCATCCATCAATCCATCCATCTTCTATACCGCTTTATCCTTTTTAGGGTAATGGGGAAACCTGGAGCTTATCCCAGGGAGCATCGGGCACGAGGCGGGGTACACCCTGGACAGGGTGCCAATCCATCGCAGGGCACACAAACACATACACATTCACACACCCATTCATACACTACGGACAATTTGGACATGCCAATCAGCCTACCATGCATGTCTTTGGACTGGGGGAGGAAACCGGAGTACCCGCAAACTCCGCAGACACAGGGCCCCTGTGGGAATCAAACCCCCGACCCTGGAGGTGTGAGTGCTAACCACTAAGCCACCATGTGCCCCTGAATAAACGTGTCATTTAATACATACTTTGTGTATTCTATTAATTGAAAATTTTGTGTTGTTTATCTTATTACAGATAAAATTACAACAAAGGTTTCTGTCTTGGAATTTTACATCTCGCTTGTTACCGATTTCCAAACAGGCATTTATTGAAGTCGCTCCTGTCGTGGCCGAATCTAACTTGGTTGTATCGAGCACTACGTGGGTTCTAGGGCTCTGTTATTTTACATCTTTAACAGGGTCCGTGTTCAGTGAACAGGAAAGGCGTTTGGAATACAGCCTGACCATGTACTTGTGTAGGGCTTTGATAATACAACATTATTCCTGCGTGAAGGCAAGTGGAAAGTGGCACCCGCGTTGAGGCGGCACTAAACTGCAGTGGAAAAGCAAGCTCGGAAAAGTAAAGTGAGCTGGGTCGAGTTGAGGCGAGCTGTACCGTGCAGTGGAAAAGTGACTTTACATACTGTATGAGCAATGTTATCAATGACAAGAAGGCCATTAAGCTAATGGTCTTTCAGTGTGAAGGAAAATATGACATAAAATATAGCAACAGTGGCATAAAAATATATATTTTGGAAGAATAAATATATACAAAACATAGACGCCTACTGATAGACTGTTCCATAACCTTGGCACAGCAACCACAAAATCATAATCATGTTCCTGTTTTATCTGTGGTAATAATATAAGCCACGTGATGTCAGATTATTTATAGCATTGTGTTTATGTGCTACAATGTACTGTCGTGGCCAACGCATGTGTAAAAGAAAGACAGAATGATATCAAGCTGCTAGCTTCTACGTGTGTTGGTTATCCAGCTTGTTGAACAGGAAGCAGCTAGCTGGCCAATGGTAATTGTGAATGAATTAGGTCATTCGTGTTTGATCTTGAATGGTGCGAATGAGGATTCAAATCATGATGCTTTGTATTCCTTTAGACTTGAAGATAAAGTCTTAATTTACCTTTCCAGGAATATAAGAAATCATATCACATGTTGTATTGTTGTATTAGAATAATAAAGGCAGAATTAAGTTAGAGTTACTTAAAAGGATCTGCACAAACCGTTATCTATTTTTAATTTTTTTTAAAAGTAAATACAATGAATGATTTGGGCTGAAATAAAGAATCTATACATATATATACTGGAATAATGAACTTTATTTGATCATATACAATAAATGAAAAGCTTCGTTTCAGCCTGGTACCAGACATCCCAGGGATTGGGAAGTTCTGGGCTTCAGGCAATACCTTCATAGGTCTTAAATCAGACGTAAAACTGTAAAATGTCAACAGTGTACTTGAAATATGGTTTCAAATAAAAAATGTTCTTGGGTTATCACTCAAAGTGCCGCAGAATTTTGAAACGACAGTGACGTGATGTCATTTTCATAGTGTATGATTTTGGTAATGGGCTGCTTCCATTACATTGCTAACCTATACAAGATCAAGCCTGATGTCAGTGCAGTAAACTGGAATAAATAAATCAACCAGAACCTTTTCAGACTTTACAGCCAGCCTCTCAGGTCTCTGGCTGTCTCGTGAAGCCATTCGTATATTACGCATTCAAAACAACTGGTGTTGGGGCTACAGATTTTAATGTTGTTCAACCAATGGGAATAAGGAGACCGCATGACACACTCGCTTGACAGCCCATAAGCCTATAGGGTAAAAAGGAAAAATTCTTATTTTCTTTCTTTTTCATTTTGGCAAATTGAGTCCTCTATATACTATGACCTGGTAATATGTAACCTATGTGCATTTGGGAATAAAAAAAATGGAATTTTGTATGGTAACTCAGTATTTTATATCAACTCCAAATCACACCAAGCCAAAAATAAGTACTGACTCAGTTTACAACACTATAAAGTAAATAATTGATATTTGCATCACATTGCTGCACTTTTTATAAGTTGCTTATATCCATAGCTTACTCCTTCTTCAGGGTCACAGGGGAACCTGGAGCCAATCCCAGGGAGCATTGGCACAAGGCAGGGTACACCCAGGACAGGGTGCCAGTCCATCACAGGGCACAATCACAGGGCACAATCACATACACACTCCAGACACTTTAGACACGTCAATCAGCCTACCATGCATGTTTTTGGACTGGGGGAGGGAATAGAACCCAGGACCCTAAAGGTGTGAAGCGAACATGTTAACCACTAAGCCACCGTGCGCCCCAAGTTGCTTATATATATTTTTTAAATATAATACCATCATTTCATACCATATAGCCCACACAAGAGTCACAAGATGTTGAATTACATGTGGAGGTTTAGATTTATCAGAGAGAAAATAGATATCAGGGTTCTTTAGCATTTACAGCTTCGCTCTCCTTTGAAGTCTGAGATGCATTTTTATTCCAGTTTTCTAGCAGCTGAGAGCTAATTCACAATGTGTAATGTGTAAAGACAGGACATTATGAGTCTCTGAATAATCCCAGAGAAATTGGAACCTGCTGATATAAGGTGAATAAGCAACTCTAACATAGATCATAACTATCCTATTCCCCTGGACCTACCGGTCTGAGGATCTCAGCATCTCACTAACCTGCCAGGCACTTAAACAGGTGTCCAGATGCATTGTGGGACTCTGCACCTCAGAGTGCACACCACTGCAGAGAGAGCACCTGGCCCTCTGGTGTCAACCTGCTGTTCACAGCACACATCAACAAGGCTGCCGTAAGGTCTGCTGCCAATCAGAGACTGCACTCTTATGGTCTGTGGGCTTCTGCTATCATGAGAGTCAGGTGGAAGACAGATGCAATGTCTGAACACCAAATGGCCTGAGTAAATCTGTTCAGGAGCGACTGATTAAACAGCGATTCTTATGACATGCATTGTACAGCCCTGCATATTTAGCTGCGCTTCCTGGAAAAAGCCTTCACATGGTGAAATGATGAAATTTTGACTACATAGTATGAGGTAGTTCTGACAACTACACACTTTCCTGGACGGAAATATGCTTCTCCTTTGCATGCATCATTTGTGATTTCTAATTACAAACTGAACCGGTTAGGTGTGCACTGTGTGAAGAAAGGCAGCATAGCTAGCAAGTTTTTGAACATCTTTACGCAGACTCCATTGGACTCCAACAGCATGGTAAACTGGCTTTATCCATGTTGTTTTGATGAAATACATTTATTGTTTCTTAAAGTTGAGTTGTTATAGGCAGAAATACTCAGACCTGGCCATAAACAGATTTATGTATTTTTTGGGGCATTTTTGACTATTTGCAGGAATTCAGCCACAGACCACCACATACTGTATTTGTGAGTGAAAACTCATGCCAGGGTTGCTCGAATAACTCAATGCATTCACCCTATTCATGTGCCAACTATATTGATTGTGAGGTCATGCTCAAACTCAAAAGAAGGCATGTAGTCCGTCAGAGGCTGAAAAACTGGCTCATAAACTTTGAAAAAACATTGAACAATGGCCACAACACGTCTAAAGCAATGACACGTCTAAAGCAACTTTCAGACTAGGTGCTTTTTTTTCTTTCACTGCCAGGAAACAGACTGCTTGCACAGAATGCAGATGCTTTTAACAAAACAGCTGCTGTTGGCATGTTTTCCCCCTTCTTTCTCATAGCACAGTGCTTCCAAAATGTAAAAATAGGTCAACTGCTTTTTTATAACCTGTCCAATGAGGTCACAGCTCGGGGACCAAATGAGAAAAAAAAAAACTCCAACAAGGATAACAGAGGGTGGGTAGAAATAAAAAAATGGTCTTGTTAGTGAGCAAATATAAGGAGATTTATAATGTTCGAACACAAAGAAACAGTTTCAGAACAAACTGGATGATTACTAAGCTTTACTGATTAGTTTACATGCTTACTATTACTGAGATTTACTTTATCTTACACTTACTCCAGAGAAGACAGAGACCCTATACTACAACCATTCTATTCATAAATATACTCTTTAAAACGGTCCTTAAAGGTAATGTTTAGGAAGTATTCTTTAATATTTTAAGGGGATTAAAGGGACAGCCTACAAAGTGTGTTAAATGGATAACTTTGGCTTACATTTGACTATGAAAAAGAGGTTAAAATGGGGACAGAGTTTTTATTAGTATAATATATTTGTGTCTTAACCAAATCAGTAGGAAGTACATTTTACAATGTCATCTACTTTGTGACCTGTCAAGACAGTCATTTAATAAATCCCATAATAATAATAATAATACTGTGCATTTGTGAAACACTATAAATTTGATGGCTGTTTGTTCTCTGTATGCTATGGAGAGAGAACATTTCTCATTTTTTGGACAAATCAAAGAGGCGGAGTCAAATGTCCAATATAAAGCAGTCTTCCGAGTGTCCAAGGTTTTATCTTCAAAGTCACAGGTATAAATACAAGTAGAATCTGGTTACTGTATTTCCTTCTGTGTCCTTTGAGGCATCAATGCAGTGTCCGTTTGCCCATTTGTGAGCTAATTTTTTTCTTTTTCCATATCTGATGATTAATTCTCTCTTCTCACCTTGAGTTTGACTTCCCAAGCAAAATAGCCAAGGTGTAAAAACAGCCAGTGGAAGAAAAGAAGAAAAAAAACAGCACAATTCTGAGCTCTATAATGAAGAATAGGTCAGAAATGTCCGGTCCTGTCAGACCACCATGGCAGCTGTTATCCACCGAGGAGAGAGAGAGGCTTACACTACATTCTGTTTCTCACGCTTGTTGCTGCAGAGTATTGATCCCCTCTGTAGCATAAGCCGATGAGAGGAGAAAACCGGTCAGACTCATTTACAGCCTGGATTTTCCATCTACTGCTCACACAGCTTCACCTGTTACAGGGATCAGGACCCACTACAGTAATCAACAGAGCCCAGATTCCTGCAGAATATTGGCCCAGCTTCACCTCCAACTTCATATTGATTATTGTATTCCTTTAACTGACACTTGTGTTGATGCTGCCTCTCACTTGCATTATCTGTGGAGGCATTGTTTACTCAAAGTGCTGCAACTACAGTTGTAAAGAAACTGCAAAAAAAAAAAAAAGTTTCACTACAAAAGAATGGAAACCCAACCTTGTACAGTATAGCTATACAAAATTAATATTATTAATATTTTGAGAGAAGTACACACTCTATTGCCAAACTAATGTCCAAACAATCCAATCAGGAAGTTAAACACCTTTAGGATAGTAAATTATTTAGAAATCAGGGTTGTTAGATTGGACTTCCAATCCATCATGTCATTCATCTTCATCTACAGTGATCACTTTTATCCTGGTCGTATATCTAAAGAAGATTGCAAATGATACCGATGCACCTACTGGAATGTTTTACAAGATGAAAAAACTCTCATACATGTAGTGAGAACATGCAAAACTCAACACACAAACCAGAGCTCAGGATCAAGTTCAGCAAACTCCAGGGCCACTCTATTTGCATATTTTTTGAGCGATAATTCATAACAGCATACTCTAATGTTAAAAAGTCAAGCTCCGATGTGATATATGTGAAGGTTGTCTGGGTTCCAAGTTATATCTATATACCAATGGAGACCCCTGACAATGTAACAGATGAGGATGGTGGGCAGGATGGTGAGGATGTGAAGTGTATCAGTGTGACTGGCTCATATTAGACAGTTACAAAATTATGCAAGGCCTTTTGACTCACCGTCGTCAGAGTCGATATAAAAGCCACTAATAATGAGGGTGTGCAAAGCCAACATTAATACCAGACCTGCTATAATCACAAAAGGAAACCAGAGCACGGTGTGTGCTGGACTGAGTGCTTTTAAAATTCCATGCTACAATTAATGCTAATGGGCCCCTCAGCCCGTGTTTATGGTCAAGTCTGTGTGTCAGAAAGAAAAAAAATGCCCGACTTCATCGAGCATGAGTACGTCTTGCTACAGTAAATCATGTATAAGGAGCACAAACACGGAGCTGATTTGTGCTGCCAGAGACATGCTTAAGCACTTTAGCACTCGCCAGAGAAAACATGGTGGAACAAAGAAGGGCTATTGTTCCTTGGGAACAGAATGAAAGCGGGTGTTTTTGTGCTGAGAAATCGTCTCCGGAACAAAGCCGCGCTCGCGACACGAGAGTACTACAGGTCCACCGAGTAAAGTCATGTTGTTATCTGAGTGATGTAGGGCCGTAACCACTCAAAAGCCTGATTTAGGCCTGGATGCATTTGTGAAGTGCTGTGTAATACCCCGCTGAACAAACAGATCAGATACAAATGAACTTACTCATTATTAAAGCGATGAGACAAAAGCTTTTAGGATAAATGCATTTGGTTCAGAATGGGATCCATGCTGGCAGATCAGGAGCTAAAATATCATTCGAATAAATGAACTTGATATCTTATTATCCAAACATGTTAAGCCTCATTTTGTCATAATATCCTGTCTTTACACATCGGATATGGAGAAAAAAGCGAGGCTATAATTCCGAAGGCACCATCATACCTGTTTTTGTATCTGATAAAACTAAACATCATTGGTTCATGGATCATGTGGGATAAAAGCCTGGTTTGAAAATATTATATAATAGTCTTGAATCTAATTAGGCAGAAGGTGTTGATTAATTTTCAATAACAGCAGCACTGATACTAGTGAAGCTGTGATTTAAATCACAGGTTTGCATACATTAATGCATTCAATGTTTCTAAAGTAACAGCTAATTCACAGGACCTTGTACGGTCAACGTGCTACACAATGTAACCTTAATAATAATTTTTAAATAAAAACATTACAATACATTGTCATTTAACAAAGAAAAGCGTATACATGTCGCTATGATGTTTTGTTTGGTATGGTAATTTTACTTTAAAGAGATGTTTATTTAACATTTTTGGAAGGAGCCTCCAGTGTCAGTGCTTTGTAACCGTCAATAAGTTTTCTACCACATGAAAGTCTACAGCACGGAGGCTGTTGCAGTTTCTTGTCAACTGAAAAGCTTCAGATTTTTAACTTTAAACAAGAGAAAAAATGAATCTAGTGAGGGAATGACAGTTTATAGCAGATATAACTTAGGTGATAACAAGAACTAACTTGTTTCAATTACATTCCACAATATGTATATATAATGCGCATAATGGAAACTAATTTGCTACTGATTAACACATATAATGCTAGCTAACTTGATGGTTTTAATTACAGAATGAAAATGCTAACATTGTTACAAACTTGGCTAATTGTTAAAGTTAAATAGCTACTACTAGAGTTAGAACATTAGGTATGCTTATATAACTTATATGTCAACATTAGCACAGTGCATGTAAGGCAAATCATTTGTTTAAAACGTTACATGCTTATGTTCGGTAATTATGTAAGCTGGAATGTTCTTGCATTAATTAAACTGAATATAACTGCTGTAATCATGGTGACTTGAAAACACCATTAGTGTTAAATTTTCTTCTACGTAAGTGCAGTTTAGGAGAGCGTCTAGGTCTGGGACTTCATTTATATGCTTTGTCAAGAACTCCTTAAAATAAAGCAAACAATATTCATGTTTACCTGCTAAATCACTCAACCAAAAAAAAAAAGAAAAAAAGAAAAGAAAGTAAATTGAGACATTTTTAATCCTGAATGCCCTTCAGCTGGATGCCATAACTCAAGAATGGGAGATAATTTTCCTGACTGTCGGCAATTAAAATGGATGAGCAGCTGATACTGTAAATATGTCCTGATTGCCTCTTGTTCCAGCACAATTTCTGGTAAACAGGAGAGGGAAGATAAAAAGTAAACTCCTACTCTAAAGCCACACGTCCTCCAACCGCAGCAAGAAGGCAGACAAATGAGATGTTAATTACTTTAGGAGTAACTTCAGCTGGGGAGAAAAAAAAGAAAGTTTTTAAAGTCAAGCAGTTTCACACAGGTTCTGCAGAAAACAGTCGGCGTTGTGGTAAGCAGCTCACTGCACTACTTGACAAGAGCTAAACGGAATTGCAATCATGTTCATTTGCAAGGCATTTCTAACTGAATTAAGCAATTATTTAATCAATAAAAACACTTACGCCGAGGGTGGGAGGTGATTATAGGACTGCACCCATAATAGTGTTACAAAGGACTTTTTCCTAGAGAATAAAATAGAAGCTGGTTTGTTTGTTCTCAACAATTTCCATTACACACAGTTTACTATACACAGTTTACACAAATATTTGTGTATACATTGTGGATTGCTGATTTGTTCCAGGATGCACCCACAATTCATTTTTAACATCCTGGAATTGTGCAGTACATACATTTTAAAATCACATTTTCAACATTTCCATTAAAAAAATCAAATAAAATGAATGGAGGAGGGGTACAAACTTTTGCACCCATCGGTGCAAATATGCCAATGAACAGTTGGATTACACATTACACAGCTGTGACTCAAACTTTAAAAATTATAGCTTAAAAGTTTTCACTGTATAGGGTTTCAGATGTTAGCCCAGCTGGTAAGATTCTTTGCAGGTAAACAGGTGGTTGTGGGTTTGAATTTTTTTCAAACTTTTTCATCTCCTTTAAATTCAAATGAAAGCAATAAAGTTGGTCATAGCAACCTTTCATACAAATTGATTGACCGCAATTATGAATTTATAAATTGTGGATAAAAGCAGGACTCAGAGTGTATATACTGACCGTGGGTTTTTATGAATCATAATTAAATCACAACCAAAGTTTATAGCGTGGGTCAATAAACAGGAAGACATCAAAGAAGGAGCATCCATAGTCGAAATAATGATAAAAGGGAGTAAATGGACATACTAAATAAAGTTTAAACACAGAAAAGGTTAACACAATAGGGTAATAAACCAATGGCAAGACAGGGGTGAAAACGGGACCAAAACCAAAAGAAAATTATGTGAAAACATAAACAAAAACGCATAAAGAACTGGGAGGAATACCAGGCAATGCTGGATACACTGAGACTGGTGACAGAGATGGGGAATTTGTGATAGAATTTGGAATTATGAGTCCAAGTTTACACTCAATTTTACAATGGGTGTGTGGATCTCCAAATTGCTTTCTACCAAAAATGAACACACGTATTTCTGAAAACAATAAATTATTTGAAACAAAATGAATTGTTCCATCTGTTCTTGTTTTGCCTACATTAATTACAAACTTAATAGGTTTCAAGTCACATTATTCCAGTAATGAAAAATTTATTATCCAGAACAGTCATGACAAAAGATAACCGACAGAATAGGAAATAATCGTCTCTTTTCAGCAGGGAGAAAGGGGGGATTTTTAAAGGATCTTCCCCTGCCTTGCCCTCAGATATCACATTTATTACTGCACTTCAGTCTGAACAATCTTGTTGACAACCAATTAGGACAAGATCAGAAGTATGCAATCAATGCAATCATGCCAAGCATCACTTCAGAGCTAGGTAGACAATGACTGTATCCTCAGGAAGGAGTGAGAGCTTGATGGAGAGTGTAGCTCTTGAAAAATGTTTCATGGAAATGCTTTTTCATACAATGTGCAAAATAATAAATGGCAAATCCTTACTGTATGTAACATACAGTATAGTCATATAACGCCATTTATACTTGTGGACGCATATCTGCGTGCAAACATTGAGAATTGTTCAAATTCAAACATCCATCCTAAAAAAAAGTATCCAGTGGCCAATGAAGGATTGCCAATTACTGCAGAAAATCAGCATCACAAGTGTCTATACGTAGCTAAAGCAACACTAATAATTTCTATTTGATACAGTGCAATCTACTGGCTTCCAGGGTGTATTCCTGCCTCATGACTAGTGTTCCAGGGATAGGCTCCAGATCCACTGTGACCCTGACCAGGATAAAACAATCACTGAATATAAGTAAATAAGTGAGTGAGTGAGTAAAATAAAATTCCTAACAAATTTATTTTTAGTACCTTCAGTGGTTGGACAAACATAGTTTTTTGTGGTATTGCTGTGTTTATGAATGCACTGAAATTCCTGCCCAAGAACTTTTCCACTACAAATTTGACAGACCACATAAAGGGTGAGTTCTGCCACTCCAACCATCTCAAACGATGTCTTCATGGAATTTGCTTTGTGTACACAGTTACTGAAATGCTTGACATGCTGGAACAGCTTTGGGCCTTTTGGTTCCAATGAAGCGAAATGGTAATGCAACAGCATACAGAGACATTCTAGACCAGTGGACACCAACCCTGAACCTGGAGATCTATCTCCCTGAAGACTTTAGCTCCAATCATATTGGTGCCCAGCTGAGCATCTAATCATCGCCTTAAGAATTTCTCGAGCAACAAAAACAGGTGTGTTAGCTTTTGGTTAGAGATGAAACCTGCAGGAAGGAAGATCTCCAGGAACAGGGTTGGTGACCACTGTTGTAGATCATTGTCTGCTTCCAGCTTTGTGGCAACCATACATGGGTGTAATGTTCAGGTGTCTACATACCTTTGGCCATATACTCCATCTTCTATTGACCCAAACGTGCATGTAAACACTGCAATTTATTCAAACCAATCATCCTGATACTGACGTGTCCAGTGGGCAGCTTTACAAAGTAGGAAGACCAAATAATGGAGAAAGTACGCATGTAGATTCATGTGCTTAAAAAAAAAGAAAAAAAAAAAAAGACAGTGCCCATGTATGGCTGTTGATTTATGTCGCTTAAAAAGACAATCTGCCTCCCGGGGGTCGCTTCATCAACAGGATGCCGCGAGCCACAAGCCCATGTGCACACAATCAACATGATTTGCTGCTTAATAATGACATGCTCGAGTTTCCATAGCACACGGCTTAATCTACCTCCTCCAACGCCACACTGATGGCAGTGAAAAAGTTGGCAGGAAGGCTGAGTGCCTGGCTGAAGGAGTTTTAATTGCTGAGTGTGAGTGACATTATCTCTGACAGGCAGAGCAATGCTACATTGAGGTGGCATGACAAATTGGTAAATTACTTGATAAATGTCATGGAAATTGCAGTCAAGTTGCCATCAGCCTGTGGTGTGGGCGAGTGGGGAGTGCCAAAATTTATAAAGATGTGCCCTTTTTTACACATGTGAATTATAAATGTGACAAGTTTTCTATTTTAACATGAAATCAATACTAATCATTTCAATGAAATAATAGCGCTTTACTGGCATGGCTGCAATATTCAAAGCTTTAAAATTAAGAACAGGCATCGATAGGAACAAGATCTTTACAATAAGTACATTCATCATTAATGAGAGGATCAGACATCTACAGTAGACTTATTCAGGAAAGGCAAAGTTCTGATGATACAGAAACTTGTATAAAGTTGTACTTGTACTTTTTCACATTTTGTAGTGTTACAGCCTGGAACTGTAATTAATTTACCTGAGATTTATAGTGTCATACACAAAATAGCCCATAATGTTAAAGTGCAGGGAAAAATCAATTGTTAGCTAAACTGTTTACAAATGCGATTTGGGATGCTCTCCTTTCCCAGTCATTGACTTTTGGCGAACAGTTTTCTCTATTCTTATTCCATATTCACCATATTCTTTCCATTTGGTAATAATGGTGGATTTAATGGTGAACCATGTGATGTTTCAAGTTTGGCTTATTATTATTTATATTTTTGTATAACTAAAACTTATTGAAACATTTTCAGAACTACGGCCTAGAATTTTTGGTATTCATGATATATAATGTTTATTTAGGTATCGTTTTGAATCTTCCAGGAGCTGTTGTATTTATATTGAGACACGATGTGACACTTTAATTGCACAGGGGCGAACTAATTATGTGGCTTCTGCTGGCAACTAATTTAGGGGTTTCACAGCAAAGGGGGTGGATACTTATGGAATCACAACTTTTATAGCTTGTATTTTTAATTATTTTGGAAAATATACTGTTCCCAATAATGTTCCACTTCAATATTATGGGATAATTTGTGAATATTTATGACAAATATCCCATTTCATTTCCAGGTTTTGACAATACAAAATATGCGTGTGTGTGTGCGTGTGTGTGTGTGTGTGTGTTGGGGGTTGCTAGAGTTCTAGCGGAGCCAGTACTTCTGAAGTATTTAAATTATTTATTTATTTATTTAAGTTTAACTCATAGTTTACAGTTAACATTCATGGTCATATGAAACATAGTCCCAAATTCTCATGATTTTTTGTTTTGCTTTGATCAAGGATTTCAAAATGCCAGTAAATCGTGCGATATTTAAAATTTAAACTTTAAATCTCCTGTAAATGTTATTTAGGTCTCAAATGTAAAATCCGTTTGCAGTACTGTTTTGTGTTTTATTATGTAAAATTAGATAACCTATTTATCTGAATGTTTTATTTTATTTTGTGTTTTTTTTTTTTTTTTTTTAGAGAAAGCACATAGGGTAAGTACATAATGTGAAACTATTAATTTTTTTCTTTATGTAACATTTTGCAGATAAGATTAGTTCTTAGCTAGATTTGCACTATACTGTAGATTTAAATACAATATTTGCCTAGCTGATTAAATAACTCAGTCATTTAAGCTTCATTGTCTGACCTATTTCTTTACTAGGACACTCAATCAGATGTCCTCGATGATGGAAAGCAGGGATTAGAGACGGGTGTTGAGGCAGGATGTCTGATCAGATGCCCTGGCATGGATAAATCTGAAACATGGAGTTGTGTACAGGAAGCTTGTGTCATGTTCCTACACATGAGCTGTAACTTTTCTCTATTTATCTGTAGCGCTGACTTTTTTTTTCATTTTCTCTTCAGTTCAATCTCCTTCTATCTGTCAGTCTCTCTCACCACCATCACAAGCTCTCTCTCAGGTATCAAAGCTGAATCTTCAATCCCAGAGAAAATCTGTCTCTTTATGGCACAGGATAGAAAAGGAGAGTATTGGGACATGATTTGTTTTTTTTTTCTTTTTTTTTGGGGGGGGGGGGGGGGGGCACATGAAAGGACATGCACAAAGGGACCGGAGAAATAGACACTCTGTTCTGTGATAGTTTTTCATGATGGAGCAGAAATATGCCGGGTAGCATGAAAACAGTCAAAACTTGAATGAATATGATATGTGTTAATTTAACACTGTAGGTGTTATTCACTGGGAACTTTATTGATATTAATTGAGCAAGAGCCGTAAAATCAGTGTAAGAAGGACGTGTTCAAGGGGTGGAAAGTATTCATGAAATAGCACTGTGTTTCCTTCTTTTCAATCTGATGTGTTCTTTGATTTGTGCATTAGGTATAATGGAAAAATAACTGCTTTAATAATTTTCATTTGAAGAGGACTATTGCTTAATGTGTAAAAAACTAACAAACAAACAACAACAACTTTGGATCAGTGTTATCTTCAATGTGACTGAATTTCATGCGATTTGCAGGGCAAGTATACTGTAAAAATGTAATCTTAAAAAGAGTGAAATGTTTCCAGAGATTCATGTTGTATTTGTTATGTATCGTTTTCTGAATATTTACATTTCAGAACCAAATCATAAAGTCTCTAACCTCAAAAATGAACTACTAAAAAAATTAACTCCTCTCCAACTCTCCAACATAATTCCCAAGTCAGAACTTCAGGTTTTTTTAAAGCTGGAATTTTGTGTCTATTCACCTTTATTAAGTCTTTTCACCCATACTGTGTTTTAAGTAAGGGCTACACTGTCATGTAATGCAGATGCAGACAAATGCAAATGCAGTAAAAGCTTTATTAAAGGGTAGGCAGACAAATCCAAAAAAAAAAAACAAAAACGTATAGCAGAGGCAGTCAAAAAACCGGCGAGGGTCAGGTGATGAACTAACAGTATAAACTAGGCAAGGCAAAATCACGTGAAACATGGCAAGAAGGCAAAGGAAACCGGAACAACAAACACGGGAACAAAGTAATTGCTCAGGAGACAAAACACTGAAACAAACTGCACAATGAACAAAGACACACAGGGGGGTGTAAATACACAGATTAATCAAGAGGGGAAAAGGGAACAGGTGAGAATGATTAAGACATGTGAGGGAAACAACCAATAATAATACAGGGGCAGAAACAGGACTGAAACCAAAATAAAGAAGCATGATAATGTAAACCAGGTCGTGTCAAACCGGAAGCGCATGTTGTAGTGCTACGGGACGCTTAAGCGAGGGGGAAATACCTGACAGGCACATGCTGTTGTAGGAAAGTAATCAACAGTAGCATTGTGTGATGTGACCTGACATGCAGCAGAGTTACTCTTACCAACCCGAAGTTGATTATTTTTTGGATTTCATGTGTATTTACACCCCCCTGTGTGTCTTTGTTCATTGTGCAGTTTTGTTTCAGTATTTTGAACAGCACTTTTTTATTAATAATTTTATTAAAGTTCTGTTATAACAGCAATAAACATTCATTCCCTCACCAGCCTCTTTTTTTCCTATCTTAAATTAAGAAATAAAAATGCAGCTTGTCCTTTCCGTGAAAGCACAAAGTCATTTGACTTGAAGACTTTCCCATAATGGACAACTTGTTGGCACTGGAGACTCCTTCTGTAAGTGTTATCTAAATGTTTCTTTACAGAACACTTCACCATATCAACGATCATACATTTTTCTTCATTAAAAAACGACACACATTTTAATCTGTTTATTATTTAGGCGTAGAGTATGTAGAGCGTCCACCATAAGAGTCCCAGTGCAAGAGCTTTTACTAAATGTTAATGTATTAGATCAAACACATTATGATAAATGGAATGTCAAGGATGTGCATTTATAGAAAATCAGAATGGAGAATTTAACAGCTAAGTAAATCTAAAATTGAAATGTTTAATTTGTCAGTAATCTATGATACAGTATATGAGAGTGTAATACAACATGAGGATGTTTCTTTGGCAGGAAAAATGTGCCCTTTGTTTTGTCTGGAGCATTAGACAAGTCTTCAAATCAAGAGCCACAAAGCACAAACCAAACAAACATAAATCCACACCAAAAAAACAGCTTCACAAACATAAACCCAGTGAAGATTAAATGTTAGCGGAGCTAGTGAATAGATCACTCAGATGGCTTTTAATAAGGTAAACAGGGCCAAATGCACACATCCGGTTAGGGTGCAAGGTCATTGTAACAAACCCGAGCGGTCGTTTACTGAACCTTGCAGATCAATCATGGTTTGTACACTCCAGCCAGAGAGCACAGTGTTGCTGCAGGTCATAAGTGAGGGGTAGGAACTGTGGAATGGGACGCAGCCAGAATGGGAGAAAGAAAAAAAGAAAAACAAAACAGCCATTTCGTTGTCGGTGTGAGAGCCGGAGTCGATCTATCAAAGTCAAAGGAGCGCTTGCACAGCAAGGCTTTATGATGTGAACCATCGAGTGTCTGCTCTCTCTTTCTCTCTCCATCCACGACTCCTTCCTTTGTGGTGAAAATAATATAAAATAAAGTGGCCCACTTATCACTCCATAGAGGCCGAGTGGCAGATGAGAGCTCTACAGGCATGAGAACAGCTCACTCGTGCTAGTTAGCATTAATGACATTAGCAAATAAAACAGCATAATCGAACAGGGCTCAATTAAAAGAACAGACAAGCTGTTATGCTTGACTGATGGTGCTAAATGTGTTTGTGTGTGTGTGTGCCACCAACAGCAATGCAGCAATGCCACTATCCCCAGGATTAGAACCCCTTCGAGCATCTCTCATGTCTGTTTTTAAAATTCTGGGGTTTCCCTGTTTTCGGTTAAAAACTGCTTTGCTAAGCTACAGTGCAAAACTGGAAGCCTGCCATCACTGAGAGAAGGGCTTTCCTCGAGCTTTTGTCTTAAACAAGTGCTTGTGTTCAATGCAGCTCCAAATCAAAATGTACTCAAGCCCTAAAAAGCACTCGGGTTTCCATATTTGCTTTGTGGTTTTTATTGTGATGGAAATCAATTAGAGGTCCAAGTACCAAAGGAGTAGGAGCCAGTTGGTGATTGTACTGTATGTTTTATTATTGTTGCTATTTAATTTGGTTCCTCATGCTCATGAGTGTTTTGTGTCATTATAGTAACATAATTAGATTCTTTTTCATCCAATAACAATAATTGAGATTTATCCATACTGTACATCATATCTAACGTGTTAACAAATGTCCAAGCAAAAACCTATTTCTACATATATATATTTTTTGGAATATATTATATTTACATTTATGGCATTTGGTAGACACCCTTATCCAGAGCGACTTAAAATTTCTCATTTTATACAACTGAGCAGTTGAGAGTTAACCCTTGTGCGTCAATTAACAAACGCTACACGTAGATCCATAGAGTATAAAAATGTCCATGTCCAAAAAATATTATATATTAATATGTTTTTCCACTTTCACTGACTAATCAAGTTCTAATCATAATTACCAAACATTCATTCATTTACAGAATTGGAACCCTTTAAATGTTGGTTTGTTTACATAATGCCACAGATGTTTTTTTTTATGAAAAAAAGAAAAATAGTAATTATTTTCCATGTACTAAATGCTAAGCAGAATTTTTTTCCTTTGATTATTACAGTCTTTGATATGTCAATGATTAACAACATTAATTTGGATGCATTCATATTTTTTATGCAGTGTCAGATTAAAAAAAAACAAAAAACTACCACTCAGGTCCATAAAGGACAAAAATGTCCATGTCAAAAAACTGTCATAGAAATATTATATATTCATATTTTTTTCCACTTTCACTGACGTATATATATTTTTTACCAGCATCAGTTCTGATTATAATTACCAAACATACATTCATTCATTTTCAGAATTGCGACCCTTTTAAACGCCGGTTTCTTTACATAATGCAAAAATCTTCAAAGCTCAGTAAACTTCTTTGACTCATATACATGGGGTGGGATTTGTGATTTCCAGTACAATATCATTTCTTTCTTTCAAACTGTTCACACACATCAAATTTTCAGTACACCAGAGGCCAAACCTGAGAAAATAGTACACATTTCAGAATTTCTTTCTTTTTTTTTCTTTTTTAAATTTCTTTGTTTTGAAACCTTGTCAACGAAATAAAAGCCTATTAACACAGAATACATGCTTTTATGCTTAAATGTCACGGGAATTAAATATTGCATTTTGAATGGATTTCAATGGGGGACATTTTTGTCCTTAAGGTCCTGCGTGTAACTTTTTTGTGTATTTAGTTGAAATAGATTTGTGAAAGCAAATGAGGGTGAAATATTAAAATGATAATAAAATACACACCTTTTACAAAATATATGCTGTTTGCATAAACACAGACAAAAAGAAACAAAAATGTCCATAAGGACACACAAGGGTTAAGGGCCTTGCTCAAGGGCCCAACAGAGACAGGTTGGTAGTGCTGGGATTTGAACTCACGACCTTCTGCTCAGGAGTCCACTGTCTTAATGTTGAGATCTTTCTCTAATACATTATCATTTCTATAGTAACAGTAGCAATTCACAAGGAATTGTATGTTGGACTATGTGAAAAATGTGTTATTTAACATAGCTATGGTAAAGAAACATTTAGATAGTGCTTTGGAAGGAGTCTCCAGTATCAGCGCTTTGTAACATCAAAGATGAAATTTTAAGTTAGGGACAGAAGTTTTTGCTTTGCGGTTTCATGGTTTCAAGACAAACCACAAGTCTTATTTAATTTAAGAGAAATAAAATGGTGATTTTATTAAAAAAGTCATTTTTAAGAAATGTATTTGTTGATAAGGTAGGACAAATCACCAGGACACTTAACCGTGTGTCTGGCATTTATTTAGCAGTTATCAGAACCAGAAACTTGAGCCTGGTTCTAAATTAAATGTCTGCATATTTATTAATAATCCACTGGAAATCCAAACAGGGGCTTTTGTGTGTTTCTGGAAAAGCTGTCTGCTGAGACTTAAGACATAGTCTACTGGCACGTCTGGGTCGGGAGCCGTTCAGGTGCCAATCTGTTTCCTATTGTTCACAGGTTCAAAGCCCTACAGAGCTCAGAGGGAGTCGGAGGGGTATTGAGTCTCAGACAGTTTTCAGAAGGGTCACATGCTTAGTATGGGTCAGAGCCTCCTCACGATCTCTTCTGCTATCTTCCAAACCATGTGGCCATTTCATGCTAACCGTGTGTCCACGTGCCCCAGGAGGGTGGCATCTCATGATCTTGGCGGTGGCTTGAATGCCGTATGTGCCAGGCAGCTGGGGTTCTAATCCCAGAGCTTTGGATATCGCATCAAAGTCGCTCATTACTCTCGAGCCAGGCAACTGGTGAGGGCGGGATAAAAATGAAGCTAGGGCGCCGATTTATCAGGAAGGCGGCATGGATGGATTAAAGAGACGCCAGCCACCCTGCCTGCGCTGCCAACCTGCTGCTAGCTTGCTTTGTTTCTGTGCCTTTTAAACCCCCTCAGTGTCCCAAGATAAGCGCCATCACTCGCATATGATTATGGAGAAATAAATAAAGTGTTAATAAACTGCTTGTTTCAAAGCAATGTTTTTATGAATATACACGCACAGACACACACGCATATATACATATATACATACATATATATATATATATATATATATATATATATATATATATATATCAGTATCACCCTGTCCAGGGTGTACACTGCCTTGTGCCCGATGCTCCCTGGGATAGGCTCCAGGTTCCCTGTGACCCCGAAAAGGAGTAAGTGGTAGAAGATGGATGGATGGATATACAGTATCTCACAAAAGTGAGTACACCCCTCACATTTTTGTAAATATTTGACTATATCCTTTCATGTGACAACACTGAAGAAATGACACTTTGCTACAATGTAAAGTAGTGAGTGTACAGCTTTTGTAACAGTGTAAATTTGCTGTCCCCTCAAAATAACTCAACACACAGCCATTAATGTCTAAACTGCTGGCAACAAAAGTGAGTACACCCCTAAGTGAAAATGTTATGGCTATTAGCCATTTTCCCTCCCCAGTGTCATGTGACTTGTTAGTGTTATAAGGTCTCAGGTGTGAATGGGGAGCAGGTTTGTTAAATTTGGTGTCATCGCTCTCACACGCCCTCATACTGGTCACCGGAAGTTCAACATGGCACCTCATGGCAAAGAGCTCTGAGGATCTGAAAAAAAGAATTGTTGCTCTACATAAAGATGGCCTACGCTATAAGAAGATTGCCAAGACCCTGACACTGAGCTGCAGCACGGTGGCCAAGACCATACAGCGGTTTAACAGGACAGGTTCCACTCAGACCAAAGAAGTTGAGTGCACGTGCTCATTGTCATATCCAGAGGTTGTCTTTGGGAAATAGACGTATGAGTGCTGCCAGCATTTCTGCAGAGGTTGAAGGGGTGGGTGGTCAGCCTGTCAGTGCTCAGACCATACACCGCACACTGCATCAAATTGGTCTGCATGGCTGTCGTCCCAGAAGGAATCCTCTTCTAAAGATGATGCACAAGAAAGCCCGCAAACAGTTTGCTGAAGACAAGCAGACTAAGGACATGGATTACTGGAACCATGTACTGTGGTCTGATGAGACCAATATAAACTTATTTGGTTCAGATGGTGTCAAGCATGTGTGGCGGCAACCAGGTGAGGAGTACAAAGACAAGTGTGTCTTCCCTACAGTCAAGCATGGTGGTGGGAGTGTCATGGTCTGGGGCTGCATGAGTGCTGCCGGCACTGGGGAGCTACAGTTCATTGAGGGAACCATGAATGCCAACATGTACTGTGACATACTGAAGCAGAGCATGATCCCCTCCCTTCGGAGACTGGGCCACAGGGCAGTATTCCAGCATGATAACGACTCCAAACACACCTCCAAGACGAAGACGACCACTGCCTTGCTAAAGAAGCTGAGGGTGAAGGTGATGGACTGGCCAAACATGTCAATAGACCTAAACATTATTGAGCATCTGTGGGGCATCCTCAAACGGAAGGGGGAGGAGCACAAGGTCTCTAACATCCACCAGCTCCGTGATGTTGTCATGGAGGAGTGGAAGAGGACTCCAGTGGCAGCCTGTGCAGGTCTGGTGAACTCCATGCCCAAGAGGGTTAAGGCAGTGCTGGAAAATAATGGTGCCACACAAAATATTGACACTTTTGGCCCAATTTGGACATTTTCACTTAGGGGAGTGCTCACTTTTGTTGCCAGCAGTTTAGACATTAATGGCTGTGTGTTGAGTTATTTTGAGGGGTCAGCAAATTTACACTGTTACACAAGCTGTACACTCACTACTTTACATTGTAGCAAAGTGTCATTTCTTCAGTGTTGTCACATGAAAAGATATAATCAAATATTTACAAAAATGTGAGGGGTGTACTCACTTTTGTGACATACTGTATGTGTTTATATATATATATATATATATATATATATATATATATATATATATATATATATATATATATGTGTGTGTGTGTGTGTGTGTATATGTATGTGTGTATATGTATGTATGTATATATATATATATATATATATATATATATATGTATATGTGTTTGTTTGTTTTTCATAACATAACCTTTGCTTTCACATGAAGGAGAGAGAGAGACACCCCAAACTCAATTACAGGGCTTTTGTTTTGATTTGAAAACAGGCCCGCATGCATACTGATGTATACCCCCCCTCCCACCCCCCTCCTCTTTCTGTGATATCACCATGAAAAAAGAAAAAAGAAAACTGGACAAAGCAGCAAAGCAGAGCTCTCACTCGTGCTGTGTGTGATTCTGTAGCACTGGCTGCTAAAGAGGAAACATAATTCATCAAAACCCGAGCAGCAGCAGCAGCAGCAGCAGAACCTGTATTAGACAGCAGAGGAAGAGAAGACAGCTGTCCCTGCCCACGTTCCTCACAGAGGGAGAGGACTCACAGTTCCCCAAGCCTGATCTGAAAACAAATTAAAGAGGATTATTGCAGCTTTCCTGCACTCGGATATGAGTTCTTCCACCAGAACGCTGACCTCTGGTTCATTTTTAGCTGATTTCTGAGAAAAAGAGAGTGAGAGATGTGCGTGTGGCAATGTGCAGACAGGATTAGAAATGATCCTACTCAAGATTATTTGCAATAAATACTGTGCATAGGGTGGAGTGCAAACGTCTTGAGTCGAGTGCCAGTTAAGAAAAAATAAAGGATTATAATTTGCATACATTGAAATCCTTATGGGTATTTATACCGTTAAATATTTTCGGATTAATTCCCCTACTTTGCACTAGGGGTTGCACAGCTACTAATTGTAGTTGACCAGTAATGCAGTAAAATATTGTTCAATTATAAGTCACACACAGGCTTCATTGCTTTTTTTTTTTTTTAAAGGCTATACTGTTAATGATGCAAACAATGTGCAAAAATAAATAAATCTGGATACATAGTACGCCATTTAAGGACATTGCAATTTTTAAAGTGTACTTGTTTGGACGATGTATCCCCTCAGATAAAATTGTTGAGTCTGGAACTGAGAGCGCTCAGCATGGAAGCTCAGTAAGTGACCTTATAGCTCAATAAGTGACCTCAGTTAATTGAAGGATATTACACTATATGACCAAAAGTTTGCAGACACCTGACCATCTGTGGGCCTTCCTCAAACAGTTGCCACAAACCTGGAAGCACATAATTACTAAGGATGTCTTTGTATGCTGCAGCATTACAATTTCTGTTCACTGGAACTACGAGGTCTCAAACATGTTCTAGCATGACAATGCCCCTGTGCACAAAGCCAGCTCCTTGAAAAGCTCTGTGGTTTGCCAAGGTTGGAGTGTAAGAACTCAAGTGTTCATTTGAGGAGAAGTTCAGAATGTTCATACTCCTTTTATAAGGCATTCATGACACTATTCGTTACATAAAGCTGAACAGGACTGTATGAATTATAGCATTAATGTTGTGTTCATGTGCTGTTTTAAGGATACATCACAGTAGTTCATTGGTGTGTGCATCTGCATTACACGAGCTAGTTAATCTGGGCAAACTGAAAAAAGTTGAACCCTGTCCCCCCATTCCCCCCCTCCCCCCCGTGAGTCAATACATAATTTGCACACTGATGTACAGTATTAGTCGACAATTCTATGCAATCACTACAGCAGATAGCACGATTACAAAATGACCCTGCTGAAGATTATGCTGCGAAAGTATTCATCACAAAAAAATATAGTCCACTACCATTATTCAGAAAAATGTACATCATTTGGAGAGACTACAAGTTATTTGGGATGGTAGTAAATCAGCGACACTACATGGTGCAATGTGTATAAGGGCTTACACATGTTTAGAATGTGAATGAAATATATGGTGCCAGAACAATTTAAAATATGAGACAAGTAGTGCACATTGCATACGGTCCAATTTTATCTGAGAATGACAAAAGAAAGAAAAGATATTGCTCCTATATGATGCATATAATATATTGCATTTCAAATTCGAAAAAAATCATCCATGTATAATGTAAAAACTACTCGGCTATATTTTATATATGCATGACTTGCGTCTGAAATATTTCCTGCACATCAATCTGCCCTTTTGTGTCTTTTTTTCAGACTAAAATAAGTTGCATGGATTTGCAAAGAACGGGCAAATATGTCTCCCGTACAAAACAAATTGGGTTGTGGGCAGCGGTGCACATTTGTCATTGGTACAGGTAGTTTTTGAATCACTGTGTTGTTCTTGTTGTTGTTGTTGTTGTTGATGTTGTTGTTGTTTTTTTTAACATAGTGTTTTCTGTAGCTTCATTAGCAGCACAGACTCTGACATTTATGTATGATTTTCACTGACAAGATGATGAAAGCATATCCGTAAAAAGGACACCATTTTCACAGGTCAACATTTTTCACACAATTAATTTCAGATGCTTTTTTTTTGTAACGATGCAAGCTGAATGACAATTTTGTCTGACCTCCACCTTCGCCTCCCTCCTCCAAGAATAAACTGACGGAACAATTTTTCTAGTGGCCACTTGCTGGAAGTCATTATCCACTGAGACCCAGAGAGCAGCACACACACCATCAGGCAAAGTAAACAGCGGCATAAATCTCGCCATTAACCCCCGAACGCTCGCTGCAAGTGTGAGGTGATTGCAACATTTCTCACTTCTGTGACTTTCATTCTACACAGTCTGTGGGTGGACCTCAACGCCACCTTCTTTCCTTACAGCTGTCAACACACACACACACACACACACACACACACACACACACACACACACACACACACACACACACACACACACACAGTGGCTCAAAGGCATCCATTGTGATTAACAGTAGAATCATCTTCCTGAAAATCACTGACGCTCCTTAATCATTTTACTTATCATTTTTTCTGCTATTACAAGCCATATTTATCATTATTATTAATTACGACACAATTTATTGATTATTTAAAACTATGCATTTCAGACAATACCTTGCATAAGTTTTAACAATACGACATGTAGAATAAATCTAGCCAATGGGCAAAAAAATTACTTAAATAAATTTTAAGTAAAATAAATTTTAATTTTAAAATAAAATATTCAACATAAAATATACACAGACCAGCCATAACATTAAAACCACCTGCCTAATATTGTGTAGGTCCTCCTTGTGCCACCAAAACAGCTCTCACCATCGAGGCATGGACTCCACAAGACCTCTGAAGGTGTGCTGTGGTATCTGGCACCAAGATGTTAGCAGCAGATCCTTTAAATCCTGTAAGTTGTGAGGTGGGGCCTCCATGGATCGGACTTGTTTGTCTAGAACATCCCACAGACACTCTGTTGGATTGAAATCTGGGGAATCTGGAGGCCAATTCAATACCTTGAACTCTTTGTAATGATCCTCAAACCATTTCTGAACATTTTTTGCACTGTCAGTGAGCATTATCCTGCTGGAAGAGGCCACTGACGTTAGGGAATACTGTTGCCATGAAGGGGTGTACTCGGTCTGTAACAATGTTTAGGTAGGTGGTACGTGTCAAAGTAACATCCACATGAATGCCAGGGCCCAAGGTTTCCCAGCAAAACAGTGCCCAGAGCATCACACTGCCCCCCTGGCTTGCCTTCTTCCGATAGTGCATCCTGGTGCCATTTCTTCCCCAGGTAAAAGATGCGCATGCACCCCGCCTTCCACATGATGTAAAAGGAAATGTGATTCATCAGACTATGCCACCTTCTTCATTTGCTCCATGGTCCAGATCTGATGCTCACATGCCCATTTTAGGTGCTTCTGATGATGGACAGGGATCAGCATGGGCACTCGGACTGGTATGTAGCCACATAGCTCCATTAGCAGCAAGCTACAATGTACTGATGACACTGATGGCACCTTTCTATCATAGCCTTTACTCACCACGCACATCAATAAGCATTGGGCGCCCATGACCGTGTTGCTAGTCCATCGGTTGTCCTTCCTTGGACCACTTTTGACAGTTACTAACCACCGCATACCGGGAACCCCAGAAGACCTGCTGTTTTGGAGACGCTCTGACTCAGTCATCTAGCCATCACAATTTGGCCTTTTTCAAAGTTGCTCAGATCCCTACGCTTGCCAAGTTTACCTACTTCCAACACATCAACTTCGAGAACTGACTGTTCACTTGCTGCCCACCCCTTGACAAGTGCCACTGTAATGAGATAATCAATGTTATTCACGTCACCTATCAGTGGTTTTAATGTTATGTCTGATCTGTGTACGAGACCTTTAGACACATGACTTTCAAAAATCAAATAGTTTTGCACACAATCGTTCATAAATCACCCGTCACGATCGTTGTGAAGCTAAGCTGTGCTTTCCCTCAGTTTTATTTTCCTGCATGCTTTTACTGCATGAAGTCAAAGAGCTGTCCACTGAGACGGTGGATATAAAGTGAAATATAGAAAAAGAGACTGGAGGATCACACTTCACAAGTTTCCATCAAAAAGAAAGAAGAACAAAAGAAAAAAACCCTATCTGACAAGGTTGGAGACTCTATTGCTGCCTTCGTATTGCCTTTAGTGTATTTCATTAAGACAGAGAAGAAAAGCTTAGTGGCTGACAGCTTCTATTTATTGTTTCCACTAATAGCACTGCAGGCGCTGAAGTGGTGACTGGACCCCCATATCTCGCTCGAACACTCCCATACACTGTCCTGTCGCTATTATTCTTGTCCAATATCCCCTTAACTGAGAGCACACTTCTCAATACATATGTAGTTTCTTGGCTCAGTTGTCACCTCCATAAAAAATAAGGAATGAGAAAAGCGATAGGAAAGAGGGCTAAAGAAAGGAAACATTGGTATTCATGGAGCTTTATCTAGTTTGGATCTCCTTCAGCACTTGAACACAGGAGGCTACCAGTCTGACATGAAGTGAGTTCCTGTTCTACCAGTCAGGAAGTAAGGGCGGCAAAGTTAATGTGGTGTAAACTGCATTAGGAGAATGAGGGAAAATTACTGAATGGTATTAAGTGGTGGGGAAATTGCATATGTCAGGTCTATGAGATCAAAGAAGGCAAACATTCCAGCAAGTCAGACATTTTATTTTCCACTTTGGTATATTCTAGGGTTGAGCAATGACACACTATTTGGCCAAATGTTTGCACACACCTGGCCATCACACATGCTTTTTGAACATCCCATTCGCATCTGCCATTATAATGATCTCCACTCTTCTGAGAAGGCTTTCCACTAGATTCTGGAGTGTGGCTGAGGTGACACTGATGGTTTGGCATTGATGGGTAAGAAGGCCCGGGCTGCATTTGGCATTCCAGTTCAACCCAACGATGTTCAATGGAGTTGAGTTCAGGGCTTTGTGCAGGCAACTGGATTATTTCCACTCCAAACTTGGCAAACCATGTCTTCATGGAGCTCGCTTTGTGCACAGGCTCATTGTCATGCTGGAACAGGTTTAGGCCTCTTAGTCTCAGTGAAGGAAAACTGTAATGCTACAGCATACAAATACATTCTTTAGAATTGTGTGCTTCCAACTTTGTGGCAACAGTTTGGGGAAAAACCACATATAGGTGTGATGGTCAGGTGTCCACATCATTTTGGCCATATAGTGTATCTATAGTGTAATAAAATGTCTCACAATACAATTTTCTGTGATTAAAATGTTTTAACCTTAGTGACTCAATTATTTTGGTGACTCAAATAACTCTTTACAAATGTGGTGAGCCGAAAAGTATATCACAACACATCAACCCTTAGGGCAGATAGGCTACAACAGCAGAAGACAACATCAGAGTCCACTCCTGATAGCTAAGAACAGGAATCTAAGGCAACAGTAGGTACAGGCTGACTAAAACTGCAGTTGTGGATTGAAAAAACATCTCTTGATCTGATGAATCTCGATTTCTGCTGATGGAAGGGTCAGAATTTGGGCAACAACAGCATGAATTCATGGACAGAACCTGCCTTGTGTCAACAGTTCAGGCTGCTGGTGGTGGTGTGGAGGTGCAAAGGGGCAGTTGTAGCTTAGTGTTCAAGACAGTGAACTCCTGATGGGAAGGTCATGAGTTCAAATCCCAGCACTACCAACCTGCTAATGCTGGGCCCTTGAGTAACTACTCAGGTGTATAAAGATAAATAAAATGTAAGTCACTCTGAATAAGGGTGTCTGCCAAATGCTATAAATGTATTGGTGTGGAGAATATCATTTTGGCACACATTGTACCCTTAGTACTAATCAAGCATCTTTGCATGCCACAGTCTATCTGAGTATTGTTGCTGATCCCTTTATATGCATCTTTTTTGGGTCATTTTCTTACATAATGGCTATTTCCAGGATGATAATGTACCATGTGACAAAGCCAATTGCAGGAAATGGTTCCATGAACATGACAGTCAGTTTAGGGTACTTTAGTGGCCTTCCCAGTGACCAGATCTGAATCTAATAGAGCACCTTTGGGATTTGGTAGAATGGGAAATTCGCAGCCTGAATGTACAATGATGTGTTTATGTGATGCAATCATGTCAATATGGACCAGAATCTCAAAAGCATGTTTCCAACATCTTGTGGAATCCATGCCACAAAGAATTGAGGCTGTTCTGAAAGAAAAAGGGGAACCTACACAGTATTCGTATCATTTTCTTGCATCAGTATAGTCACTACTGCCATAATAAGATTATGTTTTTTTCTGGCCTATATAACACCAGTGTGGACCTCCATCTCAGTTGAGTCTTTCTGTATTATAACCATGAAAAAAATACATGTCATTTGCCTCTGGCATTTCTAAGGTGCGGATAATATCATGTTGCATCCTATACAACCATGATTACATTCACTCACCTGTCATAAGGCTCTGGGTAAAGGAAAAAAAAACAACACAGGAGGCAAAAATGGCACATGTTCAATTTCAAATTCCTAGAAAATCTGTGTACCCAATCCAAGAATCATTCACAATACTTCATATGACCAAGTGCTATCTACAAGATATCTACAAGATATTAATATTTTATTCACCGCCTTTCACTGCTAGTTTTGCATACTCAATCAAGTCTTTAATTATCATAGTAATTATGATTATATAATCCACTGACACCTAGAGAACAATTGCCAGCATGAGTACAGGTTGCTCTAATTGAATTAATTAATTGGGATATGTGGATTTAAATAGACTAATATGTTAAATTAAAGTCTGTTCCTCCAGGGGACTTGAGGAAAAATGGCCCCAGTGGGGATTCTGCATCAAGCGCATGATGCTTATGTAGAGCTCTTGTATTTTCATTTCTTAGCATGTTAGACAAAATATTGTAACAAGTAAATTTACAGTGGGAATCCATCCATTTTCTGTACTGCTTATACTACACAGGGGTACGGGGAGCCTGGAGCCTATCCAGGGGACTTGGGGCAGGAGGCGTGTGGGCACCCTGGATGGAGTGCCAACCCAACGCAGGGCACAATCACACAATCACACACACACACACACACACACACACACACACACACACACACACACACACACACACACACGGACGGAGGAAACCCCTGAAGCTTGTGGAGAACATGCAAAATCTACACACACAGGGTGGATGCAGGAATCGAACCATTAACCCTGGAGGTGTGAAGTAAACATGAGCTTTGATAATATATCATTTGATCTTTGGTATCAGTATTTTGGCATTTGCTGTTATAAGACTGGGCAATATGCACATGAGCAAATAAACCAACCCGATTTTTAACAGAATGTAGTTATTTCAATATTTAACTCAATCTCAGTGGTTCAAGATATGCTTCTTTGGGTATTTTAGTCGATTGTGACATTGCTGTGTACTATGCATGGGGAGAGATATCTATACTGATAAACACTCCATAATATCTCTTTAAGGCTGCCAATACTTTAAGGCAGAAAGAATGTTTGTCAGACAACATTAAAATCTCATTTAACATTAAAATCTCAACATTAAAATACATATACAGTATATTTCATATGAAGTCATTAGGGAGTCACCTCTAACATCAACTAAGATGACAGGTTTTAAGAAATCCCTAATAAAAAAGACTAATAAACGTCAAACTGAGCTGAATACAGAAAAAGCCATTCTACCAAGAGACAATTTCGCAGTGATTCTGTGACCATTGTGTTTATCCAATCAGTGAACAGCATTATGTCTAATCCCACAATTTGGCAATAAGCGTTATTGTAAACTGAGATTGATTGAACTGATGCATTATTTAATTTCTTCTTAAAATGAGGCCAGTAGAAACTGAAGTAAAAAAGGCATCATTCTGCCAACAAATGGCCTTCATTCTGCGGTGTCTGTCAAGTTCTCACCTTTCTTCTGCTCTCACTATTTTTGGATTGTTGGAAGTCATCACAGTAGGACATTGAAAAATGACACAGTGGAAACTTGTTGAGAAGATGGAGATGTTTGAGAATCATGCACATTTAATGTTTACTTTCCCAACAATTATTCTTTTATCTATTAAAGTTCTTAGGTGTCACTTGAACTGAATAATTTACAAAATGCAGAATATTAGCTCATTTTACTGAGAACAAACAATCCTGCTGATTAAAGAATATTCGAAAACCATTTTTAAATAACACCTGAAACACTTAGCATGTGCTTATTGTTTAGAGGAGCTATATATTCGTATCTCAAAAATAAGATTTTTCCCAATTAGAACTTGCAGAAATGGGCTTCCACAAATGTATTACCTGCCCATCAGTAGTATTGATTGACTCATAGTATTGAAGTGACTATTAGGCCACGGCAGCACATGGCTGGTACTAAATTAGTCTATTTGCATCAACTCCACATTGTGTTTAACAGTTTTAGGTCGAAAGACTGCAACACGCTCCACACTGCCTCTTCCGACATTCATAATGGACAAAAACAGCGATTTTTCTGGTTACTTCCTTCTGACAGGCTCGAGAGTGAGCAATCAGGTGGTGCCTGAGCACTGGCAGTCATTCACGTCATTATCTCAGCGAGGCCCGTTCCATTTAGACCAGTGTGCCTGGCACCCGTTATTGATGACGGAGCGACTCGCAAAACTTTCATTGCCAGTCTCAGAGACAACTTGAATATAATAAATACATAATAAATATATAAGATATAAATACATAAAGTGCCAGAGATTCAACTCCAGCTCTGTCAAACGAAATGGCTCATGACTCGATCACCTTCAAGAGCTGAAGTGGAATGACTGGTGTGCGTCACTGTGCTCACCATACCGTTCCCTCGATACAGCATTAATTTGTCACTAATGAGTAGAGGGGGGAAAAAACCTCACATTCAGCCTCTACTTCACACAAGATGAATGACTCTGGGAAGCAACACTGTCAGGATTCCACCGCACTTCACTAAACTCCTTTATGCAAAGTCCCCCCAAGGGCCGGCAAGGCCCCTAGAGCCTATAATTACACGATTAAACTAATTATACATACTGTCATGATCATAGAAAGCTATTCAGAGCTTGACTCCACCAGGTCAAAAGGAAGCAAGGATTCAGATGCAAACAGTCAATAACTGGGGGAGGAAAGTTACAGAGATAAGAAGTGTATGAGGCTATAGCTGGAACCAATGTATACTTCATTTTGTTCAAGTTTGCTCAATTATTTTCTTTTCTTTTTAGCACCCTTTTCTCACATAATAGGATTTAAAATAAATAATTTCCCCCTCATTTATTAAACATTAATTAATCACTTCTTATCCAAGGAGGCATTATTTTAGAGTTGTGTGGTTTTGCCCGGAAGTTGATTTGAAGTTGATTCGAACTGACACCATCACTGGTCTGAAACCTTCTTCTTTTCATGGTCTTTAAAAATAAAAGTGCGTGTGGGTTGGCTGGACGACAAGACTAATTTGTTGGAGCTGACCTTTTAGCCGATGCAGCTAAACCACGGAAACTTAGAAAGTCTCCGAAGAGCAGGGCATTAATTATGAATACGGTTTCTGTAGCCGGGGTTTTAGATGGTCTGTAAATCATATTCATCTCAATGCAGCCTGCAATGTAGATGAGTAAACACACACACACACACACACACACACACACACACACCAAAATAAACACAGTGCTGAGCAAAGTCAAAAGAAATACGACTGGTTTTTATTCTATATAAAGAAAATTTTCTAGAAATGCTGTCTTGGCCTCATGACTAAAATAGATTATTATAGATTGTATCTTTATTTTTATGTTTTTCTAATATAATAAAATGTTTGGGGAGATGTTCCTGATAATCTTTTTTTAGAAAATGGAATGCAATAAAAAGCTTTTATACAGTGTATTTTAAACACAATACCTCACATAGCAGTGAAATCAAACAAATTCCCTGTAATAGATAGATAGATAGATAGATAGATAGATAAATAAGAGGCACTTAAATGCATATGATTACATAAAATAAAATATACAATCAAATATAACAACCAAGACAAGATGAGGTACTTGACAAATTTATTTTTCCCTAAATAATTCATTTATTTTAAAACTGTACTGAGAACCACAGCCTAGTAAATAAAAAAATATTTAAAAAGTGGCTTCAAGTAATACACTTTAGAAGCATGATAATGATGATGGAATAAAAACAAGAATATATCTCACTAGTCATTATCGATCATAATGCTTTTAGTCAATAATTACATTATTATTTTTGCAGAAGTCAAACTTGAAAACTTGTGTAACGTTCAATTTCGGGATGATTCGCAGTCAGATAAAGATTCTGGTGGCTTATTGAATTGCTGCAAAAATATGCAATCAAATGTGTGTTGTTTTTTAATTTAAATGGAATTCAGTGTTTTTTTTTAAAAAACAACAGAAATCCTGTCTTACCCCATCGGCATTTACAGTGTTAGATAATATTTCAACTCAAGCTCATATTTGCATTTGTATTCACATTAAAACAAATACCTTCTTTCACTGCTGTGTTCGTATGCCATCATCTCTTTTGTCCGTACATCTGTTAGCAGTTTACATAACTGTAATTTCATGCCTGTATTGTGTTGAACAATGCTGCATTTTCTGTTTTTTTAATATATTTTTTTTTAAATATAATTGAGCCGCCACATCTTTTCTATACCAGAAAACAGAAACACACATTACTGTAATCATCAGAATGTGGGAAAACATTCAGGACATGACACACGAGTGTAATTAGAGGCACATTCATGAGCCAGAGCATTTCAACCACCATTATGCCCTCTACTCTACTGTCTAATTACACCGACCTCTTCGATTGCCGACCTCTGTACGGTACTATTAATGTCTTTTTTTTCTCCTCACAACCTTTGTGGTCAAAACATTTTGCATTAATATCGAGGTATTATTCCATATAATGAGCGTATTCATCTTTACAGTTTGTGCAAACTCTTTATAGCATATTTACATGCAGAATTATACGGTTTGAAAGGGATACAACTTCACACTCGGTTCAATCCATCCAGACAATGATCTGAAGATTATTTTGGTGATCGATTACTATGAAACGGACAGATGCATATAATGAAGAAATGACAGATCGAGGGAAACGCTTGATCCTTGGGCCGTCATTGAAAGACGTTTTTACAAAGGTCTATATACATATATGTAAAATCATTGCTGATGAACGATGGCAACACGGAAAACCTCAATATACAGAACTAAACCTAGATAAGTGCTGTAAATGTGAAGCGTGCATGGAAAGCAAACTGCTCATTATCAGTCGATCTGCAGGCAGGATGCATATCAAGCTGCAAAACGAGATACAGATTGAAAAAGCAGCAGTGAAGTCATCTTCTATAATGCTTCAATTTGGCTGTGGAAATCTATTAACTGGCTCATTCTACATTTCTGTTCAGTCGCAAAAAGCAGGACTGGACCAACGCAGCTTCATGAAACACCATCAAGTTTGCATCTTTACTGATATTATTGGAGGAATAATTTGTCATGGACATGCTTCTCAGCCTCCACACTTAACATTATGCAAGCCACACCTTTTTTTTTTCAATAAAAAGAGCCAATCACCCTGTCGGTTAAGGCGTACGTGGGAAAACGGCCACAAATCAGATTCTTCCATTAATGCAGGTGCAGATATATGACACTGTTACACCAATAGCTAAGAATAAAGTAAGTAAGTATGAACAAAAACACTTGTGTGAAAGAATATCATATTTTTTCTGTATATTGTTAGGCTTAATGTTTTTTGCACCTGCATTAATGGAAGAATGTGATTTGTGGGCGTTTTCCCACGTACGCCTTAACCGACAAGGTGACTGGCTCTTTTCATTGAAAAAAAAGAGGTGTGGCTTGCATAATGTTAAGTGTTAAGAGAATGTCCATGAAACAAGTTTCTAGTAATACTCATGTTATAGTAGCTATAAAACATTGTTTCTTCACCAGCTTCTCTTTTTTCTCTCTCTCTTTACATTTACATAAGGACAAAAATTTTAAAAATCACCGCTTGACATGTTACAGAGGCACTGGAAAGTTTTCGGTCCTGGAGACTTTCATGTGGTGGAAAAACTCCTTGGACCAAACACGGGGAAGGTTGTTCATTGTTTCCCATAGTCTCTACAGTCACAACTTCACAACTTCTGTTTAGCCTCAATTAAACAATATGTTCATGTGCACATTTTAATAAAACAATAAACTGTGGAAAAAGCATCATATTCATATTATCCATATGTTCTTTTTTAGTTAAAAAAATTTAATGAAATAGGGAGCCAAAAAGTAAACCATTTGCGAGCTCAAATCCTGACAATGCCACAGCCATCCATGGGCGGAAGTCCAAGAGAGCAAAATGGGCGTGGTCTCTGGATGGGAAGGAAGTTATACACTCACGTGACTGTCAATCACAGCGACACTAGCCAATCGCGGGTGTCTTTGAATCCATGTATGTGGAAGAGGGTAGATAGTGCTTTCCTCTGAGTGGCAGCATGAGAAGAGGTTTGAACAACTCACAGGAAGTATGTGTTAGCCTTCACCTGTCCCTTTTGGTAGCTGTCATATGATTTCATGCCGTCGCTGATGTGTGGGAATTGGCCAAGACCAAATTAGGTAGAAAATTGAGGAAAAGTAAAAAAAATAATAATAATACGAATAATTCTATTAAAATATTCATCTAAAATATTTTTTTCACTCCTTAAAAGAAACAGAATCACTCTGCACTTTTCTCTGCTCTCTATCCTGATAAAAAACACAAAGAAAATTCCAGGACTTACAGTCATGAACGCAGCCTTTGACATGTCCGGCCCAGTCTGACAGCCACCAGCTACAATCTGTGTAGCTGTGAGAGAATCTCATTTTTCTCACCTGCTCTTCACACCTCAAAATGGGAAAACGATGACAGTTCCACAATCACCTGAAGTTCCACACACAGACAAGAGCATGAACTCCAACAGCAACTCCACGAACAAGGCAAACCACACCTTTTTTTCAATGAAAAGTGCTAGTCGAATTTTTTAAGGCATAAGTGGGAAACCGCCTTCAAATCAGATAGTTCCATTAATGCAAATGCAGATATAGAACACTGCTATATCAGTTGCTAAGAATAAAGTAAGTAAGTGAGTAAGTAAGGACAAAACGTTTGCTATATAGAAGAACATCATACTCTTTCTGTATAGTTACTCAGTATATTACCGTATAGTTACTCTTAATGTCCTGGGACATCCGTGAAACAATTTTCTATTATATTATGCACATATACACATAAACATTGTTTCTTCACCAGCTTCTCTTTCTTTCTCTCCCTTTATGTTAATATGACCCAAAAATTGTAGATTGTCATGTACTGTAACAGAGAAACTAAAACGTTTTCTCTCATGAAGACTTTCGCGGGGCGGAAAAATTCGACGGAAAGAGGACGGACAGCTATTATCAATGAAATTATGCTTAAGTTTCCCAATTGCAGTGGCGTTTGTTTTTTTGTGAATCAGTCATTCACAGTTTTACCATCTGAGTCCTGTAATACGCTATACAATAATTACAATCATAAATTCACTCTGGTACAACACTGACTATTTTCCAATTCCACTTTACTCGCTTAAATGAACTTCATCAAATTAATATTCTAATCTCACACAGACGTTTTGGTTAGCAAAATGTTTTCTCAGAGCACAAACAGAGCAAAGCAAAAAGAAATGAATAAATTAATAAAAATAAAAAAAAACACTGATCATCTAGAGTATTTATTGCTATCTAGAATAAATGGGCTACCTAACATAAGTTAAAGATTTGTGTCAAATTAGTCAAGCTAAATACTACTAAACTAGGTGTTGTTATGGAATAAAATGATGCCATCATCATTTTTCTACATGACTTAATGACAAAGCATAATGCTATGCTTAGAATGACTTTTTTTTCAGCTATGTCCATGCACCGTGGTTTCTTCTACCCTTTTTTATCCACTAAAGCACAGCGCTGCTGCTTGGTATGCACTTCCAAACCAAGTTAATATTGCATTGTGTGAAAAGTATCGATCAGGTGTGTTGCAGTCAGAATTTGATTTTTGGAAGGGGAACATTTGCCAGACACAAAATTAATAGATTGGTTCCACATAGAGCACAAAGAAATCAATTTCCATATCATTTTCACTATGAGCATGGCGGGGGGGGGGGGGGGGGGGGGGGTAAACAGAAGCCAGGGAGACGTTCTTTATGATAAAATGCGGCTCTAATATGAAAACCCTTTTTCAAATGCATTTCAATACGAATATTTCAGCCAACGATTGTGCCATGTGAAGAAAGAGTCCAAAGCCTAGGTTTCAGCCATTTTGTGTAGGGACATTCACATGTATTGTATAAATGGGTATAAATATTTTATTCGAATTATTATGTTAGTGTTGGAACCGTGCACGTGGGAAATGATTCAATTCTTACGCAACGTTGCCAGATCACATGTCCTTTACTGAACAAAATGTTGCCATGAGAATTGAAAATCTCTATTATTTAATATAAGCTGTTGTTTTTGTTTGTTCGTTTGTTTTGTTGAGTTTTTTTGTGTGTGTGGAAATTTAACTCAAAGTGTAGCATCTTGTGTCTTTTCTTTGTATTAGCTCCAGATGTTAAGAAACCACTAATCATGACTTTCACTGTTAATGATGACAGATTCTTTGATTAATTGACTTCCTCGGGTGACCCGTTGTCGAAGAAAACACACTTTCCAGGTTTACTGCAAATTATTCTCCAAATTGATAACACAGCAATCAGCTTTGTTAATCCTACATTCATATAATAGCTGAATTAGGATCATTTTTTTTTACAAAACAAAAACAGGGTGTGCTGAATGTAGGTCAAGGGCTTTTGTGCTCTGTTTTAGCACACATCCTTTGGCAAAATGGGCTCTGTTAATGATCTATCAATTTTAGCATTAAATTAAACCCAAATTACAGATAGAGCACTGCATTCAGCACTTCACACTTTGTTTGGATGAGTTGACTTTAAGGATATTTGGGAAGGAATGCAAATTGATCTGCTTTAAATTTCTTCAATTTTGCATAATGTTTTGGAAACATGTCTTTCCATAAGATGGATTTTAATCAGCAGGATAATTACTTGGAATATTAAAAGTAATGCAATTAAAATGTATGAAATTTATTCAGAAGTCAAGGCAAAAATTAGACATAGCCTTTAGAACAGGTGTTTTTATTATTATTTATTATTATTATTATTATTATTATTATTACTACTACTACTTTCAGACACACCCTTTTAACTCCTTCATGTACAGACAATTCTATGAAGACATTTCGGGCCACTGACTTTAATAATATTTTGCCTTTCCGTTACTTAACTTTCCATTCACAAATCACTTATATTATTAAAACAGTCATTATATTCAAGTTGATTTAAATTGAATTACTTATATATGCTTAAACAAATTCAATTCTTACAAGTAAAATTAAACTATATTCTCAGTTTACATCACCTGCTGGGTGACCTTCACGGGTTCTGCCATATTGAGAATACACAGTGAACATATACGACTCCACTTGAACACACCATTTGAACTTTCTATAGTACCAGGTTCTCAGTGGTACTATTTCACCATTTTTTCATCAGAATATTGAGCAGAGAACCATGCTGCTATTCTGTCTGTTGGCCTTGACCCGTTCTAGTGACGGTGGGGGGGGGGGGTCTACTCTTGGGAAAATGCATTTCCCAGCATGGCTGTGAATGGCATGCTACTTTGGAGTGCTTCTTCTAATCCATCCTGAGAAGCTCTCATTCAAAATGGGGACAAATCACAACATGTGCTGAACAAGCTGGAAGTATTTCCATGGATTCATTTGGTAAATGCTTTTAGATTTGTAAATCGAAAAGCAAGACGAGCTACGAATTCTGAGATATGAACGCAACTTTCTGGCAACTAGAAGAGAACCTAGAAGTGTTTCCTTTTTAGTTGGAAACCTTTTTTTGAATGGCAGATTCTGATTATTGAGTCAAGATTGTTAACATACACTTTCTCAGTAGTTTGATATAAAACAGGTTCAGGGATAGGGCTAAGTAAGAGTTCAGGTAGTAGGTAAATAGTCTCCATGGCTTTGGACCAGTCATTCCAGAATGAAAAGATGACAATGACGAGGTTACTGGAACCCTCCAACCTGCAAGCTAAGCTAGCTACCAAGACAACTTATCAAATATTACTGATGTACAGATCAGGTCTTGAGTTTATAGCCTATTACAGTGCTGTTGAATGCTTGATTCTGATGGGTGGTAAGATGTTGATTAATTTTCAAGAACAATGGCACCTATAGTAACAAATTACACATGATCTTGTAAGGTGGAAGCACTACATTAACAGATTTTTTTTTAAGTATGTAATTGTTGATAAGATGAAGTTTTCTGTCAGGAACCATTTATTTAGCATTTTTGGAAGGAGTATCCAGTGTCAGCACAAAGTCAGCACTTTGTAACAGTCAGAACTAAGACTAAAAGGTTACATTTAATAAAAAAGAACAAAAGGACAGAGGACTTGGCAGTTTCTCTATAGAAAGCTGCTTTTTTTTTTTCTTAGTAGCTTTAAGAGAGAGAAAAACAGGGGCTGGTGTGGGAAGCTAACCATAATTAGTTGTTATAACATAAGTAATAACAGGAAATAACTTGTTTCATGGAAGTTTCACAACATAAAACATAACTCTTCGTTATGATTAGCCTTATATATAACGTAATATTGGAAAATAAGCAATGAGAGTAATTTCATATCACACCACAACATTGTTGATTATTTTCCTATAATGTTTTATTCCTTACATTCATCCATCCATCCATCTTCTATACCGCTTATCGTTTTCAGGGTCAGGGGGAACCTGGATCTTATCCCAGGGAGCATCGGGCACAAGGCGGGGTAACCCCTGGACAGGGTGCCAGTCCATCGCAGGGCACAATCACATACACATTCACACACTACGGACACTTTAGTCATGCCAATCAATCTACCATGCATGTCTTTGGACTGGGGGAGGAAACCGGAGCAGCCGGAGGAAACCCCCGCAGCACGGGGAGAACATGCAAACTCCACACACACAGAGCCGTGAGAATTGAACCCACGACCCTGGCGGTGTGAGGCGAACGTGCTAACCACTAGGCCACCATTGTATTTTACTACTATTATCAATTAAATATATGACTAATTGCTTTTAACTGCATATAATGTGTTCTTCCTAAAGTTTGAATGATTACTGTCCATCCTGACTGATCACTAAAAGCATTACTTATCCAAACATTAAGAAGCATTATAAAATGTCCAATTCATCTTTGGTCCAACGGCTGACTGCAATAATGACTCATTAAGCATTGTGTTTAAGTGCTATTGGCCTCCATCATTTGCCAGGAACAAATGGACGCAGCTCCCCCCTTAACCACCCGAGTGGAACATAAAATCCAATCTAAAAAACATTTGCGTGAGGGAAAATTGACTCAGATAGATAGATCAAATAAATGAATGTTATGAATCCCATCAGAAGGAAGCCATTAGGGCCTATTTGCTTGTCATAACATTCCTTTTTGGTGATGACTTATTACTCTCATGGTTGCAGAGAAGGCCATAAAAAGCAACCTTTTCTCACTCTGTTTCCCTAAAAATGCAGGTACAGGAAAAGACTGAGAAATGGAAAGCTGAATAAATCTAACTGACTTGATTCTTGCTAACTGTTAATGTTCTGGAAGGTTATGAGTTCAAATCCCTTCACCTTCAACTGTTCAGGTTTTCCTCTGCCTCACTCGTAAATTGCATTAGAAACAAAACTATAAATGTTAATGTAATCACAGTGCAGACATTTTTAATATGCCCTTGCACAGTCAAGATCAACGTCAAGCCCTGTAAACCTGACTTGCTGGATTTGTGCGTGTTTATTTGAGTAACAAACAAGATTATCTTAATTCACTGGTTTCATTAATACTGCAGTTTTCCCTTTTGAGCAACCTTAAGACAAAAAAAAAAAAAAAACAATTAATAAATGAAGGTGGATTTCTGTTGAAAACTCAGCTGCTTTGAGTAATGAGTGACTTCTGTGAGGGGCTTTAATTGCTCCCTTTGCAGAAGAATCACACTTTCAAATTGAAAAATGGGCCATTGAAGTTTCCTCTACAGTCCCAGACAAACCAACGAGTGAGCAAACGAATGAACAAATGAACAACATCCCCTTTTGTCAGGAAACAAAAAGCTTTTCGGCAAATTAAAGCTTATCATTTTGTCAATATTATGTATTAGCGTGACTCTAATGGCGCTTAATTGGCTCCTCCAAGAAAGTGAAGTCATCATAATATGAGATTCTGAAATGCACGCAGTGCACATCGATACTCAATTAAAGGAAAGAAACCGTGAAAGACTGCAGGAAGGCAAATGGGGAAAATGAGAATGATAATGCAATTACAGACTTAAAAAAAATACCAAATTGCTTTAAAGTATACAATGTATTTAATCTAAACACAATAGTTTTACCACAGTCCCTTAGGTTAGAGGTATGTGCTGGACTGTCGTCTGTAATGCCACTCCCACCCACTCCTGAAAAAACTCTGACCAATCCCGCCTGCTCCATCAAAATGTTAGTCCAATTCCTCATGTTCCCCAAAGGAATTCTAACAAATCCTGCTCACTCCCACAGAAAGCTAGACCAGTCTAGCCATGTCCAGAAGCAATTTTGACTACTCCTGCTTGCATCTGAAGGAATTCTGACCAATATTCATACTCCTACAGAATGGTACATCAATCCTGCCCACTCCAGAAAGAATTTGGACTCATCCTGCCTGCCCCTGAAGAAATTCTGACTGATCCCACCCACTCTGAAAGAATGGGGGTCCTTGGTCCTCCCAGAAAGGTGGACTAAGTCCCCCACTCCTGCTGATATATATTTTTTTCATGTTCCCATATTGTGTATGTTCAAATGAACCTACTTACTTGGTTATAATTTCCCAAAATATAAACCGATTAGCAATTTAAACCCTAGCAACCCTGACCAGGATAAAGCATTTCCTGAATACAAGTGAATGAATGTGGAATGAATATACGCTCAGGATAAACTCTCTTCTAGGTGCCCCTACCATATTCCAAATCAAACCTGTACCCATGACTGCAAATTTAATCACAATATAAGACAAGCAACATTGACAACCCCCTTGTTTGAGCTGAAGCTAAGTATGGCTGTAATTTAAAACGGTTTATCTTAACATATATTTCATCCAGTGCAAACATATCATGGTATAAACCAACCATCTGTCTTGTAAATATTTTACAATTCAACCACTGCAAATATACGCTCAACGACACTGTAGATCACTTGGGCATTTAAAGCTTTCAGAAATGTGTAACACATAGCGTCAGTTTACACAGAAAAAGTGTTCCTATGTGCATAAATGCATTCAAGACATTTTAATACCTCAGTGGACCAAATGTGGATAGAAATAAAATGTGAAAATGACTCTAAACACAAATGAATCCCATTGGCTTGCCTTCCTGGATGAAAAAAAAAAAAGCATAGCCATTTTACCTCTGCACAGTGATTAACTTCTCATAATTACAGGAACAGAGCAGAATTTTCTTAGTGATCTCTGTTGAGCCTGTTCAGGAGAATCTGGGGGTGAATTATTGTAGATCAATTAGGAATTCATTCTAATCATCAAAACCGATGATTAGACCGATGGCTGCTGTACAAAACTGATGAAATGTTTGGTTTAATTAGCCTTGTTAATGCGCTGCTCGAACAGCTTCATGCAGCCCGGTGAATAATGTTGATTATGCATCAGCCTTAATGACGACTGTATTTATACATCAGCTATATAAACTTGTGGAAAGCAGAAAGGTGCAGTGAATATTGACAACCTGTAAAGCTTCCTGCAACTAAAGAGCACACCCTGTCAAAATGTTACATGGTCACCATCAGTGGGCGTGTCTGTGATGTTTTTTGGACCATTAAAATGTTAGATAAATGTGATAAATGTCAGTGACATCTTAAATTTCAGTGACATCTCGGAAGGTCCTAATTTCAAATCCTAACAATGCCAAGCTGCCTCTTTTGGGCCCTTGAGCAAGGCCTTTAACCCTCAACTGCTCAGTTGTATAAATGAGATCAACGTAAGTCGCTCTGGATAAGGCATCTGCCAAATGCCTTAGGATATCTATTATTGATAACTTTGAAATGGCAGAAAATGACACTACATCCCTAAGGTTGCGCTTGTCAACAAATCCTGTCCACTTCTTAAGGAATTCTGACAAATCCTACCCGCTCCTGCGTTTTACCAATGCTACACACTCCTGGAGGAAATCTAACCAATAATACCTGCCCTCGAAGGAATTCTGACCAATCCTGCCTGCTCTCGTGGAAAGTTAGACCAATCCCTCATGCTTCCTAAGGAAATTTGACCAATCCCACCAGCAGATAGTTAGACTAATTTCACCTGCTCCTGAAAAAGATTTGACCAATCTGCCTGCCTCCAAAGAAATTCTAACCAATACCTCTCACAGACATTTAGACTAATCACGCCCAGTCCTATTCCAATTCCATCTGCTCCTGAAGAACATCAGACTAATGCCACCCAATCCTGAAGGAAATCTAACCGATTATACCTGCCCTCAAAGAAATTCTGACCAATCCTGCCCACTCTCTTAGAAAGTTAGACCAATCCTGTCTGTTCTTAAAGGAACCCTGACCAATCCCTGCTGTTCCTGCAAGAACGTTAGACCAATCCCTCCTGCTTCTAAAGGAATTCTGACCATTTCCACCTGCTCTCGAACAAATGCTTACCAATCCTGCCTGCTCCCACAGAAGGTTAGACAAATCCCACCCACTCCCAAAGAAATTCTGACCAATCCTGCCTGGTCCAAATTGTCTGTGCTGTAAAACAAACAAGCAAACAAAAATCATGTGATGTACTGTATCTTAAGACTACAGATAACCTTGAAAAGACAGAAATGGCAAAACAACACTGCAACAATGTTCCCATATGGAGTTAATTACCATAATTTTATTCATCATTAATCTTTAATTAGTAAATGATGTATCCCTTGCTTGTAATAGCAAATTTTTATCATTAACTTCAAGGTTTTGAAAATATTTTAGGCATACAATTGACCTAAAAATAAAACCTAAGGAAAAGTAAATAGGTAAATTATCTGACTTGATGCATCATTTCAGTAATTATTTTGGTCAATAATAATGTCATGTTATAAGACCAAAAATAGGATTTTTAATGAATCTGCTATGTTGATTAAGCATATATTTTGCAACATCTACAATATCGTTCTTGTTGTGTGTCTGTGTGGCTTGTTCTTTATTTTATATTCCAATATGCTGGTATTAACCACTCTACTATAAAACTCATACACACGACTGTGTTACCTTTGATAAAAAATTTATGTTGTAGTTAAACCCTGTAGGTAGAGCATGTCTTTTTATCTGTATTTCAGCACTAAAATAAAAAAATAAAAATAAAAAACATGATAAGAAACTAAAGTTGTCAGAATAAGAGTTTCTGGAAACAATAGACAGCTGGATTGATTCGAGGAACTCACTCAAACCAGACATTTGGATTTGTCACTTTACAGGATCATACCTCAATTGCATGGAACTGCCACATTTGTTGGCATAATAGCAACTACATCTTGTGCACTAGCATAAAACATTATCATATAGCATGCTAAATATTCTCTAATAAACTTTATGTCCATTCTTTGCCTTTATAACTGTCTAAAACCATTTTCATATCTTCTGAAAGCAGGTCATAATTGACTATAGTAAAAACCCTGCAGCCTTTTGAAATCATCTTCATTTGCCCTAAATGCTGCCAAGTTTGGAAATCTAATGGAATCTGTGCTAATGCACTCAGAACTATTGCTTCAATTTCACCATTTTCTCAGATTCTTTTTTTTTTTTTTTTTTTGCAAAGATTCAAAGAGCTTTAAACTGAGGCATGGACTGGATTTTTAATTGATTCATTAATATGGATTCATTTGAGGGGGGAAAAAAAACATATAAAAAATCCCTAAAATAAACTGTAGTTTTTGTTTGATTGTGTAATTATCTACATAAAAGTAGTACAGAGCACAACGTTCTCTTTTAAAACACCTACAACGGGCAACTTTAGGGATTAAACTTTAGAAACTTAACTCTAAAGAGATTATCTAACAGTAGCAGTTTCACTCCCTTGATTTGGAATGTTTCCCAATTAAAATAAAATTATCAGATGTATTTGAAAAAAAGAACTTTGAAGGCGATGCAGAACATGAGAATAGTCCCATGAAAACACTCCAAAGGACCATCAGAATTTTTGACCCGAGCTGCACTTGATGTCAAATCAATATGGCTGCTCACAGCATCAACAGTAAACAAAGAGTAACAGCTGTTGCTAACAAAAGACAAACAAGAAGGCATCCAAGAAAGAATTTTTTTCTAACTTTGTAGCTGAAATGCACAGGTCGAAAATGATAATTCCGAGCTCCAAATCGAACTTCTGAGGTAAGTCAAATGCAGCATTCTTTTTAAACACAGGTAGAAACAAAACTAACCCAAACCATGTTCTCAACCACATGACTCTAATGGGGTTTTAGGTAATAATCACTCAACAACAGTGTGGTGTCATGTACCCCAATCCACAGTTGCTTATTTTCTATTACATTTTTTTCCACAGCATTTTTTCAATTATTAAAGCATGTAATTATGAATGGATATTTTTTTTATCCATTTATAGTTACATTTAATGATGTGGAACAATTTAGACAACCTCACTATCCTCTTTTTTCTCTCTGTCTTGAAGTTAGCAAGTTCACGTAAACACCTCCGAAGACATTTACAGCTTTACTTCTGACACTGGAGACTCCTTCCAACATCTCCTCATAGACAACTTCACCACACCTTGCCTTGTAGGTAATATGTCATATTGAAAATGAATCAGCTTCTGACCAGTCAGAATGGAGGATTCAACTGTGGTACATTATACTGTATTACCATTCCCACTATAACGATTTAGTATAAAAAAATTAAAAATCAGGAACACGAACATTAATTTATTGATTTATTGATGGACGTACAACTTGTTACCATGGTATTAGCCCACATTTAATTTAAAAACCAACAGACACTTAAACAAGGCTTGTTTTCTGCTGGATAATTACACAGCAGTTGCATCTGACAGAGCTGTAAACTCAGTGACTGCAGCGCTTAAAGCATGCAAGATGAAGACCAGTGAAAGTCTTGGGCCACTGCTTTACTCTAAATTATGGACATGATGCAATGATGCATAAGAACTTCACTTTGCCATAATGAACTTTAATGGCTGATGTTTTATTGAGGTCTGTCTGTCTTACTGGAGGAATTGCTATAATTATAGCACTCCAACTTAAGAGGCCCATAAATCCCAGGACCCACGTAGCAATATTTTATTACCCCTTTTTTCTGGCACAGACTACTGAACTCTAGACCGTGCCATATGAATTATATATTGTCTCAAGCATTATTTCACCAAGTACTGCAACAAGACGTGTTTTAAAAACCGAGATTTGATTGCAGTCTGATGTTATAGTGTGTCTGTAGATTAAACCCACTACAGATGAGCTTCTTAAAGACATTCTGAAATCGTTATCGTCATTTCGGCACTCGGGATTGAGCATGATTCATCTGTGCTAACCACTTCAAAAAACTAAATTCTTCTTCTACTAAAGTAACTTTTTTCATTGGGTGGGACTAATGGAAATGGAATAGCCAGACATGTCATGTTGGGTTTCTCTTCACCCTCTCCTAGGCCTCGTTCATACCTGGCATTATGAATGCATCTCCACTGACTGGATTTTATATTTTAATTCCACATTGTTTCCAGTGATCGGATTTTATTCGTTGTTTCCGCTGAAGGAAATATACGTCGTGCACATTTGTTGCGACAGTCGAATTTCTTTATTAGGTTAGGTAGAAATGTCCTGTGAATCCTATTTCATGTACCTTTATACTGGCTGTTTCAAACATTTTAATCATGTGGTCTGTGAACAAAACTTGATCCATGAAACTATGAAAAGCAGCTGCTTTTGTGTCTGCTGTGTTATAGAATATAGACTTCCAGTCTCAGAATGAATACATTACAATGCTGAGATGCTTGATGCATGAAATAATGTGTGTTAAAAGCAGAATAAAACACTTTATTATATGCTGTTTTAAGAAAATAGACCACTTTAGGATGGTAACATCTATGTTTCACACAATGCTTCACATTGGGCCACATTACACCATCCTGTCATTCAATTTTATTATTATTTATTTTTTTTGCCATAATACCACTTTTCCATTATCAAGACTGAAACATTTGCAGTGAAAATGAGGACTTAGTTAAGAAAAATAAAGAAAACTTGCCCTGCATCCCAATTGGTATACTATCCATACTAAATAGTAGCCAAGATGAGAATTAGTGTGTCCCAAATTGTAGTATGTTGAAATGAGGATCCCACAGGTATTTTGGTACTATTTCTGGTAAATTTTCGAAGTATGGATCCATGGACGTTTTTTCAACTAATATTGTCAAGTTTTCTTGAAAATTCATTGTTGTCATCTTTAAATGATGCTGAAGACAATAGGATAAAGAGCATGTAGTTAACACTTTTTATTGCATGAGACTGCATTAACCATCAAGGGCAGACCCAAATACCCTGAAGCAACCTAATGTATGGATAGACTTGGACGTGCACCCTTCATAGCATAATAGTGCTGAGAAAAATACATACCAAAACAAAAACAAAGAAAAAAAGGAAGAAAAACGTTTAAAAAAAAGTCATTAGAATAATAAATAATAAAAAAGGTAAGAATGTTTTTTTTTTTGTAATTAACATTTTTGACTGACTTTAGGGATTTTTTTTTTTTTTTTTTACTGACAGAGTTTAGGAAATATATTTAAACAATTATTACATTTATTCTTATGACTGAGAGTTTAGAGAGAAAAAATGTAATTATTGACTCAGGAAATATTTAGACTATTTCAGGGAAAATTTTAGTGACATTTTGAATCGTTTTAAAATGAATATTAAATATTTTAAATATTTGAAAAACTTTTTACATGTTTAAAAATAGTTTATTTTCTATTGTGCTCATTTTTGTTGTTATTTTTTTTTTTTAAATATATATATATTCAGATTCATAGGGTGTCAAAAAATGCTTTACTCAAATAGAGATCTACAGTATTCAATAGTTGGAAAGGGCTAACAAATAAAAGTTAGTTTTCGGGGAAAGAAAAAACACCACCTCTATACAAATGCACTGCAGCATATGATTGACTATTGAGTCGATAGCCAGAGCAAATGGGCACTACATCATTTAGCCTTATAGCTGGCGTCTGCTCTAAATAACACGGTCTGAAAACAATCTCTCGGCTGACAGCTCTCGTGCTCGGTACCGTGTATATGATCGAGCGAGCGTATCGGCTTCTCTGTCGCGCCTCTTTGTTGTTTCAGAGCAAATGGATCGTTCTCTATGATGAGATCTATCATCGCATGACTGAGTCCATGGCTAAGTGGGTCAGTGTAAAGAGCACACGCTTACAGTACATGCGAGTCTTGGTAACAACTGATGGAAATACAGACTGGTGACAAATTAATGGAAAAACACATCTATTTTATACTCCAAATCATTCAAAGTTGGCCTGGTGGGAGAGGTCTCTATCAGATTGGCCCTGCCCATGTGGGATATTATTACTGATGTGCAATGTGAAAAACACCAATTTGAGGGAATAACTGTTGAGAGATTTTTTTTTTTCTCTTAACATTGCCATTTTGTAAAAACACCAATGTTGACATTTCTTGGAGTTCTTCCTGTGTTTCTTGGAAGTTCCTTAGTGTGGAGCTTTTCCAAAAGTTAGGACACAAGGGAGAAAAATAATCCCAGATGTCATGTCACAGCAAACTAGTGACTCCATTTCCCAGAATGCACTGTAAACTACAAACCTGGCCGACGACTACAACTCCGAGCCAAGACTTAGACACGTTCACCTTCTCCTGCAGACTAATCACACACACCTGTTCCCAATTACACTCTCAATTACACCACACTACTTAAGAGACTCAGACACAACGTCTGTCTGAAGTAATATGTTCAGTTGCCATAGTCTCTGTATAGTACCAAGCTGTTCCATTGTTTTGTCTATTCTGGTTTTGTTTCTGCCTTACCTGCCCTAGCCTGATTGCCTGACCACTGCCTGTCTTTGTTTATGCCTTGCCCTCTGGATATTATACTCTTCATTAAAGCTCTTAACTGCAATTGCATCCTGCCTCAACCCTCATTACGTGACAACAGAGGACAGAGTAAACTCCACTTCCCAGAATTCCTGATGACATCACAACACTCATGATACCAACTTCATTTCGCATCAGCATCAAGGACTACAAACCATGTCACAAGATTCAATCACGTCCATTTTCTTTACTGCTTATCCTACAAAGGGTCGCTGGAAGCCTGGAGCCTATCCCAGGAGACTCGAGGCACAAGGCGGGGGACACCCTGGACACGCTAAGGACAATTTAGAAATGCCAATCAGCCTACAACGCATGTCTTTGGACTGGGGAGGAAACCGGAGTACCCGGAGGAAATCCCCAAAGCACAAGGAGAACATGCAAACTCCACGCACGCAGGCTGGAGGCAGGAATCAAATTATTATTAGTTTTTCCCCCAATTTTCTCCCTATATTGGCCAATTCCCACCCAACAGTCAGGTCTCTGCTATCATATGACAGCTACCAATTCAGAGGGGTAAAGGTTGTCACATGCTTCCTCCGAGAATATGTGAAGCCAACCAACCACATCTTTTCAAACTATGTGTGCTCACACGTCCACTATTGGGCAAGGTAATACTCTCTGAGGAATGTGCTATCTGCCCACATCAGCATACATGAGCTCACAGGTGCCCATGATTGGCTAGTGTCACTGTGATTGACAGGAGAGAAATATAACCATCCCTCCCACCCAAAGGATATGGCCAATTTTGCCCTCTTGGATCTCAGTACAATAAGGTGAACGCTTTTCTATTGCACCACTTGGAAGGCTCTAGATTCACGGAACATCTGATTGCACACACCTGTTTCCAATCACATACTCCCATTATATTAACCCAGACTTCCTAAAACACTCTTCTCAATGTCTCGCTCCTAGCATTTCAGTAGTGACAGTTCCAGGACTCTCTGTACTGATTTTTGACTTTTATTCCTTGTTAATTGGCTTTTCGTGTTTGCTGATTGCCTGACCTGTGCCTTTTCAAAGTTATTTGACTTTGTTTCTGGATTTGTGTTTTTGATTATTTTCAATTTTTAATAAAACCTGCACTTGCTTCCGACTTCACTACCTTCAGGACTCAAAAGCCAAAAGGGCTGCAGTGTATTACAAATATGGGTAGATGCTAGAATCTTCAGTGCACTGTGCAAATAAAAACCAACAAGACTACATTATTTGCATATGCCATCAAATTAGGCTGCTTGGTCTAGCGTTTAATCAAGGGTAATCAATTCATCTTGTACAGCTGTGGAGTATGGGGGTTGTTTAGGTCCATCCCTAGACGTCTTTCATTTCCTCCATCCAAACAGATGCTCGCAAGATTCAATATCCGCTACCCAACACACTCCTAAGCCTTTATGCTTTTAGCACTGGATTCCTCCTTCTTACTCGGCAAATGGATGTCTTGGATCAGGTCTCTTGCAGCTCCAGAAGTCCAGGATTAGATACTGAATTTCCATAAAAGAAGCTATTTCATGGCAGAAATGATTCTGCAGGAACCTTCAAAACCCACAGCAATGGAAGTGCTTACAAACGGAAATGTATATAAGATCCAATTGTGGCTGTTTGCCCGAGCTTGGAAGATCTTATCAGTGATAGGATTCAGGCAAAAAACTGTGAAGTCAAGAAAGAAGAGGAAGGAGGAGAAAGGAAGGAGTGAGGCAGCGAAATGAGTGTGTCAGGTGTGCTTTGGGGGATACGCAGGCGAAGAACTCCCTGCTCACCACTTTCAAGTGCTTTTGACCCCACTTTCAGAGAAATGACCTTGTAAACCGAATCAGTCCAAGCAGTCCAATGCTGTACTTACACAAACCACAAGAAAAACTGGAGATGCACCAATTCTACAGGTAGTATGCAATTATTAAACGATTTAGGCATTTCCATAGTAAGGTATACTTTTCATCCATTATGAAACACATCAGGTTTAAATCTATCAAAACAAATTTCACTCTTCCAGATCTATTCAATGCTGGATTCTGATTGGTCACCTGAGTGTACGATTCTTCCCTCCGTCCTGTGTACACTGAGTTTGCATGTTCTCCCCATGCTTCGGGGTTTCCTCCCACAGTCCAAATACATGTTGTGTAGGCTGATTGGCATTCTCAAATTGTCCATGGTGTGTGATTGTGCCCTTCGATGGGTTGGCACCCCGTCAATTGGATAAAAACATCAGCTTTTGGCTTAACAGCCTCGACAAAGAAACACTCAAGAACAATAAGAGCTTGAAGAGCTGAGCAGCAGAAACCTATTAACTGAATCATACACAGAACAAGAGACATGTCTGAACATCACATGTTCTCGTTAAGGAGCAGCGCAGTTGCGAACTCATGTTAAACCTTCTCTCGGAAGACGTTTTTGATTGGACAGATTTTACACTATCCAGCAAACTGGTAGGAGGCCAATTTTGTTTGGAAATCTTGTTGATAGGCTATTTGCTGGAATCTTCTGAGTCCGGCTGACATTTCAAACCAATAAGGACTGTAAACACGCAGTGGGGAACTTGGCAATCCTACATCTCTGCTGTGTGCTGCTGTGTACTCCACACACACACACACACACACACACACACACACACACACACACACACACGGCTAAAACAAGCTGAGAGACTCAGTGGACATGTCCATAAAACAATTTCCATCTTCTGGGAGTTCCTTCCCTGGCTGACTCTATAGGAAACCACAGAGGTAGAGTAAACACAAGCCCTGTTTCGCCCAATGTCAGCTGAATTCATACTATGCTCACGAGCCAAAAATAAGTGCTTTATGACTTGGAACTGAACTGAGACAAAGAGCAGTTTGAAGAAGTGTAGCGTTGGGGGTAAGTAGTTGAAAACGTATCAAGGTTATAGAAAATAGAGATTTATCTCTCTTCTTTAAACATGTTCTCCCTTAAAAAAAAAAAATCCATCTGACATTTTTTGTCCCTTTATGTAGCACCCTTAAACAAATTTTTTAACACCCTTAAAAACCCTTTTCTTGACCCTCTGGATTTTCTTGACCCTCTGGACAACCCCCCCCCCCCCCCCCCCTTCCATCTAAAACTGTAAAGGTATGTTTGTTTGTTTGTTTTTGTTTTGTTGCTTTGTGAAACCCTTAAAGTTTCTATATAGCAACATACTTTCTTTCGTTCTTTCTAGTACTAACTGTCAAGTACAGCTTAGCCCAGACTGTGAGGTCAGCTAAATGCTACTAGCTATTTAAAAAGTGGCCCTGACTTCCTGGCCTTCGGGGGGGGGGGGGGGGGGGGGCAATAGAAACCATCAAAGAAATTCTAATGGTTTCTACTACAAATACTCTTATAAATTGGTCATTAATGGTATCCACTAGACATAACATACCACCAACAGAAAGCATCAGATTACTAGTAGAAACCCACAGGAACCATTACAAATTCTACAGTATGAGGGTTTCGATTGTTTTGGGTTTTTTCTTCAGAAGAGTGTTTTCTTAAACTTTTTGTGGGCACTTTTTTTGTCCCTTTGCAGGAGGTATTTATCTTGACTATATGTTTCCATGTGACACCTTAAAGTGTGTTTAACCCTCTGTGGGAGTGTTTTAATAAAGGGTACACTGGTTGTCAGACTACTTGACAAGCATTTATTGTATATATTGATTTTATTTCATCTCATTCAGCCTAGTATATTCAGCACAATACATTATTTTTCATTCTTTTCATGTTGGTGCAGTGATTTTCTGTATGAGAAAGATGCTGTTTAAATGAATCCTTTATTATTAAACCTATATTCTTCTTCTTCCTCTTCTTCTTCTTATTATTATTATTATACTTCCATGCATCGTATGTTTTATTTTAACTGATTTAGTTCTATATGTAAATTTATTCCCTGTGATAGAAACTAAACTAAAGAGAACACTTTTTTTTTTCTTTTCACTGGTAAACACTCTATACAGCCTGTCCTTGCACTTCTTTATACTTCTGGTTAAAGATGATTACTAAATGTACTCTTTCTGTCAGGCTGTACTTCACAGTAAAAGGTTTGGAATTTTATAAAAGTCTAATGCTAAACTGTTATTGTGTTATTTTTACATTTGCATTCACCTACAGCCAGTTTAATGCTCTTTCAGTCCTTGATCTTTATTCAAGATGCCTTTTTTTTTAAGTTCCTCTGTGCTGCCTCATTAATGCACCTCTTCACAAGTATGTGACATTTTACTTTCCCTTTATTCATTTTGCCATGTACCAGCAAAATGAATAAACATTTACCTCTAATTTAGATTCTACACTCATGAATCATAAATCAGCTCTGAATATACGGCATATATTTATTTCTTTGCTGTGAATTCTACCAAAAGGTTTCATCTCACTGTCTTTTTTTTTTTTTTTTTTTTAATGTTATGACACGGTCATAAGGGTGGAGGTTAGGATCTAAAGTAGATACAAACATACTAATGTGCTCAAATATGTTAAAATCTGTGACATCAGAACACTTTTTATATTAAGCGTTGAGTTCAGAATTAAAAGCCACAAGGTCAGAAAAGTGTAAAGGCTGAGTTTGAATTTAAATTGTGAAAAGTGGAGATGATAACCGAGTTTAAATTGTAACAGTAGCATCATAGAAAAAGGGCAAAAAGGAAAAACAAAATGGGAAGAGAAGAGAGATTTAGCTTGACAACTGAATTTAATCCTGCTGAGATGAAAAGACGAACATGAGAAGAGAGTTTAAATTTTTAGCTTTTATTTCCTGGTAGTTATATGTAGATATGTTAAACGACATAGAACATAACACATTTTGAATCAGACCACCCAATTTATAGGTCAGTAAAAAAAAAAAAAGGAACGTCACTGACGGGTGTTTCTTCTTACCCAGGTGTGTCCTGTTAGATTGATTGTTTAAACAATAAATATCTCTAAACACCTACTCATGGTTTTAGTCTTCAGTTTCACCTGTAAAGACTGCAGTTGTTGTTAAAAAGAATAAACCAACATGAAGACCAGAGAGCTGTCTGTGGGAGAAAAGCAAGCCATTTTGAAGTTGAGAAAAGACAAAATAAAATCAGAGACATTGCACAAACATTGGGCATAGCCAATACAACCATTTGGGATGTCCTGAAAAGAAAGAAACCACCGGTGTACTGAGCAACAGACTCCGAATGGGTCGGCCAAAGAAGACAACAACAGCTGATGACAGAAACATTGTGAGAGCTGTGAAGAAAAACCTCAAAAACAACAACTATATGTAAATACCAGGAAGTAAAAGCTGCAATCCTAAACTCTCGTGTCATGTCGATCTTTTGATCTCAAACCCAAATGTCTTTGGTGTATAGCGCAAACAAAAGAATACTTTTGGAGGGGACATACAGTACATTTCACTCAAACCCCACCATCATTCTTTCGCAAGAGCACATGCATCAAGAGAGCAAGAGATCTCAGGGCGGCGCCATTCCGACGTTTACCATTCCATTCGAAGACAAAAGAGCGAACTCATGCAGCGTGGTGATGATATCGTACTCGTTCTGTGTCATTACTTAATTGTCCTGCTGTAGCTCCTTTCTCCCTTCATGGAACCTATGGCCAGGGTGAGAGCGTTGTCAGAGACTAAGTACAGCGAATTTGTGCATTCGGAGAGTTAATGATCAGAGACCGAACGTTCCACTCATCCATGTATTCTGCCTACCCTGGCACACGCAAGCGCTGCGCCGGAACTGTTCGAGTCTCTCAGCTCTCATCACTCAGTCCTCAGAGGTGTGTAAAAAAAAAATAATAAAAAATGAAGAGCATGTCGACACAGAAAACCTGATACTGTATCACTGATCATCTACAGTGCTTGATGATCAAAATATTTTTCAGTTATCCTAGCGGATGGTTATAAATATACTTATAAATATATACACCGTGTCTGGGTTGAGCGTGCTCTACTATCTTCATACAGATTAAACAAATGAACAAATAGGAAAGGATGTCATACCATAATCTATACAACTATAAAAATGGCAACCTGAACCACTCAACAACCGAGCCACTCCTGTTCAAGCCATATCCCAGGCTTACGTTTTAATACAAAAGAAAATGACTGCACTGTAATTTGGAGCTCCGTCTGAGAAAAATTCACTGACCTATTTTCAAGGACGTGAGCGATCAAAGTCGCGGTAGCCTTTTGCCAAAGCCTGAGCAAAAACCTCCATCACGGAAAACATAAATATACATCAGCCGCTGATTACCTTACATTCACCTTCATTGGGATGCGACTAACTTGCTCGGCTATGGATCATATTATACTGACAGCATGACATCCCATAATGTTGCAGTCAGCATAGGTGAGTGACACAAATAGCTCGATTTTTGGTCAAATGGTGCAGATAAATCACGGACAGAAGGCCTTTGTGATAAAAAAAAAAAAGAGTGATTTAAAAACAACACATTCAAAAATGGATTTTAAAAAAATCTACAATGTCTATAAGCGAATGCCTTCAATTTGAAAGGGTTCACCTGGATCACAGATTCAATAAAAAATAGCATGTTTGCCTCGCATGTCCGGGGTTGGGGGTTCGAAGCGGTATGGAAAATGGATGGAATCTCTACGGCATGCTAAATTTTCAGATGTCTGTGGACTGTGGATCAATCGTAAGGGCTCAGGAAGTTCACGGAATGGCGTTATGAGCTAAGACTTAAAGCTAAAGGTTAAGCCACATTTTGAATTTAAGCAATGAAAGGAAGAATGTTTGTGTGTGTTAGGGGGATGGTGGTGTTAGGGGTGTTGGGGTAAAAAAAGGGGGGGGGGGGTGCAGTGCAAAACAAGAAGAGTCTCAGAAAAAACTGAAAACTCTTAGCTGAAATCTGAATGACAATGAAGTAATACAAGAAATACAAGTGGGACATAAAGAATGTCGTGTGGGTGTCAAGGAGAACTGAAAGATGTTCTTTTCTTTTACAGAGACTTCTATGGGCAGAAACTGAGCAAATAAATAAATAAATAAATAGGTGAAGAGAGGAGAAGAGATGATGCCTTGGATATGTCAGAGTCATGATTCTATCCTTAATTAGCTTCATACATTGTTTCTTATCACCCTTCAACTGTCTAAACAACTGCTAGGTATGTGGTCTAATCAGCCTCTTTTGTGCTCTGTATTCACAGAGATCTTCGCCATGCTTCTCCCACAACCCATCTGCATTCAGCATGGAGTTTATCTCAAGCTTTAATGACATCTTTCTCTTTTCAGAAGTTGCTTGATGGAGGCGGCCAATAAAAAAAAGAAGAAAAAAAAAAGAAAAAAGTGCTCTATTCATTTACAACTGAAAGGGCGTACTTAGACGAATATGCATTCGTTCTTCAAGGATTTCTTTGCAACATGTCTATTAACCTTGAAAAGAGGTTCACCATGAGATAACCAAGAGTAGCAGAATGAATCAGAATGACGAACGTTTTTTTTTCCTCTAAAGGTAGATGTCTTTGATGATATATGACCTTGTTACCATTCGAAGGAGTATATACTGTAAGTAAGGAATAAATAACCAATATTCCAGGAAATTAGTCAAGAATATTACAATTACGTATTAATTAAAGAATGTCACGTCATACTTTTTATCCTTTTAATGTTGTGGAACGTCTGCGAAACCTGTTTCTGTTATCGCTTCCCTCACCTGCCTCTCTTTTTTCCTATCGCCGTGTTTAAAAACGCAGCTTTTTACTGTATGTTAACAAGAAACTGCAAAGCCTTTCCCAGTCTAAAAATGGAAAAGTTACAGCTTTACCACTGGCTCTTTTGTTTCAAAGCACTGACACTAAAGACTCCTTCCATAAACGCAAAATAAACATTCACCATATCAGTGTCTACACATTTGTTTTTAATCTGTTTATGCTGAGCATCCACCATACAAGTCTGCCTTACACGAGTTGTTACTATAGAAACGGTGACATATTAGAACAAGTACATCAATGTATGTCTTACAGCCTGAACTACTTACTGTTAAAGAAAATGAATCAGCACCCCCCAAACAATCAGAATTAGGCATTCAAAGCAAGCACGCAGTGTCAAAGTGTCAAAGCAAAACTCCTCTTCATCAAAATGTGCTTTTTACATTATGTTCATGAAAGGTAGTCTTGTTATGAAACTACTTACTCCCAACCTCACCCCCAGCACCTCTCTCCCCCCTTCAATGCTCTATCCTGAAAGAAAGGTGTTTTAGAAAGTAGGATCCAACTGACAACAGAGCCGGTTACTATGCAACTGGTACTCATTTTCCTCTCTCAGAGGAACTCAGAAGAAGAAAAGACAGAAAGATATCAGTGAAGGTCGCACAATTTATAAAGCTTATAAAACACTTCTTGTGCAGTCAAAAAAAAAAAAAAAAAAACAACATTAACCATATTTTCTTGTCAGTTTTCTTTCAGAATAAACTCCCAAGTAGAGACGATACCGCTGTCTGACATTCTTTGACTTTAAAATATTAGCAGGGGAAACGAATGAAAAGCCAAAAGCATAAGCATTCCTGTAGAGCGTTAAAGGTCCAATAATGTAATGTTCTAGTGTGAAATCTGTACGCTTAGCGTTTCCTTCAGTTTAACCCTGACATAAAAATCTCAGTACTAAAAATCACCACCTTTATCTTTATCTCACATGATAACTGATTGAATCATAGCTGCAATTACATGTGATGTTATGGAAAGTTCATCATCTTCTGACCAATCAGATTCAAGAATTCAATAGCCCCATGGAATAAATGACAATATCTGTAAATCAGAAATAATAACTATTTAACGCTTGTTTTATGAATGTAAACATTCATTTCACAAAGATTACAACCAGGAGTTCAAAAGGAATTATTTAGGACGTAATTAGGATTATATGTCATGAATCTACACAATATTACCCATAGCATTCTATAACATTTAAGTTATTTAACAATAATAACAAAAGTTGTGAATGCATAAGTATTTACCCCTATACAGTATGGCTGTAAGATGTTTGTTTATAAATAATATCCCAAACATTGAACATACCACAGAACACCATTATTATAAAAAGGAGAGAAGATGGCACAACCACAGTGAGGACATCCACCACTACATGAGTAACCATGTAAAGTCAGTGAAGAGACCAGGGATAACCCTTAACATGATGTTAGCACCACCATGCATCACTGCTCCATTTCAGTTCCAGGTTGAACACTGTGTACACTGGCACTGTACAGTCCATTCAAATATTTTATACTATTTTCCATAGATCACCTGTATGCAAGCGTACCTCATACATGCCCCTGTTTTTTTTTTCTCATTACTTTTTTTACCGTTGGTTAACATCGTGCCTAAAGAATGTGCACATGGGGGAATAAAGACGCTGTGGCTCTTAATGCAGCGAGTCAGTGGATCTGATAAGAAATAATCTCTTCTGAGAGGCTGTGCTGTTCATGCAGTTTCCTTCTCATCCACACATCTAAGTGGACAGGTCACAGATTAGGATGTTGCTTCTCTTTTTCTAAGCTCAGGCTTCAAAAAACACGAAAAAAAAAAAAAAAAAACAGCCTCACAAATGCAATTCATAATATTGTACAAAATAAACAACATGCCCTAAGAAACAACATGCTGTTTCATTTTCTTGAGTAAAACCTTGTTGATGTTTTGCGAGTGAAGACATCCACAGCTTTATCTGTTCGGCAGGACGAACAAGAGAAGCCAAGATGCTTCAGAGAAAGGTGTTTTGTTACTCTACTCTGAAGTCAGACAACAGGTTATTAAGGTTTGTGTAGGATATAAAACACACATTGTAAAATACCAAGACACTTTATTTTTGTCAATCTTAAAGCTGCAGACACCACGACTACGTGGAGTTTCCCGTGTTCTCCTGTGTCTCTGCTGGTTTCTTCAAGGGTCTCCGGTTTCCTCCACCTCCATATCAAAAAACATGATAGTTTGGCCACACTAAACTCCCCCTAGGTGTGAAGGTGTGTGCATGATTGTGATGGACTGGAGTCTCATCCAGGATATATTCCAGCCTGATATCCAGTATTTCCAAGATAAAAGCTTAGCATGTAAATGCGAGACACAAGTGTGGTATTATGAGAAGCAGATGATTGTTTAGTAGTAGAAGATAATTAGCATAATTTGGTCATAATAATGATTAAGGTTTAAAACAAAGAAGAGATGCATCTGTTTACTTCCTTGTTCCCTTCCTTGCTTCAAATCTGATCTCTTTCTTCCTTCTGTAAAATCAGATGTCTTCCTTCCTTCCTTCAAATGCAATCACTTCCTTCCTTCCTTCCTTAGTTACTTCCTCCAAATTTGATCTTTCTTCCTTTCTTTCAAATCCTATCACTTCCTTCATTCCTTCAAATCTGTTTTCTTCCTTAGTTCAATTAATTCTCTTCTTTCCTTCCTACATTCAACGGCAATCTCTTTCTTTCTTCAAATCCAATCTCTCGCTTCTTTCAAATGTGTAATTATTAGCATTTGAGCATATTAATTAAAATACAACAACTTCCTGTTGACCAAAAAGAGAAAGTAAAGCTGCAAAGCGTTTTGCACTTGTGTGACTATGAAGCAGTGCTTGTCAACCAAGTTCCAAAGGCCACGGAAATCTGCCTCCCCCATTCTCTCATCACTGTGAATTAAGTGAATACGGAGGCAGAGAGGGAGCGCAAGAGAGAGAGAGAAAGAGAGAGAGGGGGGTATTTTGGCATAATCACCAGAGATCCTGTGCATTATTTACATCGAAGGAGCTTTAAACACTCTGGACTTTCCCCCTGGGACCAGCAATTTTCAGGTAACAACTCCTTTGTACTGAATATGTTTATGTTTATTATTCTGAATACTCTTGTTCTTTCGGAGTGCTGCTATAATGTATGAATTTCCCTCTTGGAGTAATAAAGTGATCTATCTATCAATCGGTCTGTCTATAAAATATAAAATAGATATTTCCTCATATTTAAAAGCCATCTATCTTGGGATTGTATGATAACGCACACACTTAAGCCACGTTTCATATTTTTGTAGCTCTTTAAGAATATTATATTACTCCATATCTTCTGAGAGTTTTATGCTTGAATTATATTTTAATTTCCAGTTGAAATTACTTGAATTTCAGTCCATCTGGTTTGATATAAAACCTTCAGCTTTTTGAAAGTTATCAAATAATTTAACAAGCTCTTGTAGCTCAAGTCGTTCAAAAAAGTTGCGAATGTTAAAGTTAGTGTTAGCGGAGGAGTTCATTCTGATTTATTGCTCACATGAAAGCAATGAAAAACATCACTGTCTTTTGCTTTTATTTGTTTGAAGTCCTCATTTTTCATTATAATGTTTCCTTCCTTCCTACCTATCTGACCACTTCCTCCCTTCCATCGTGCATAAACTCACAATGACTTTCAAATACTAGGTATATACTAGGATGTTTTTCCTTCGGTCCTTCTCTCCCTCCTTCCTTTCTTCATTATAATCTAACCACTTCCTTCCCTTCTTCCTTTCTTCATTATAATCTAACCACTTCCTTCCCTTCTTCCTTTCTTCATTATAATCTGATCACTTCCTTCCCTCCTTCCCTGATTCAAATTCAATCTGTACCTTCCTTTAAATGATCTTAAATGATCTTCATTCCTTCAGACCCAATCCCCTCCTTCCTTGTTTCAAATCTGATCTCTTTGTTCCTTCAAATCTAATACCTTCCTTCCTTCAAATCGGATCTCTATCTTCCCTCCTTCCTTCCTATTCAATATCTTCCTTCCTTCAAATCTGATCTCTATAATCCTTCCTTCCTATTCAATCTCTGCGTTCCGTCAAATGATATCTCCATTCCTTCAGATCCGATCCCTTCCTGTCTTGTTTCAAATCTGATCTTTTCATTCCTTCAAATCAAATACCTTCCTTCCTTCCTCCGAATCCGATCACATACTCCCTCCCTTCCTATCTGATCTCTTCCTTCTTTCTTTCCTTCATTCTTTCAATTATGATCTCTTCTTTCCTTCATTCAGATCTGATCTCTATCTTGATTGCTTCCTTCCTTCAAATCTGACACTTCCTTCCTTCCTTCCTTCCTTCAATGAAATCGGATCCTTCCTTCCTTCATGCCTAAAATCAGACTGACTTTCAAATACTAGGTGTTTTTCCTTCCTTCCATCTTTATTCCTGTTTTCTGATCCATTTTATGATGACATTGTGTGATGTTGATACTTCATATAAACACAATGAGCCGGTGGTATAAGTATCAAATTAAAAATTAAACATTTATTTGATTTAATTCTTTATTTCTTTTAAATCAGCCATTCCCTTGTTGGGTGGCCAGACAGACTTTTCAGAAAAGAACCCTTGCGTAGTCTACTACACAGAATTGCTTTCCTGACTCGGGCACAAAAAAAAAACCATGTATTAATAAGGGCAAGTCTGGCTGGCACATTTCGGCGAGCACAATGCACAAAATCAACACTCCAGACATTTTATTCTCCTCAAATGGCCAAATTTTTTGCACTCCATTGCCTGGGATGTATAGCAAGACTGAGCAAGTATGAAAATCCTCAATACGACCTGAGAGTGCACTTTATACTCATGCCCCCTGTATTGCTTTCCTTGAAATTACTGTAATAAGTGGATTCTGAGTTCTTTGTGATCATCGCACTGCACAAGGTACAGACATGAAAGCTGACTTTCCACAGTGCCATCAGTCCTGGTAAATTGAGCAGAACCTATACAGAACATAGCAACCATCACTTCAGGAGCGATTAGAAAATGATCAAGTTAAGGTTGATTTGCTGTCTCTTCTATACATCCACATAGAGGTTGGGACAAAAAAATAGAAAAAAAAAAACAGCTCCAAGGACAACATACAGGAGAAAAGAAAAGCAGGCAATATGTGTCAGATGCAAGAAACTCAGTTGAGTTTAGTTTAAACGAAATGGTTATATTCTGTAGTTGATAAATCATAGCAATTTATGCCACAGATTTTTATTGAATGCTTGATTCTGATTGGTTGGAAGGTGTTGATAAATTTTCTAAAAACAAATGTGAAATTGTCGACATGGTGAAGCTTTCTGTGTTCTACACTTCTAGAAGGAGTCTCCATTGTCAGCGCTTTGTAACTGTTTCCAAACACGGGAAAGTCTTCAGCATGGAAGGGTTTGTGCTTTGCGCATTCTCAGTAACACAACGAGCTACAAATTTTTAAAATTATTAACTTCAAGACAGAGAAGACTTGTGCTATAATATAAGTGATTACAGGAAATTACTTGATTCAGCATATGTTCCACAACATTAAATGTAACTATAAATGGTTCAATATTTGATGCATCAATGTTTAATAAATAAAATTCAAATCGATGGTAATGTGCTATGAGATAAGATGAATAAAAAAATTCAGGGCAGGCTGTAAATTGAAAAATGAGCATTTTGGGGTAGTGATGGCCTCCTGGTTCATTGTAGCATCACACCACCCTGTTTTATTTGTTACACTGCAAAAAGAAAAAAGCCTTTCTTGAAATAAGCAAGACACACTTAAATCAAGTTAAAGTGTACTTGGATCAAGCCAAAAAAAATCTGCCAATGAGGTAAGCAAAACTGACTTGAAAATAGCATAAATATCTAGTCACTAAAAATGCTATTGGATCTTAAAACTAGACAAAAATGCCAGAATTTAAGCAGGTTGTGCTTATTACGAGCAATGAAAAATCATAGTTATTATATAGATATTATATTATAAAACTCAGTTATTATATAGACTTACTTAAAATGAGTATTTTGGTCTCTTGTTTGAGCTGACTTTAAGAATTGATCCCTTAATCTAAGATTAATAATTAGCACAAAAAAAAGCTTACAATAAGACACAATTTCTTCAAACAGCATAATAAACAAGTGACTTTTTCTTAAATTAAGGCAGCAAAAACAGTGTTATTTTTAGCATTTTTCTTGAAAAAGGGAAAAACTCTGCAACATAGTGTCAGGGATTGTAGAAGAAGGCGGACCCAAGCACAGATATGTATTGAATCAAGTGCAAGACAAACAACCAAAACTGTGAAAAGAAGAACCATAACCGTAACAATGGACACAAGGCAAAAACATGCAGACTGTGAGAGCGGCTGTAGGACAAGTGACAACATACGAATACGACAACAACAAAAGCTTGATTTGATAATTAGGTGCTGAAAAACTAGAATTTCTTTATGGATGCTTATTAGGGGAAACACAGAACAGGTGTGAGTGATCAGTGGGACATGTGACATGGTTGTGTGACATGCTGGGGCTGATGGGTAATGTAGTTTATGCAGCTGCTTCATTAAAAAACTGAAGTGGTCTTAGTCTTAAAATAAGGAAAACCATCTTGTTCCTCTGCTGTTATAGTATGCAAACCATTGTTTTAGCTTGTTACTGGTTAAATCTCGCTCAATATTAGCTGGAAAATCTTATTAAGACAAAGTAAGATATATTTTCTTAAAAAAAAGATTACTTTTCTAATGCAAACCATGCTTGACAAGATTATTTTTCTTTTTACACAAAAAATAAGACTAATGTCCCAGAAACAAGGCTTTTTTACTTTCTTGAAATTACTTTTTTTCAATGTTTTGCTTGAATCACATTACTTTTCCTTGTTTTGCTCTTTCTCCTGTCTAACCTTAGGCTTTGGGGCTTCTTCTACAAGACTGCAGCGTAATGAGAACCATCTAAACTTGATATTAATCAGAATCAAATATATGATAAACGCTAACACTGTGAAACGTACTTAGAAATTATATTCAAACTGTACCGCCATTTTTATTAATGATTTTCTCTTTTATAATCATTTGATGGAACTGTTTAATTGGGCACAGTGCCGTAGGCCAGCGATTAGTGCAATTTAAAAACTCATCCATGCCAATATCTATTCTCTCTTGCTGTGAGTGCAGTCCAGCTGTGGCAGGAAGGAGGGAACAGGATGGTAACACTTAAATAAATGGCAAATGGTTTCCCTTTAAATAGAATTATAAAGTGAAATGGTGAATATTTGTACCATTCTTATGTTTACAAATAATGTACAAGATGAACCGTAATTGCTGAAAGAGCATGATCAAGGCAAGTGTATCTCACAAAAACATGGGGACAAGATGCAAGTGTGAGGGTTTAGTCTGTATCATTTAAATCTCTTTTCACCAGAGGCCAAAAAACATCATTTCCACCTGTTTTGGGGTGCCCATTTTCAGCATTGACTTGATTTGTGATGTCACACTCCACAGTAGTGGTTAATGGTTATTGTGGCAGTTGTCTACAATGTTTTACTCTCAAAAGAGCTTGCTGTGCTGCCCATTTTATCTCTATACCACTGTTATTGTAGAGAGGTGTGAATTATTTGCCCAGCAGGGGGCTCACACCCCTTCTCTTTCCCATTGCCCTGCTCACAAGCAGCTAACCACAGTCACTATACTCTACACACAGAAACCCAACCGTGTCCTGACTATTCTTATAAGCGATTTGCTGCAGTAAAATAATTCATTTGTTTACACTAATTGAAAATGTCAAGTAAGTTGAATGACAGGACTAGGGGCGGAGACATGAGCAGAACAGAAAGAAAACATAAGAACGTGTGAAGGGGTAATCCCTTTTTGGATCAAAGACCACAGCAAAAACAAGTACATTGACAGCATGACAGGATTTGGTGGGTTTGCAGTGAGCTTTAACGTAACCTGCAAAGTGAAACGAGATAACAGAAAGTTAACTAGCTGCCTGCTGATCTAATGTGGATGAATGCCTCCGGTTGAAGTAGATTCTGAGAGGCAGGACTTTGTGCGCGTGGGTGTAGATAAGAAGGTGGGGTCAGTGAGTTAACTACTAATTTAATCCAATTCCCTTCATTAAGATGGAAAATAACGATGCAACATTTTCAATACTGTGTAAATTAATTAATAAATGTATGTTTGAAACAAAGTAACACAATTGAAAGCTGGAGCTGTATACACATCGATCTTTAAGTTGTCTTCCAAAAGCCTATTATTTGCTGTCTTGTTAAAAATAAATAAATAAATAAATAAAAAATTTAAAAAATCTGGGAATCTGTGTGAGTCACATCAGAGTGGAGTAGGAGTAGGAGGAGGTTATGCCATATATCCACCAACGCTCAAACCACTTCACATGTTTGTTTTTTTTTTTTTTACAGAACTTGAAGATTGAAGGCCTGTTTTTTTTTTTTGTCAGTTCAGGTGTTCTATTTAAGAATTTAAACAAACAACAAATAAGATCCTTAAACCTTTTTAAATTAAATTAATGAAACAATTTAAACAACTATAATTCTCTAATAATTACTAATCATTTTCAGAGAACTCAAAACATAATGGTGAGATAATGTTTTGGACCGAAAACGTATACTCAATTATTTACAAATTTGGTTGTTATTGTTTGTCAGTATTATTTTTTTTTAATGAAATAATTGGAATAAATTTAAAAAAAAGACCATTAATAATTGCAGCAGGTATAAAGCATCACTTTATATTTACATCAAACATTAGTAGCTTTAAGTAAATCCATTTCAGAATTATTTTGAGAGGAAAGCCATTATTAAAATAAGCCACATGGAAATACATGTAGAAATGAGTTCTCTGGTCTGATGAGACCAACACAGAACTTTATGGCTTTGGCACAAAGAGCTATGTTGTCACAAACTCAACACTGCTCATCATCCTGAGAACACCATCCACACATTGAAGCATGGTGTGGAAGCATCAAACTGGAAAACTGATAGTAAGCTTGTCCACCCCCCCGCCCCCCCTTACGTCAATGTGGCCTATTTTGATGTAAATTCATGACACATCTCAATTAAGTAGTCATAACACTACAAACTGTTGTGCATATGAAAAAGTTCAAAGAGGTGTGAATATGTTAAATATTGAAAAATCTAATCAGAAATTAAAATGATATCAAGACCTCATATGTTGCTTTTATTTCAAACCAAACCAATATATTTCATTTCATTTACTATGTGCATTGAGGCAATACTGAACTAGTTAAATGATGTACTATATATACTTTGACGATCCCATTAAAAGCATGTATGAAGTGGTATACATAACTATATAAGTGCATAAGAGTGTTCAGAATACAGTAAATCAACAGAGAACTTCATTAAACATTGAAGCTCCGTACTATGACCTCAGATTTAACCCTGAATACAATAAAAGTTTACGGTCAATAATGAATCTTCTTGAGAGATTGAAGGACATGCCACTTTAACTGCTTAACTACAGCGAAGGGATAAATAACAGCCATCATATCACACCACATTATGAATTTATCTATGAAAGGAATTCTGTATTATAGACTGAATTCTTTGTATGTACAAATGTTTAGTACTAATTATGCTCAGCATCACTTTAATTCCTCCTAATTCCCAGATGAGGCTTTTTGTATGCGACTATCAAGAGTAATGCTTAAACCACAGGTAAAGGAGGATTTGAGAGCTATTCTGACTTCTTAAATCCTAACAAATTAAACTGTCGGAAAATGGAAAAAGCAAGAATGGTTAAAAAATTGGTCTCTCTGAGCCTGAAAAATCAATTTCTTTTCTCTCAATCCATTAGAATCTCATTAGAAGTTCATGACCTAAAATAACCTTGAACCTGAAAAGCTCTCCTAAACAATGCTACAGCATAAAGGTGTATGCTAACAAGATCATATTCCACTACGTAAAATAATAATGATAATAATGTTACTAAGTGTTTCTTTTCCAAATGCGTTACTTAAGATATTATTGTTAATTACAAAATATTATTAATATTTAAAGTAATGCATTTATTGCATAATTCTTTTTTTTTTTTTTTATCCCTATACTTTACGAGTAAGGGCACAGGGTGGCACAACATTTAGGAGTTTATACAGGAAATAGCTGGGCATCTGGGCAACGGTCTTTATTTTCATGCCTTGTATCATCATTTTGATAGATGCTAGAGAAAATTGCACCATTGCTCTTCTAAAAATGTAGGTTTATTTACATAAAGTCCAGGTGGCTGGGTTGTAAAACTCCATTTTTTTGGCTTTTGGTGCTCCCATGGGGCCACTTCCCAAAATGTGTGTCTCTGGAAAAGTAAACACATGACCACTTGTTCTCCTGGAAGTTATCCAGCTTTGCTAGGTTCCAACTCCTGTTCCTGGTAAATTTTCTTGTTTGAACTTTTTCTTGTACAAGAAAAGCTCTGGACAGCACTGACTCCTCAGCTCCAGATAATTTATTACGCAGATAGTCATGTCAAGTCTCTCCTGGTAAATTAGAGTCACTGAGGGCCCTCTGAGTCACGGGTACTTACGAGATAACTATCAAGCCAAGCAAACAAACAAACGCGTGTCGTCCAGATGCCGTATCAGGGATGATGGATGGGGCAGTGATCACAAGGCTGCGTGGGTGCAAGCAAATTTTAGCAGAGACTAGAGATGTTTGTATTGGGATGCGACGGGAAGCTTAGACACAAGGCAGGACACTGCATCCAAACATGACATGGCACACAGAATCCTGGTAATTTCATGAGACATCATTCATTGGCATATTGTGTGTTATTATAGGGGATCTATGGGCTGCTTCTTTTAAAGCAAAATAAAAAGATGTAAACAAACACTAAAAGTTGCATTTTAGTTCTGATAATTCTGTCACAGTATATATATATATATATATATATATGTATGATGCCTACAATAGGCACGTAAGCATCAGATCTGGACCATGGAGCAATGGAAGAAGGGGGCCTGGTCTGATGAATCACGTTTTCTTTTACATCATGTGGATGGCCGGGTGCATGTACGTCACTTCCCTGGGGAAGAGATGGCACCAGGATGCACTAGGCAATGTTCTTCCGGGAAACCTTGGGTCCTGGCATTCATGCAGACCAAGTACACCCCTTCATGGCAACAGTATTCCCTAATGGCAGAGGATTCTTTCTGATGCGCCCTGACACATTGCAAGAATTGTTCAGGAATGGTTTGAGGAACATGACAAAGAGTTCAAGGTCTTGAATTGGAGTCCAAATTCCCCAGATCTCAATCCAATCAAGCATCTGTGGGATGTGCTGGACGAACAAGTTCGATCCATGGAGGCCACACCTCACAACTTACAGGACTTAAAGCATCTGCTGTTAACGTCTTGGTGCCAGATACCAAAGCAGACCTTCAGAGGTCTTGTGGAGTCCATGCCTTGACAGGTCAGAGCTGTTTTTGTGGCACAAGGGGAACCTACACAATATTAGGCATCGTTGTATATATGAATATACATGTGTGTGTGTGTATATATATATATATATATATATATATATATATATATATATATATATATATATATTATATAAATAAGAAATAAAAATATTTAATTATTATTTCCCCCAATTTAATTTTCTCCCCAATTTCATCACCTGCCAAGTCCCACCCATCAGCCAGCTCTCTTTCATCTCTCTCTTCTTCATGACAGCTACCAACTGGGGAGGGTGAAGGCTAACACATGCTTCCTCGGAGACACGTCAAGCCAGCCAACTGCATCTTTCACTATAGGAGCAACGCTCTATCCACCATCTTCAGAATACATGAGCTCACAGACACCCATGACTGGCTAGGATGGTTGTCTGTGGCAACGTTGGGAATCAAACTCGCAATCTCTCTCGACGATAAAACTTTTCTGTTGTCCCACTCAGTTAAAAGAAAACATTCTGAATTTTGGATCTCTCTCAGAAAGAGAGAGAGATAAGAAAGAGAGGGGGATGGATGGAGGGATGGATGGATGGACGTTAATAATACCAGAGGAAAAAATTGGGTGCTTCAGCAGCCAAAGACATTAATACAATAGAAAGACATTGTGCACAAAACAGACAATAATATTATTCTTATTTGTTTGAATGTTTAACTGCATTCAATTTTACTATCAGGAGGTCACACAGGCTTGAGATGCAAATGCAGGTTTATTAAAATATCAAACCAAACAATCCGGAGAATGAATCCCAAATAGAACACACTAGGCAAGTGCAAACTCATAAACTAAACAGAACTGAGCCAAAAGCAGAAAATCAGAACAAAAGGCTCAGCCTTGCTATTGACAAAATACAAGAGCAAGACTTCATGCTGGACAGGAGAACATCTGTATTATTTAAAGGGATCAGTGTGATTGGGAACAGCCATGTATGATTGCATAAACATACACCCATGGACACAAGAATCCTTTGAATAAGAAGTTTAGTACATGTGAAGCATGTTTAAATAGATGTACATTAGATGATTAAATATAGAACATGGTTTCTAAAACATTTATACACAGAGTCTGGATTATATTTAAAAAATACATAAAATTCCAGCAGTGAGAACGGTTCTGACAGCTGTAGCCGACACGCTGAGCCGACTTCTCTTTCTTGCACTCACAAAGCTGCTGGGGAGAAAACGGACGTGCCAGGCAAACAGAAATATCGTCTCTGTTTTCTCGAAGATTAAAGTATTGGCACCTGTGGCTTTGTTCGGTCGCAGGCAAACAAACTCGCTGTTTCTCATGATCAATAGTTCGCTCTGTGAGGTAGGTGAGTCAGAGTACGGCGCATATTTGAACAGAAAATGAATTATGAGCCTGTGTTTTTAGTAAGTTTGCTAATCGAGTTGATGATTACACAATGACGAATTGATTAATCGATGGCTCAATCAAGTATTGTATTGAAAATACAAGAGAAAGCAAATGCTCCTTAAATGCGAGCGGCTGAGAAACACAAGTTGTCCCAGATGCTTCAAAATATCTCTAAAATGTTGTAGTATGATTGACGGATGTACAAAAAAAGCAATGCAAAAGAGCTAGTTGGAATTGGAAGACCAAACGTGTAACATGCATGTGGTCTAATGGTCTATTCTGAGTCAGTACCACTTTACACACATTATTTGCATATTTACTGTATATGTATAAGGATATAGATCCTATCCTATATGCGGCAAAGCAATAGACAACCATCCATTTTCTGCATACTTGCGTAAAACCAGTCCCAGTTTTGTTTTTCTCAATTCTATGCAAATTAGATATGACTCACAACAAATCCAAACAACTGGCTTGAATTATTCCTCGGACCGATCCTATGGCACGTGTGGTCTGATGTCCGTTACGTCGCGTTACGTGCGTATGACGTCCTGCACCCTCGACTGGAAATTGGCTTATACTTCCGGTTAGTAAAAATAAAAAATGCTAGCGTTCCATTTGAGACGATACTACCTTTCTAAAATTCATACACTAGACGGTAGAGTACACAGTACATAGTGTAAGTTTATAGTACGTCATCTGGGCTAAAACTTTAGTATTTACGCTCAGAGGTGTGTTTTCGGAACAGAAGTAACGTAATGAGTAAATCTCCCCCGTGCCGCGCGCAGACCGACTAAGCAATAATGAGATTCGTTGACGATTTTCATAATCGATTATTATCGATTAGTTGTTGCAGCTCTACATGTAACATTTAAATTAAATGAAACAACCCATCTTCACACAGATTAGTGCATTATTTAATCTGTGTTTAACCGGTCAGTGTTTACATTTTGGCTACTATCGTTTGTCATTGGATACTGCACGCTTATACTGTACATAAAGAGATCTTACTCCCCAGTTCTGTTGTCACCAAACAATCTCGCTATTTTCAGTGAGATAAAAATCACGTTTTCTGCCATGTGCCGATGCTGAGAATGTAATAACACACACACACGCGCACACACACAGAGTGTCATCAGCATATTGATAGTCTGTTATTTCCAGAAGAACACATCCATGCATCTTTTTGAGCGTCTGTTTTGGCGTAAACATTCTGTTCATTAAACAGAAGGAGAGACGTCCCGCTTATTTCAGAAATGCCATAACACGCGGAATGTGTCATATTATACACACATATGTGACATGTTCAATTGTGTGGAGTCGGAATGTCACAATGAGTCAAATCAGATTTTTAGGTGAAATATAAATGTGGCCCTTGGTTGGGGGAGGGGTTTCGGTAAAGTGGATGCTATCATAAAGTGTCAGATTTCGCTCTGAGCTCATTGTAGTAAAAGATAAGTCATTGTATCTGGCACTAAAGTACACTTATAGCTGTATTTATCCCACAGCACTGTTGGATTACTTTTGGATTCTGCAAAAAGTGTTGATTCATTTTCTATAACAGCAGCTCTGACAGTAGTTCTGGATGTAAATCAAATCAGCTTTATATCAATGCAATGTTTTATAATACATTATCGTTTCTGTAGTAACAGCTGATTCACAAGGTATGGTTGAAGCTTATTAAAAAAATGTTTCAACTTTACACGAGAGAAAAAAAAGGAGGCTGGGGATGGAAATGACTATGAGCTTCTATAATGTGCTATAAAGTGATAACAGGAACATTTCACAACATTACACATAACTATGAATGAAATATAAATGGAATAACAATTCAAATAAACAAAATAATAAATAAATAAATGTAATTCCTATGGTATAGTATTTTCCTGTAACGGTACACCCCACTGTGTTTTATTCCATGCTTGTGGAACATGATGCTGTTTATTAGAAGTGTCTGTTGAACAGAATCTGAATCATGGCCGGAAAAATAGCATGCAGGCAAATATAAATGAATGAGAAGCTCTTCAGATATGTTTCATCTGAGGAAATCGGAGCATTCAAAGCCGTAATAACGACCCGAGTGGCTGGAGTGCTCAGGTGGTTCCTGCTCTCTACAAAAAAATGTCATCCAGCCTTCTATTTTCTCAACAAAAAAAAAGAGCAAAAGGCTATTGACTAAAACATGAAAGAGACAGTGATGGAATGATGATGGAGGGTTATTAGGGAAGACATTTGATTTGGAAAGGCATAATGATGGCACACTCTTGTAGCAATTAAACATCCGTGATACCTTCGATTTTCTAGGCAGTATAGGATATCAGTATCAAGGGCTGTAAAATGTCTACCAAGGAGGAAGAAGATATGAGAACTGAATATGTATATATTGTTTGGTATGAATACAGATACGAACAGGAATAGGAGGTGGACTATTTTTTAAAATTATTTTTATTATATATTTTGATCACTTTTTTTTAGAAAGCTTGCCAGAAATAGACTAGAATAGAAATAGACTGGGACCCCTTGGGCCACAACTCAAAAAAAAAAAAAATCACAAGTGGGATGTTTTTACTTTCATGCGGATGAGTAGTCAGATATGAACTTTCATTTATTCATCCTTAGTACCTGCCTGATCAGGGTAGTGATGGTTACACAATATTGCACATAGGTACAAACCAAATGGAGGCCAATTATGAACTGGAGAGATGTAGGTTAGGTTGAGGCAGAACTGTCAGAGGCAGAATTCACACACTATCCTGACTCTGATGCCATTTCTACCTCGGTTTTGTTTAAACCTGTGTTTTTCAGGGTATCCTGTGGCATAGGACAGGGAAAAAACAGTTCCACTTTACAAACAGATATGAATATTTGGAACAGTATACATATCCAACAGATACTATATCAATAATATAGCTGCAAGCAGCAATGGCAGATTCCACCTCAATACTGCAGAACATTTCAAAATTGACATGGTAGAGAAATGTATCTCACAGATGCAACATTTCAACGCATTCGGATCAATGGCAGATTTTAAGTCCATTTTTGTAGTTTTCCACAAATGATCACTTGCACTTGCTTGCGTATTCTTGTTGCTATAAAATTAATTTGATTTACTCTGTGCTGCTAGAACATTAATCTGAATGAAGTGTACTTTGGCTTGATCCAAGACAAAGAGCGCTATCTATTGGACGATAAAGATATTGTTAAACATAATAAACATATTTTCAAAGATAATATTCCTTTTGATGTCATTGTTTTTGGAGATATGAAGTTGCCATCACACACGGTAACATACTGTAGTGTCCTCTTTGTGCGTGGAACAGATCAAGTCCATAGGTTAATGTTTGATTGATTCATGGACACAAGAAATATGTGCAACAGTTGTCAATTCACCAGAAAGACATGTATCCCACACACACGTACCACAGTTCAAATCAATCGGACCTATGGTTCATGGGGAAAAGTTTTTTGTAATTTTGGTCAAATTTTCAATGTACTGGAAAATCTATCATGACTTTATGGGTCCCAATGATTTTTTGTTCCCCATGAGAAATAAGGCATGTATAACAATTTTCAGACATATTGACTTATAGGGCGGAGGGAAAATCATGTCGAATTTGGGCATGGCCGGTAGCACCACCTATGGGCTCATGTGGGTCATTTGTTGTGTGGGAGTTACTCATGCCCTGTAGTATCAGTGTGCCAAATTTCAAAACTTTTTACTGTTCAGATCTTGAGTTATTGGGCACTTAAGGGAGATAAGGTGAATAATAATAATAATAATAATAATAATAATAATAATAATGACAAGAAGAAGAAGAAGAAGAAGAAGAAGAAGAAGAGGAAGACTAACAATAACAATAGGTTTTCTCCTGACGGAGGAATCATGATAAACGTTTTAAGTCAGTGCAGGCTCACATACACTCAGTCATTCCAAAGGACATTTTTGCACAAGAGCTATAAATAAAGAGAAATCCTTCATGTTCCTTTGTGATTTTCATCGTTTCAAACATCGAGTGCTAATGTCTTGCCAGAACGCCGTGTCTCAGTTCATGCTCTAATGAGCACCTCGATTGAACATACACAGCAATGAGGAAAACAAAAGCAGGCTAAATCGCGTCTGTGGCCTCCTTTTAGTGCCATGCCGTCCTTGACCGTATGTTATGACTTGGCTTCATCGTCTGCGCTTGCCGATAACATACTAATGCTGTCGTTCCCCTTGGACGACAGTACGTAAGCCAATAGCTCAAAGGACAAAAAGATAATGCAGGACATAATGTTTCCCTCCCACACACACACACACACACACACACACACACACACACACACATTCAGCTGACAACATAACTATTTTCCAGCAAGGCACAACAACCTTATGAGTCTTAAGCACAACTCCCACAAAGGCATTACACATAAAGGCCACTTTTATAGATGCTCTATATAGATTGTTTTTTTCCCCAAATGCATGTCAAACACTTTGACATGGAAGACACAGCTCTCTTTAGACCCATAACCGATATTACCTGATGACGCTAGCAGGAACAGCCTTCTCTCCTCCATATAACAACACATTAGGGATAGAGAGGCGTGTCAGCACGCTGATTCCGCTGCATCGGTCCTCATTTGTGGCTTTAAGAGGCCACAGTTCTCCAAATGAATCCTGACTTTGAAACCTCGAGCTTGAGTCACCTTCCCAGGGCCAAGTCCCCAAAGCTTAATTTACAGCTGAGGCCAGAAAGGCAGAGAACTCAAAGAGATTTAAAAGAGAAGCAGGACACAGCATGTACAGTAGGATGACTGCATCGGTTTCCTTTTCTAAATCTGTCTTGGGTGAATATGGCATACAATTCAAGAACCACTGATAACAAAGAGGCAAAAGAGAAAGAATGGCACTGTAGAAATTACACACTAAAAGGAAAGCAGTCCAGGAGGCATTCTGTAAAACGAGTCAACTCTAGAATCAATGATAAAACTGTTACTTTCACCAACTGCAAATTAGGAGCCTTAAAAGTCAGTCAAGAATAAACGTCTGGTTGAGACTACATATACATTTACGTTTTGCTTATTTTTGCTGATGCTTTCATTCAAAGTGACTTACAATTGAAACTAGCCAAGCATGGACATCTGTGAGCTCATGTATGCGGAAGAGCGCAGATAGCGCAGAAGCAGCAGAAGGCTTCACATGCCTCAGAGAAAGCATGTCTTAGCCTTCACCCTCCCTGGTTGGTAGCTGTTGTATGATGGGGGAGAACTGGCTGGTGGGTATTGACCAAGGGAACTGACCAAAACAGAATTAGGGAGAAAATGAGGGAAAATTCGTCTTAAGTACCTGCCTGTTTTAGGTTGTGGTGTTTTAAATTAGGCTACTAAACAGTGTTTTCCAGAGTAGAGGCAGGGTTAGGGGAAAAAAAGTCAAATTTAAAATCCAAATGCAAATCAGGAAGAAGATATGAGATGCAACTGTATATGTTTATATTATTCAGGATGAACAAATAATATAAATACAGATACGAATAGGAGGTGGACTGTTTTTTTTTTTTTTTTTTCTTTTTCCCTTGCTTTTTTTTTTTTTTTTTTTTAGAAAAAACCCAACAACAACTTTAGGTTTAAACCCAAATCAAAATACCCTGTGCTCTAATTTAGTTTTATTGTGACAAATCCTGAGGAAGGTCACCCCTACTTACTCTCTCTCTCTCTCTCTCTCTCTCTCTGAGGTATGACTCAGGAGAGAGAGCTAAGGTCAGTGAGTGATTATCGGCGTCTACAGCTAGAATTGCCAACACCTGTCTCTGGAGCAGTCAGTGGGCCTGATCATGATGGATCTGCTGAGGAGAAACTCTTTCAACAGTGGGAAATGGGGGAATCCACATGGGGCACAATGACTCACTCGTAAGGCAGCCTGTTTCCTTCGCTGGCTGAGAGACATGGGGAATTGGTGTCATAAATCAATATTGGAAATAATAATGGTTCATGCTTGTTAAAAGTCACAAGATCATAGGCTGCCTGAATCAGTGAGTAAAACGCTAAGAGATGATGTTAAGCTCAGCATTCGCTCCATTACTGCATAGTATTTTGGTAATATTTGTTGCCTATGAATTCCAGGGTCTAAAGGACATTTTCGCGAATTATCCTGCCGTAGGTTTCCTCCAGGCTCTCCAGTTTCATCCCACCTCCCAAAAAACATGATAGACTGACTTACTCTAATTGCCCCTAGCTGTGAATGAGTGTGTACATCTTGCCATGCGATGGACTGGCATCACATCCAATGTGCATTCCCACATCCCCTCCAGTGTTCCCAGGATAGCCTCGGATCAACGATGACCATCACTGATGATCAGTGATGAATACTTTAAATGTCAGAGAACCCAGCATCAGACCCTGAAGGATGGCAAAAAATTCTAGTTGCACAAGAAAATCTTGTCAACACATATTGCACTGTATTTTTTTTCTTCTTTTTCTTTTAAATCAGATTACTTGTGTAAGAGAAACTCTGGCCTTTGCTTTGGAATGTGTCGTTTCCTTATTATGAACTTAATAACACAAAAATTGTAGTTTGTCATGTCTCAGAGATATCACAAAACCCTTCATCCTGAAGATGTTCCTCTGTCAGAAAACAAACTTCCAGCTTTAGCTCTGACTTTTTCTGACAAACAGCTGACACTGGAGACTCCTTCCATATATTCTATATACTGTGATGAGAAATTCACCATATCAGTGATTTCGTACTGTACTGGACACTTTTGATGAACACGAGTGTTCATCATACAAGTTGTTAGTATAAAACTTCTAACATATAAAAACGTGAATATTTCTCGAGGCTGCCCGTGCTGCTCTTAGAAAATAAATAAATAAATAAATAATCAACACCTTCTGACCAATCAGAATCGAGTTTTTAACAACACTACGGCAGAAACAAACGCACAGTCTTCGCACTGATCGTACGTAGCTTGTCCATCTTATAGTTATATAATGAATACGTGAGTCAAACCCCAAAATTAAGCCCTAATGGTAATATGATCTTATAAAATCTTACCCTCTCATGCAAGAACAATAGCTTTACATGCCCCAACATCTGCAGATAAGGCATCTGATTTGTGTCAGGCGTAAATGTCACGTTGATTGCACATAACCTTCCATCCATCAGACAACCAATGTTGAGAGAGTGACAGAGCATGAGTTGACTCTCTCTCAGTTTCTTCTCGTTTTGAGTAATACCACTTAGGCATGCGATGATGTTAGTCATCGTACTGCAGCACTTAGCATGTCACGGTTCTGAATAATTGAGCAGTGGCATCATAAGTGTTGCATTAACTTCTTACAGTTTTAGAAAAGCATGTAAGTTCTACAGGAAATGTGACTCATGTTCCAAAGAGTGTTACCGCAGAAGTAATATTCCGGTTACTGCTGTATATCAGAATTGAATTACAGCATCGGAGGGGAAAAGAACACAGAGAAAACAGTGTGTTACGTTCAAAGTAGTGGTCTATGGTGTACTGTGAAAAGAACCAGCGGGCAGAAAAAATGTAATTCATATATTTTTATTCCTTTCATCGAGCACAGAAACTCGACGGAAAATGGTTTGGATGTTACGCCGACAATTATATTTAATATATCGTATTAATTATTGTTAGTACAAAGTTAAATTATTGTAAAGAATCAATTATTAAAGAATGCATACCTACTCATTCATGATATTAATGAATGAATCAGCCAATCAGGGGCAGCAGCGCAGTACTTTAAATCATGCAGATACGGGTCAAGAGCTTCGGTTAATGTTCACGTCATCAGTGACTGGTTGTTGGTGCCAGATGGGCTGGTTTGAGTTTTTCAGGAATTGCTGATCTCCAGGGATTTTCACACACACCAGTCAGAAAGAATAAATTCTGAAGGATGAAATGTCTTCTCGATGACAGAGGTCAGAGAAGAATGGTCAGACTGGCTGACAGGAAAGCTATAACCAGGTATAACCGGCACAAATAACCACTCTTTACAACCGTGGTGAACAGAAAAGTATCTCAAAAAGCATGTCCGACGTTGAGGTGGGTGGATTACGACCGCATTTAATAGGTCATCTTTTTTTTTTTTTTTTTTTTAAATCAGGTCATTTAAACATCTTAATCCGATGAGTGTGTAAGTGCTTGTTTTTTCATGATGATGTGATGATGTATGTAGGTGCATCAGGGACATTTTCACAGCTTTTACCTGATTTTCGAAAACGTTTCGAAAACGTTACGCAGATTGACTGTTTTTACCATCATGTTTGGTACACTAGCTCCTTATACTGTATGATTATAATTTTTTTTTTTCCCCCAAGCAGACAGTAAGGCACGCCTAGAAAGTAGCCTAAATGAACATCAAATATATTCATGCTTTCTTAATGTCTGGAAAAGTGTATTATTGGTAAAAAAAAAATAAATAAATAAATATAAATATAAATTTCTGACTTCTATGTCTGATTACAATCACTTATAACACTACGTCAAGCGCAGCTTTAAGCTGGACTCAGCATAGCTACACTTCTATTAGGAACCTTACTTATTTCTTATAAAAACTTTAATGTTAGTGGCATCAACCTAGTTCTACGATGACAAAGAGAGAAAAAAATTGCAAGCTAAAACCATTATGCCTGTGAATCATTATAGCTTTTAAAAGTGAAGGCAAGATAACCTTGAGGTGTATGAATGATATCATGACTTGTGGTGATGTTAATGCTGCTGTCTCGTGGTAGTGATGAGTGCTGCTGATGTGTACTTGACCAAGCAGCCTCTCATCCCATTCAGGTTGTTTAATGGAATACTTGGGAGTGTAGGAGGATAACCTGTAGAACCCTCCAGATGCCGGAGGTGATAAATAGTCACTGAGTTGTTGGGATCACTTTACATGGGCATGCTGCATGTTGTGATGTGGAAATACTGTACGCGAATTGTCCATAAATGGTGGAAAACACAATGGAAGAGAAACAGTAATGACAGTGCTGCTAGATTATCAAGTCTTATTAACAGGATGATTAACATCATCATCTGTATTGTAACAACTAACATAACGACTTGAAAAAATATCCATCACGGTCATCGATATAGTGATGTTTTCTATGAGGAGATATATTGTTTAGCATTTTGGACATTTTTTCCAAGGAGTCTCCAGTGGCGGTGCTTTGTAACAGACCTTGAGTTTTCTGACACGGATTCTTTGTAACATGACAAGTTGCATTTTTGCTGCATTAACTTCAAGGGAGAAGAAAAAAAGAAAGGCTGGGAAATGATGACAGGAACTAACTTGCTTCGCAGCATTAAATGTAACTATAAACGCATATAAAGCACAACGTTGGTACTGTATGAGCAGAATAAAACATTCTGGACATGCTGTTATTGAAAAATGAAAACCACATCGGTGTCGTCGTTGAGTATTTTCCTAGAACAACATGCTCTGTTGTGTTTTATTGCTTACTTATTTGCTTATTTATAGACTGGAAGTGTTAACAACTTGGAGCAAAGTTTTCAACAGTAATCTGACTGGCACTCTAACTGTTCAGCTTACTGTACACAACATTACGGCACATTACTGGCAAATTGCTGCCAGTCATATGAGTCAGACGCCGAACAAATCTAATGACCGTGCATTAGGAGTCTTGCACCAAGACAAAAATAATGCAGTTTCACAAGTGAATCAGAAGTATTGTCTAATAAGAGTTCTAGACAACCAACGCACACACACACACACACACACACACACACACACACACACACACACACACACACACATCTCAATCACTGAATGCTGCCATGTTTCTGACTATAATGCTAGATCTGGAATAGCACGTGCATTAAACTGGGTGCGGTTTCAGTGTGCAGGAGCCTCTTCCGAAGAACTGACGAGCTCATTTCCTCACTTCCTAACTCTATTAAAAGGAGAGCACTGTACATGGCTGAGGACTTGAAGAAGCACCATTAGGGCAATGTGTCCTATTCTTTTTTACATTTTATGGCATTTGGCAGATGCCCTTATCTTGAGTGACTGACATTTATCCCATTTATACATCAGAGCAGTCGAAGGCTAAGGGCCTTGCTGAGAGGCCCAACAGTGCCAGCTTGGTGGTGCTGGGGTTTGAACTCATGACTTTCTGATCAGGCACATCTTCAGAGTTTAAAAGGTTATAAAAAATATCGCAAAGAATTAGTATATACAGCAAAGTAGTCAAATTTAACTGACATAATGGTAGGAACAATCAACTAACACTTGAAATGCATTTATTTATTTATTTATTTTTATTTTATTGCTTGCATTCGACTGCCGAAACGGACATCATAGCACATAAGAATATCTTGAAGGTATACAAATGTATCTAGTATTCCCCATTTACAAGATGACAATTAACCACATATAAGATTATTAGCCCTAATTCTAGACATTTTACTCATTTCAAGCTTGGAAAAGTTACTTCAAGCTTGTTCTATTGGCAGACCGTTTAGCTAATCATAAGCGCTTGTTTCTAGAAAGAATAAGAAAAGTTAAAGCTCAAAATCAATAAAAATGGCTGTTCTTCCAGGTTCTCTGCTTTCCTCCTACATCCCAAAAACCTGCTGATAGGTGGATTGGCTACGCTAAAGGTGTGAATGAGTGTGTGAATGTGTGTGCATGGTGCCCTATGATGGACTGTAATTTTGTGTATCAAAATTCCCACTTCATGCCCAGTCTTCCCGGGATAGACTCCAGATCCACCAACCCTGACGAGGATAAAGCTTACTGAAGATGGACGATTGCATGAAGGAAGGAAGGTATGCTTTTCACAATCACATGATCTTCAGACAAATCTGATAGCTAAGTATGAATTTATTTCTAAAACGACATCAGTCTAGACACACACACACACACACACACACACACAGACACACACACACACACAGACACACACACACACGTGTTAGTTCTGCTCAGAATAATGATTAATGGACAGGCAACAGTTCTCCAGCCTGCTTTGATGCCTCCTAGTGTCTTTTTTTGGATATTATTTCTCTTGAGAAAGCTTGCCAGGGGTGTAGGTGTGGATCCTGAATCACTCATGAGTTCAAGATGAGCAAGGTTGTAATTTTAGAAAGTGAAGTGTGTGTGTGTGTGTGTGTGTGTGTGTGTGTGTGTGTGTGTGTGTGTGTGTGTGTGTTTCCCCCAATCTTCCCCTTCTTCTTCTTCTTCTTCTTCACGTGCGCAGTCGCGTTCCTTCATCGACTGTTCCCGTATTTCGGAATTACGCAGAGGAAGTTCAAGGGGGGGAAGACAAACTGCGTCCAGTTTGAATCAAATTGAGTCTATGGATATTGATACTGTATACTGCAGTATGTTTGTCAGTTGGATTGTATGTGCTGTAAAATGCAAGAAGAGTATGCATTTAGGATCAGCATGTTGGGTCCTAATGGAAATGTTATGCGTTTCTAGGAATAGCGCCGACGGCACAAACTCCAAAATGCCCAATTCACGTTTTGCAAGTAAAAAAATGCGATTTGGAAAGAGTGTAGATTGCTTGGTCCTTGATGAAACTGCCAATAAACTCTACCCTAAATACTATTTAATCCGTAGTGTCTCAGTGTCAGCGCGCAAAGACTCAAATATCCTCCAAACGCGCAAAACGCCTCACCAAACAAATAAAGCATGATCATGATCTCAATAGTTAGGAAATGTTTCAAAAATAATAATAATAATAATCTGCAAGCAATGTTGCATTCCTTTCTCATCTCCTTGCTCTTAAATCTCTCCTAGCACACTAGCACAGCCTGTACCCGGTGCCAACATGGCAAAAAAAGAGCCAAGACAAACGCCAAAAACAGCGTGTTCCGACGAATACTAATCTTGCTGCATAGCTAAAGGGTTCAAAATGCCTAAAGTTGAATACGCAACACTATGAGACGTCATATAACGTTCATAACGCTACATGAACGGCGCATGCTTTCCAGTAACATCATATGCATCAGTCATCTCATTCAGAAATACTAAACGAGGCTGTGTGTGTTTGGGTTTTGTTTCTTGACTTATCTGTCGGTGCGAAATTGTTCACACATAAGCTACAATACACACATGCGTGCACGCACACATGCGCGCGTCCATGCACAAACACACATACACACACGCGCACACGCAAAGACACACGGACATCAGTCACTCACCGAAGGCTAAATCCAGCAGATCGGCGCACAAGAGAAAACACAGCGACAGGACGCTCATCTTCCCCATGTTCTGTCATAAATTCCTAACTCCATTGGCGTTTTACATTACGGCCCGTCTCTGCTGCTGTCCGCGTGCTCCGTTGTACCGATCCAGAGGCGCGCGGGCGGCTACGCTGCAACCCGAGCGCTCATCACACGCTCCAACTTAAACCGGGAGGTGGGGGTGGAGAAGAGAAGCGAAAAGAAGAGAAGGAAGCTAAAACGGGAAGTTCAAATAACATGCGCATGAAGAACAGTGAGGGAGGTGGGGGGGACGGGAGAAATGATGTACAGAAGAGAAACAGCTCCCTCCCGGTCGAGCGGATGGGGATTAAAAAATAAATTCGGATGAGAATATGCGCTCGAGTCGCTGCTCTCTCTCTCTCTCTCTCTCTCTCTCTCTCTCTCCACTCAGGAGCTCTGCCCCCCCGTATAACCGTGCAGGGATCCTACTGCTCATCATACTATAGAGTCTATTCCATAATATACAGTCTAATTAATGGCACCCTTCCTGAAATATTTCAGCTGAAACTTACAGCATGCAAGACATTACTAAGTTTAAACCCAATATTTGAGGACGTAAACCCTAAAAATAAAACCACCCCTGAGCATCTTCCTGTAATAACTGACAAGTTCAGAGTTGTATACTGTATGGTCAAAATGATGTGGACACCTGATTATGTGACACCTGTAATGTGTCACTTGTACGTGAGTATGTAAAATTATGTGACACCTATAGGTATGTGGGTCATCCTCAAAATGTTGCCACAAATGTAGCTTATAGAACGTCTTTATATGCTATAGCATTAATACGATTTCTCTCCACTGGAACTAAGAGGCCCAAACCTGTTCCAGCATGGCAATGCCAGTGTGCACAAAGCGAGCTCCATGAAGACATGGTTTGCCAAGGTTGCAATGGAAGATCTCGAGCGTCCTGCACAGAACCCTGGCCTCAACGTCACTGAACGCCTTTGGGATGAACTGGAACGATGACTGTACAACAGGCCTCCTCGTACTGACATCAGTGCTCTAATGCTGTCAATAATAGTGTGGTGGTTAAATTAACAATAATCCTCACAGCCATGCTCTGAAATCTGGTGGAAAGTCTTCCCAGAAGAGTGGAACCTAGAACGGGATGATCAACAAACACATATGGGTTTGATTGGTCATGTACACTAATGTGTGTGTGTGTGTGTGTGTGTGTGTGTGTGTGTGTGTGTGTGTGTGTGTGTTATTTTGTGCTTTTGGAAATCCACACACATTCTGTACAGCATTCTGGGTTTGCTGAGAAGAAAATTTGATTTTGTGTCTTGCAATCTTTTTGGTGTTGAGTTGTACTTAATGGATGGTTGTGTGTAATGGTTGATTTTGTGGTCAGTAAACCGATGTTGATGTATGTTTTGGATCATTGTCCTGCTGGAAGATCCAACCACTGCCCATTTTAAGCTTTCTAGCAGAGGCAGTTAAGTTTTCAATTAATATCTGTTGATATTTGATAGAGTCCATGATGCCATGTATTCTAATAAAATGTCCAGATCCTACTATTAAAGAGCCACCACCATATTTAACCGTGGGCATGAGGTACGTTTCCATATGGTTACCTATCTGTGTGTGCCAAAACCACCTCTGGTGTTTATTACCAAAAAGCTCTATTTTGGTTTCATCTGACCATAGAACCCGATCCCATTTGAAGTTCCAGTAGTGTCTGGCAAGCTGAAGATGCTTGAGTTTGTTTTTGGATGAGAGTAGAGGCTTTTTTTTACTTAAAACCCTTCCAAACAACTTGTGGTGCTGTAGGTGACTTCATATTGTAGTTTTGGAGACTTTCTGACCCCAAGATGCAACTAACTTCTGCAATTCTCCAGCTGTGATCCTTGCTGATTTTTTTGGCATTTTGAACCATCCTCTTCACAGCGTTGAGACGATATAGACACGTCCAATTCCAGGTTGATTCATAACATTTCCAGTTGACTGGAACTTCTTAATTATTGCCCTGATGGTGGAAATGGGCCTTTTCAATGCTTGTGCTATTTATTTATAGCCACTTTACATTTTGTGAAGCTCAACAACCTCTTCCCGCACAGTACAGCTATATTCCTTGATCTAACCCATTGTTATAATGACTAAGGGAATTTGACCTATGTGTTACCTCATATTTATACCCCTATGAAACAGTAAGTCATGGTTGAACAATATCCTGTGCCTAGTCACCTAGGTGTACTAAAAAATTTTTAAAATATCAATGCGAATATATTTAAAATATATATTTTTTCCCATATGAATTCATAGGGACGCCAATAATTGTTGCACGCCTATATTTAACAAAGATATATTTCTTTTGATAAACTTGTGTTTTGTTTGCAATTGTTTGATATCCATGAGAGCAGAATATATTTGTGAGTTTTCTAATAAAAGATCAAAAGGTTAAACAATAAAGACATATTTTCAGCCTTCTTTACTCATTTTTACCAAGGGTGCCAATATTAGTAGAGGGCACTCTATGGGATTTTTTTTCATGTCTTTTTGTGGTCTTAATTGAGGTCTGTCCCCTTCCAAACCACTCTCCCCCATAATTTGCACTCTTCCCAACCCCGATTCTCTCTTTCTCTCTCCAGTCTCTCTTTTGATCACTCTCTCTTTACTGCACATGATTTTCCTTAATCCAACCCTGGCTCTAAAGCCTTCGCCTCTAATTCTGTCCACTAAGCTGATTTATTTCTGTGGGATTTTGTTTTTATTCCCTCCATGCTGAAAAGGCTTTTAAAGATCATTATGAGCATATAACCACATACATGCTGCTTCTTACATGCTGTTAACCACAAGCAACCAAGGAAATCAAGTGTTTAAAGTCACAATGAACACTGAATACAGTACAAATCTATCAGGTTTACATAATATTGTCTGTGTGTGTAGTAAGAGCTGGAAACTGTGACAAATTATAATACAAAAAAACAGCCACAAAAAAAAAATATGTAAGAATGTATATTTCTGACTGAAATGTGTGTACAGACATACATACATACATACACACACACACACACACACACACACACACACACACACACACACACACACACATATATATATATATATATATATATATATATATATATATATATATAAACACATACACAGAAAGCCTTACTGACTACAGCCCATCTGTTGCTTTGGACATATTATTGGATTATTGGCCCACCTCCCATAATACAATGTGTCTCAAAAGTCTCCCTGCATTGTGCATTATGTGTGTCATTATAATAGATTGTAATAATATTGTGAATTAGGTCTTCCATAAGGCCCAGACTAACCTACACCCACCTACCTCTTTAATAGGAACACCTATAGCCCATGCACACTCATGCAGTTATCCAATTAGCAAATCATCTGGCAGCAGCACAATCCATAAAATCACACAGATCCAGGTCCAGAACTTCAGTTAATGTTCACATCAAACATCAGAATAGGGAAAAGTGTGATCTCCGTGACCAACTATGGCATGCTTGTTGGTGTCAGATGGGCTGGTTTGAGTATTTCAGAAACTGCTGATCACCTGGGATTTTTCATGCACAACAGTCTCTAGAGTTTACACAAAATGGTGCAAAAACCAACAACAACAACAACAAAAAAACATCCAGCAGTTCTGCAGGCAGAGACACCTGGTTGATGCGAGAGGTCAAGTGTACAATAACCACTCTTTGTGACTGTGGTGAGCAGAAAAGCATGTCAGAACACACATCCTGAGGCAGATGGGAATATGGGGCTATCAAAGGTGCAGGCATTTGAAAAAATGTTGCCTGGTCTATCTATCTATCTGTCTATCTATCTATCTATTGTGAGTTGTCAAAAACAAAAAAAGAATATTTTCTGAATCTCTGAATATTTTCTGAATCTATTTTCTGAATCTCTGGTTTCATGGACATTTTGTAATAATTTTTTTGCCTTCAGGTGCTAAACTGTAGGAGTAAGTTCAATTTATGTGTAAACAGTTCAATTTATGTGCAATTATCTGGAGTTCTCAACATGAAAATGTGATTAAAACAAGCTCCCAATATTGCTCTTTCTGTCCTAAGGGGTTAATTTTACTCACTTCATGGATGGCCAGACCGTAAGTTTTCATTTTTCTTCGCTATTCAAATGTTAGCTTCAAATGATATGAACATGTGATCTACCTCTTTCCTTTATTGTGTATCTTTATAAAGATACACAATACTGTAAAAACACTCATTTACACTAGGAATATGTGCATTTTCTGGTTTCCTCTTGTTGAAACTAGTCTGCTAATTAGAGTTCTCTGAACATCCACTTCACTCGGTTTAATTAAGTATCTTAATAGCGTTAGTTTAATCTTAGCATAATTTAAATGCACAAATTGTCAATTAAATTACTAATAGAAATCTATCCACATGAAATATACCGACTAACTTGTGTGATTTAGCGAGTAGCCCGGTGTTGACCATTTCATTTTGCTACAGTAAGTACACCGGCGACCTTCAACAAAATACCTATTTTTAGGAAAGAAGTTCAACATAAAGAATGAAGGGCACGTAAAAGTCAAGGCTTTATTTCCTAATTGGTGTGATCATCAAGATGAGATGTCTCAAACATTTTAAAACAATAAAGGGAAAAAAAAATCAGATTTGAATGATCATGGAACGTATGAAAGAGTGCTTGTTGAATCTGGTGTTGTGTGATGGTGCATACACACACACACACACACACACACTACAGAGTATACAGTATTGATATTATTCATTGAAGCTGAACTGCATCAATGAACTTATTTTCATACACAGCACAGAAGCCTGTCTTAGGGCACAACTGTGATTGTCCTCAGGCAAGAGCTGAATCGATGTAAAACAATACACATGGATCACACACACAAAGCACACACACGACTGCGTTATATATTTATATAGTAAACGCTATGACTAGAGGTCAGTGTCAGTCATGGCTCCAGTGTCAGTCATGGCCAGCTCTTCTACAAGCACATTCAAAGAAAGTAAAATAGTCTATTACTGTATCTTTTATATACATTTCACAGAGTTACAATATTTTTTTTTCCACCTGTTTATTTACTATATTTTAATTAGAACAGTGTATATGTTGTTAGCTAGTTAAAACATATACAGTAGATGCATATACAAACATTTGGCTAATGTAGTGCTAATAGGTAACTAGAATAGAAGTCTCACACTTGGTTGATTCCTTGATGTCAATTGTTCTGTGTTCTTTGTGTATTTTGTTAATCGGGCCATTCTTTTGCCTAGCTAACTAGCGAATACAGTATAAGCTAGCTCATTACCGTTAATTAGAATTACCAAATATGTAACAACCTAGCATCCATGCTGACATCATGAAGACCATTTAAATAAAACAAACAAACAAACAAACAAACAAAAACAATGCATAATTAACTTTCAATCAAAAATTTAGGTAACAAGGATATTCAGTCAATATCCCAGTATGACTGAATATAAAGAAAAAAAAAAAAGAAATGAGAACTTACTTTTCTTCAGTTAATTTGGATGATGTAACTTCCTGTTGAGTATGTGACTTATTCCAAATATTATATTCCAAAAATTGCCAGTAGTTGGCTTGGCTACGCTCACTTGCCACTAAGTGTGAATATGTGTGTTGAATGGTGCAGGACAATGTACTGGCTTCCCATTTGGGGTGAATTCCCTCGCTTTGCTCACACTGTTTCCTGGATAATCCCTGGATAAACAGTAGTTACTGAAAAGAAATTATAAATCCATTTATAATTATAAATCCAATTATAAATAGTTCCAAAAGTCATATGGACTATTCCATCCATCCATCCATTTTCCATACCGGTCATGGGGAGCCTGGAGCCTATCCCAGGGAACTTGGGGCACACCCCAGGCGGTGCTAACCCACTGCAGGGAACAATTACACTCACACACTATGGACAATTTGGAAATGCCAATAGGCCTACAGCAGATGTCTTTTGACTGGGGGAGGAAACCAGAGTACCCTGAGGAAGCCCACGATGGGGAGAACATGCACTCCGAACTCCGCACACACAGGGCGGAGGTGGGATTCAAACCCCCAATCCCTTAGGTGCAAGGCAAACATGCTACATCACTCATTTGCAAACATGCAAACATCACTCATCCACTGTGACCCCTCCTTGGACTATTCCATGGCTATGGGATTATTAGAGGTAGAAGAGTGGTACAATATTTTACACATCCATAATCCACTATTCCCACAATTTATTGGCAATTTCCGTATATAGTCTCCTACTTGTTACATATTTGTGAGTTGCAAAAGTTGTAAAAAAAAAAAAAAAAAAAAAAAAAAAAGTCGCAAAAGTTAAGGTTAGGATTGGGGTGGCGTTAACTTTGTTAGTTTTGCTTGCAATTTAATTCCAAGCTTGATACCCTCATTAATCTTCGCCCTTATTATCTAGACATCTTCCAATCTTCCAAACCCTGGCATAACGTGTCCTTGGCGATCTGATCGTAAGTGGACAGCGCTAAGTACAGGTGCGAACAGGGTCCAGGTTGTCTCGGAAACACCCTGAGATTCGATCACTCAAACCCCCTTCATATAGGATGCATATGAGCACATAAGATTTGTAGTGTACACATTAAAGTGTCTCGATACGTCCCGGACAACCACGAAGGACCAAATAATCGACTGCAGCATTGCCCTGGTCAGAAAATGCGTAATTGTCACGAGATGATTTGTTTGGAAATCATATTGAACAGTAGAGTTCTCCATAACTAGGCTAATGGATACAGGCGTAGCTTCTTATCTTGTTTCAAATCTTATCTTTTGTTGACTCATGAGATATGCAGATTGGCAGCAGAATTTCAACTTGAAAGCAGACGTAGTGGAAGACCAATGTAATAAATGTGCACAGCACCCTTCCTCCAGCGGAAATGATGTGCGAAATTCGATCACTAGTGGCCACTGGAGACGCATTCAAAATGGCAGGTTTAAACGGCTGTCCTCTTGTGATCAGATCACTTTAGACGGATGTTAATACCAGATGTAAACAGGGATTTAGTTGGGACTCAGTTGGTAGCATGAATGTTTGTGCACCGATGAAACGATCCGAACATGTCTTCCAAACTGTTCAACAGGGAAAGAAAAGAAAGAGCGCTCTCAAAAATGACCACCTAGACAGTGTAACTGCTCTATAGGAGACAAAGCGGCTGTTCTGCTTTCTTGGCCGTGACCTGCAGAACTAATGCGTGATTGCACATCTCCCGAGGGCAGCATCAACAACAATTTATCGAAGCAACGGGGCCCGAAATGTTTCTGTCCATATAGCACCTGGCTTGAACGACGAACGACAAAAAAAAAGATCTCTCCAGTCTCTTTGGAGGAAAAGTCTATCTAATACAGCTGTCATGGGTGGTCTGGCCTCTGTCCTTTTTCCTCCGAGTAGACGTTAAGTATCTGAGAGCGAGCTTCTCGGTTCAGCAAACCCTAAACGGGATTTACACCCTGATTTCTTGGCTAACTGACAGCCGAGTCGAGACGTTGAGACAGAAAGACGCATAGGGGCAATCCCGTTGTCTTTCTCTTCCCTCATACTGCTGTCTTGTTTGCTACGAAGTAATAACTCGTAAATGAATTCTGAATGTAGGAACGTTCACACACCTAGAGGATATCATGAATAAATCCTCCTGAGCCACATCAAAACACTCCCTGATTCTGTTTTAATGTTTTGTTGACTTTCAGATGTTCCCCTTGCTCTTTTATTAATGTTGGATCTGCAGGGTAAACAGGGTTATGAAATGCGTGGAATGCAAAATAATCTGATGACACATCATCTTTTTAAAACATACAGTATACTGTCAGATTTTGCCACTAAAAGCTTCGGTCTAAGTAGGAGCAGAACTCCTGTGACACAGCTTGTGCATTCCTCCTCACACAAGGTGTGTGTGTGTACATGTGTGTGTGTGTGTGTTAGTAGGTGTGTATATGCATTGTTCGATGCTCAACGATTGCCAGCAAGGGCTTTCAAAGCTTCCATCCAGCCGAGTGTGCCTTACGCAGCGGGTGTCTCACAAACAAACACATAATCCAATGTGTAAATGAGGTCTCCAACATGATGCCTGTGTTCTCATTGCTTTCCACAACAGCTTCTCAGTGCGGAAACAATCAATCAAAGAATTATGTGTAAAAAAAAAAAAGTCTGAAGCAATTGGCTGAGCAATTATAATGAGTACATTTGAATTTTTTTTTTTTATAAAAAAAAAAAAAACAAGTTCCGTGGAAGACGCCTGCATTGTTTAGCACTTGTAACTTTTTTTTTTAATGTACAGTATTTGTCATAGTTAATGGATTTCATGACCATCAGGTATGGGACGTGTTGTAATCGGAAACTAATGGCCCAACATGACGTGGAGTCACTATCACTAATCAGAACCTGATTATTTTCTTATAAGAGGACATCCTGAAGTGTTTCATTACTCATTGTTTACAATTTCTATTCATAAAAGAACATGTCATAATTGTATCTGTATAGTAAAAATAACAAGTTAGTTCCTGTTATCACTTGTGCAAAAGCAGCTATCAATTCCAGTCATTCCCTCACCAGATTCTCTTACTTGAACTTAATACGACAAAAAAATGCAGGTTGTAGCATGTCACGTTATCAGGAATCTTTACTGCTGCAAAGCACTGACACTGGAGACTCCTTCCATCCATCCACCCATCTTCAACTGCTTACTCCTTTTCAGGGTCGCTGGGGAACCTGGAGACTATCCCAGGAAGCATCGGGCACAAGGCAGGGTACACCCTGAACAGGATGCCAATCCATCACAGGGCACAATCACATACACACTCACACACCCATTCATACACTACGGACACTTTAGACATGCCAATCAGCCTACCATGCATGTCTTTGGACTGCGGGAGGAAACCGGAGCAGCCGGAGGACACCCCCGCAGCACGGGGAGAACATGGCCACACACATGGCCCCGGAGGGGCTCGAGACCCGGACCCTGGAGGTGTGAGGCAAACGTGCTAACCTCTAAGCCACTGTGCACCTGGAGACTCCTTCCAAAAATGTTAAATAAACATATCCTCAGAGAAAACTTTGCCATATCAAAGATTACACTTTTTTTTCCGTATACATCCAACATACATGGCCCCTGTGTAAAGCAAATAAAACACCCCCTCTACTCTCAATTCCTACTCAGAAAGTCGGGAACTCAAAGTTCATCACGTCAAATCAACACAGCTGCGCACAGCGTCAACAGAAATCAAAGTAGCATGTAGTTACTTTTAAACGAATTACACTGTCTGTACTTTAGATTGCCATTTTGAGGAAATAAATAAATATAGATCACTCATCACAGTTATTTAGATTGCTGCGTTAAGCACCAAGATGAACATTGAGGCGTCCGTGGTTTCTTTTTTATTTTTATTTTATCATTTTAGAAAATGACGTATTTCCGAATTCCAACTTGCAGCTGAAACTGCTGTTAGAGTTGCAGTTATAGAAAATTCATCAACACCCTCTGACCAATCAGAACTGAGCCTTGTGGAATGAAGATCAATACTTATCAGTGTATTCAAACATTTTGTTTTCTAGCATCCAAACTATAACTCGGGGGGGGGGGAAAAGGTACTGGCTGTGAAAAAAAAACAGTCCTTATTTTTTCTCTCTCTCTTTAAGGACAGAAAATGCCACACGTGTGTGAAAAATCTGAAAACACAAACTCAACATGTCAAGACATTCCCATGACATGAAACTAACTGTTACAAAGTTATGATACTGGAGACTTCTTCCATAAATGCTACATAAACATCTGAGAGAAAGTTTACCAAACCTCAATGATATATATATATATATATATATATATATATATATATATATATATATATATATATATATATATATATATATATATATATATATATATAAAACAATAAATATATTGTGTATATGTATATATATATATATATATATATATATATATATATATATATATACAATATATTTATTGTTTTTTATTGTCCTGTCACATAAAATAAATCTAAATGCTTATTCATTTTTATATCTGTTAATACTGTATAACTTAATCTGCCCTGATCAAATGATGTTTTTTTATGCTCTGTTTTTTTTTTCTTTTCTTTTCAACCATTACCAAAATCCCCAAAACATTATGAAAGCCCACTTGTGTCGCACATAAGAAGACTAAAAATATCATTTCCATTTTCACCTCCTCTTTATTGTCATCAAGCCCAGTTTGAGGATGTGAGGCGAGATGAATCATGGGCTTAAAGCCCTGAAACGTGGTGCATCTCATAGGAAGAGCTCCACAGTGTGCTCTCGCTGCCTCGCGAGAGGCGTCTTAAAGGGGAAAATGGGTTCTGTCCTGCTTGCCGCGAGAAGGAGAATGACTCGCAGGGTATGGCGCTGTGACTGGACTGCTAATCGCAGACTTAGCGGCCACAGCAGGTGGACACAAGAAGCAACAGCATCCCGGATTTAAGGATGAACCAAACACACCAGTTGGTCTGTTTAAAAAAAAAAAAAGTGAGAAAATTATTTTGTTCAGCCAAGAAATAGAAAAGAACATAATTGCAGATGGAAATCAAGTAATTTTTTACTTCTAAAAAAAGTCTAAAACAGTCAAAAGTGTGAATATGCTTTCATGAGATCTACTCATAGAAAGGTTTTATTGTGTGTACATTTCCACTACTATAATGAAGATAAATAACATGTATTGAATTTTGAACTTATCAACCAACTTCATGAAGAGGAGGCTTTTCTTAAAAATCCCAAAGAGCCCAAGCTCCTAACCATGTACATGCATGTTTTATATCAACAAATTCTTTGGGGGAAAAAATGTAATTGAAAGTAAAACTACATTGTATGGCCAAAGGTATGTGGACACCTGACCATCACACCCATATGTGGAAGCACACAATTGTATAGAATGTCTTTGTATGATGTAGAATTTCAATTTTGCTTCACAGGAGCTAAGTTACCAAAACCTGTTCCAGCATGACAATGCCCCTGTGCACAAAACAAGATCAAGAACAAGAAGACATAGTTTGCCAAGGTTGGATTAGAAGAACTTGAGTGTCCTGCACAGATCCCTGACTTCAGCCCCATTGAACACCTTTGCAATATTTTGCAGTTCTTCCATTTTTTCTTGCAAAAGCATTCTATCTCTGTCAAATAGGCTGGGTCCTCTTCAGGTCACCCCAAATTTTTTTATTGGATTTAGGTCTGGACTCCGGCTGGGCCGTTCCAAAACCTTGAACTTGTTTTGGTGAAGCCATTCCTTTGTTGATCTGGAGGTTTGCTTCAGGTCATTGTCATGCTGAAAGGTGAATTCCTCTTCATCTTAAGTGTTTTAGCAGAAGCCTTAAGGTTTTGCACCGGAATTGACTGGTATTCATGATTCCCTCCACCCTGATTAAAGCCTTAGTTAAAGAAAAACTGATTAGAAATACTGATTAGTTCCAGTTAAAGAAAAACAGACCCAAAGTATGATGCTGCCACCACCATGCTTCCCTGTGGGATGGTGTTCTTTTGGTGATTTGGTGTGCCAAACATATCTTTTGGTATTATGGCCAAAAAGTTCAGCTTTGGTCTCATCAGACAAATAACACATTATTCCACATGGTTTTGGGAGATTTGATGTATTTTTCATTTATTTTTTTGTTAAAACAGGCTTCTGCCTTGCCACCCTACCGCATAGCCCAGAGATATGAAGAATTCAGGAGATTGTTGTCACATGTAGGGAGCAACCAGTACTTCCCAGAAATTGCTGCACCTCATTTAATGTTACTGTAGGACTCTTGGCACCCTCCCTGATCAGTTTTCTCCTGATCTTCTCATCAATTTTAGATGGACATCCTGTGACAGTGGTGTCACTGTTGTGCCATATTTTCTCCACTTATTGATTATAGTCTTTACGGTGTTCCATGGTATATCCAATGCCTTGGGGGAAAAAATTGTAATCCTCTCCTGATTGATATTTTTCAACAGATCCCGTACCTGCTTTGTAAGCTCATTGCGGCCCATAGCTTTTCCAGTTGGATGTTACCAAGAAGATGTCAGGAGAATCCTATAGGAAAAGCTGTATTTTATTTGGGGGTAATCAGTCACTTTAATTGATGGCAGGTGTACACTAATTAGTATTTAACATGAGCTTGAATGTGATTGGTTCATTCTGAACACTGACACATTGCTAATTATAAAAGCATATGCACATTTATGCAAGCTGGGTGTGGGTATACATATATATTATACATATATATATATGTTGTAGGGATTTTAGCCAGCGGTGGGCGGAGCACAGACACACAGGAGGTTTCAATGTTATGGGGATTTATTCAAGACAATCGGTGAACCGGGGTGCGCGTGTGGGTGTGTGTGTGTGTGTGTGGGTTGAAGGGCGATCAGCTGTCGGCGGTTACTATATATATATATATATATATATATATATATACACACACACAGGCTTGAGGAGTAACGGAATACATGTAACAGTATTACGTAATCAGGATACAACAAAATGGTAACTGTAATCCGTTACATTTACGTCAAAAAAACAAAGTGAACAGATGACATTTTTCAAACATTTTCTCATTTAAAACTGAATAAATGAAACTTTTGCAGACTGCATTTGCAACAAAAATGTTACACTGCAAATGATATTTTTGCTGAGATCGCCACTGGCGACAATATAAATTTACAAGTTATGATTTTAAAATGTGCATTTACACTCTTTTTCAATCGTGTGTTCTGTGAGAAGTAGCCTGTCACATAATTTATTGTGGTTCAGTGGGGAAAGAAAGTTTCGACAAGTTCAAATTCATCCAGAGCAGCAAAATACAAGTGAGGATCAGCTTTCCGCATCAGAAAGACGTTAAAATGAAAAAAAATCAGACTTTTTCAAACAATCCTCAACTCTGTCGAGCCCCAATGCTGATGGCACACTTGCTAATAAAAAAGCAGGCTCCAGTTGTCCCAGCATGAGAGAGAGAGAAAACGACAGAGACACAGTGGATCATCTTTCTGTGTCAATCAATGAAAGTCCAAGTAAAAGTTCAGAAAGGCATTGTAAGACTTCTTGGATTCAAGAGTTTCAATGGCTGAGATATGGTATGATCATTGCACACAGAAAATGTTTTTTGACTTTTGAAGAAAAATTGACTGGATAAGCGCAAGACGTATGACAACGACACAGCATGTGTTTTGAGCAGAATGCATCTAGTTGAGATATTGCTTGTCCTACCAGTTTTGGCTGCTAAGTGTGAACGCGGCTTTTCAGCTCAAAACAGGATCAAATCAAAAGTGCGCAATTCAACCTTGGAAGACTTGATCAGTCTCAGCACAGAGGGCCCATCACTTGAACAGTTTGATCCTGAACCATGTGCCTTTCTTCAACACAGAGGAGGAAGAGTTCAAACTACACTCGTTGGCCAAGTGATGCTGACATAATTACAGTCAATGACACTGGCTCAGATTCTGTGTAAAGAACAATTCTTTGTGACTATATACTGTATAGTTCTCAAGCTGGAAATGATGTTCAGTTCCCACTTTAAGAGAACTTGGATGAAAATGCTGATGCTGTAATAAGAGGTACACACATGACAAATTGATTGACAGTAAGTGTTTTTAAAATGTGAAATGTAAGTTCATTCTTATGCAAGAATCATTTGGTGCCTGTTTTTTTTGTTGTTGTTCTAAGAGCCAATGGCTCCTTAATAGATTTATTTTGTCTGGAGTTATGTCATCATTTTAACATAACACAATATAGACAGCTGCATGATTATAGTTCTGGTTCTCTCTTGCCAGCTGTAACTGACATGAGCAACACATTTTTTTGTTTTATTAAAACAAATCCAAATATTGAACATGTTTTTAATAATACTTTTAAGATCACATTGCTTTTGCTCTTGACTTTATTTACATGTGTGATCTTGAAGTAGCCCAAATGTAATCAGATTATATTACTATCATACTGTGATACTTGGATTATGTTACTGATGACATTTTCTATGAAGTAATTTGTAACTGAATACATTTTTAAAGTAACCCTTCCAACCCTGAATAGATAGATAGATAAACAAAGACAAAACAGACTGACAGATTGTCAGACAGTTAGATAGATAAATAGACAAAGACAGACAGACAGGCAGACAGACATAGATAGACAGACAGAATGATAGATAGATAGATAGATAGATAGATAGATAGATAGATAGATAGATGTGTCCTAACTTCATTTGTGCATGCCAAGGACACCCTGTCCTCATTTTCAGAGCAGATCTATACACGTTAACAGACGTTACTCTTCAGAGAGATGGTGGTCGTATCCCATATCAACTACTGACACACAGCTGACTGGCCCCTGGTCAGGTGCCTCATGTTGCAGTTAACATCACTTAATAACTGTCACGCTCAATTACATCTCCTGCCACAGGTGATGTGCTTTCTCCATGTGGGACGCTCGGGGAGATTATCTGCTCTAAACAGCAGCGGCTGGAAATATGCTTGGATAATACAGTATTGTGTAATTAAGGCTATAATGGAGTTAATATACATTCTTATAAATATTTTATAGAAAGCAACAGTTATTTAAGGTGACATTTGAGGTAGCATTTCAATTGCAAAAAAGTAATAAACTTATTTTCATTTGTCTTAAAATCAACCATATGCATGTATCACACATGTATCATAATGATTCAAGTTATTGTAGCTGATTGAGGTGGCCTGATGTTTTGTGTTCCAGCTCGTTTATATGTTTATTGTTCTTATTTATTTAAATTTGCTAAAATTTAAATAACTCAAATTTAAATAACTAAAAACTCAAATGTTATATATACATGTATACATCTATATGTATATGTATACATATATATATATATGTGTGTGTGTGTGTATATATATATATATATATATATATATATATATATATATATATATATATATATATATATATATATACACACACACACAGTATCTCACAAAAGTGAGCACACCCCTCACATTTTTATAAATATTTGATTATATATTTTAATGTCACAACACTGAAAATATTGACACTTTGGGCCCAATTTGGACATTTTCACCTAGGGGTGTACTCACTTTTGTTGCCAGCGGTTTAGACATTAATGGCTGTGTGTTGAGTTATTTTGAGGGGACAGCAAATTTACACTGTTACACAAGCTGTACACTCACTACTTTACATTGTAGCAAAGTGTCATTTCTTCAGTGTTGTCACATTAAAATATATAATTTTTTTTTTCAAAAATGTGAGGGGTGTACTAACTTTTGTGAGATATTATATATATATATATATATATATATATATATATATATATATATATATATATATATATATATATATATATATGTTTATTAATAATTAATAGAATTACAAATGTATACTCAAGGTGTTGTAAGTGAAGTTGCAGCATGATATTTAGCTTCATAGTCATTTTATATGATTAAAAAAAAGACAATAACATTTTTATGCATATAATACAAAATTTTACATTTATTTATTTAGAAACAAAAACAGTAATAATAAGCATCATCATCATCATCATCATCATCATCATCAAAACAACAACATCACACACTGTTCAATCTGTAATGCAGTTAGTATTAAAATATTTAACAGTCAAGAAGGAGCGCCTCACTGTGAATATAGCATGCCTCGGGCATTTGTTTTTCCTTATTAATATGTGTTTCTAACCTTCAGACCAGATCCAGATCCATTTTTCATCAATTTATTTTTACAAATCTGCTTCTAACCACCACAATACCCTACCATTCTTCAGTGAAAGCAAGCAGTACTGAATTTACAATTTTTTTACCTCAGCACTCGCATCTCAGTCAGGTGGGGAGCTTGCTTGTTTCTGTATTTATAAATAAAAAAATAATGTAAATTTTTGACAAGGGCTTCATCCAAGGAATCACTAGCACATTCATCAAAGTGGCAAGATTAGCAGATATTTGTGTGTGTGTTCTGATGAATATCAATTTATCCTGGAGATCACGCCAGCACCTGAAATGGAAATTTGCATAAATCCAGAGCAAAAAAAAGAAACAATTTATTAACTAAGCAATATGTCAAAAGTTGCACAGGAAAGCAGATAAAAATTCAACTGAAAATAAACTGTAGTTGGGTTAAGTGCACTCTTTTTTTTTTTCTTTTTTTTCTTTTTTTTTTTTTTTTTTAGCAAAAATAATTACTCAGGATTTAGAAGTATTCTTGCTAATACCTGGATTTGAGCAGACTGCAAAAATAAGCAGTCCAATAGTCCAAGTGGTATTAGAGACATTGAATTTAAAATTTCAAAAGTATAAACCATCAAATCATGTCAAATTTCTGCAATGAGACTTATCAATATTTTCTTCTTAATCCTATAATCAGCCCAATTACTTACCAAAACCAACTGGCAGCTTTTCATGATGTTGTTTAGCATCATGTACTGTATACCACTGCACCACTAAATTCCGGATTCTGATTCGTCAGAAAATGTTTCATTTTCCAGAACAGCAACACCAACAGTAGTTCAAATCACAGGTTTATATTAATACACTCATTTCTATAGTAACAACTCATTCATACGGACTTGCATAATGGGTTTTTTAAGTCTCCAGTGTCAGTGCTTTGAAATAGTTTTTCCACCACATGAAAGTCTTCAGAGACTCTTTCCAGACACTTACCAGTTTCTTGGTAAACTGCATTTTAATGTTTTCTTTACTTAAAGACAGAGAAAAAGACAGGCTGGTGAAGAAATGACCATGACAATAGTGTTTATAGCTGCTATAAAGTAGCGCGTCATTCAATAATTAATAAAAAAAATAGTATTTATTTATTTATTGTTGGTTATTTTCCTATTACAGCACATTTATAGCTGACTTTGAAGATCACAATTCCAAAACTCGTCGATTCCTGTAGTGAAGTACAATACAGTCCATTCATTATTTGCTCTACAGGAACTGTGCAGTAGAGCATCTCTTGATGAGTAACAAATGTGTATTTTCCTACTAAATTCCACCAGACTATCTGCACAGCCTGAAGCAGACCTCATCACCCTCCTCCTCTTCTGTACTGATAGTATGTAATAACTGTATATGAATGTGTGCAACAGCCTGCGACACCATTAATCCAAACAAAAGCACTCTGCAAAAATTCTGTACGCTTCTTTAATTATCCAGTACTGACAAATTGAGATAACGGGTAAGCCATATATAATAGGCCTAAAGCTTATTTAAAATGGGGACCATACTGTGCAATGCCATTACAGCAAAATAAAAGTAATATTGATTGAGCAGAAATGACAATAATGTTGATTTACACATGTAGGAGTTCAGTTTAACGCTTCTGTATATTGAGTATTGGTGTGTACAAATTGCCACAAAAAAAAAGTGTATGAGAGTGGAAATCTGTTTTTCTGTATCTAAATAGATTTCCTTCATATGTATGATCTTGGGTTTGTTCAGAGATCCTGAAGAACATGGGTTAGATTGACAGCTCTGTGCTTCAGTTCCTAAAAGGTTGCGAGTTCAAAAGTTAAGACAAAAACTTTTGTAAGACAAACAAACAAAAATCTATTTTTTCAAAAGCTGCAGGCTATCTGACTTTACTAATCTTTACGCATATGACCTTTAATTTTTTTTCCAGTGTGAGTGAAATTGAAGAAAAATGTTGGCATTATAAAAGCATACTTCAGAGAATCTTTTATTGACAGTAAATACTAAAAATAACCAGATAATATCTATAACTACTATAAAAAGTATAAATAACATTTTAACATTTAAACTTAAATAATAGAAATATATTTTTAAAAAGAAAGAGCAAAATGTTATACTATGTCATGGACAATTCTGATAATTCTGCTCCAGAGCTTTTCTCACCAATCTTTAAAATAAACAGACATAATTTTAGAAAATAAAAATAAAAATCTACTGCATTTGAGCAACTAACCTTTCCTCTATCAGAAACCATTCCAATCAGAAGATGTGTAAGAATTAAGAAGGTTAAGGCACCGTTAAAGAAATAGAGCAATTTAAATTGCTCTCAATCTGCAGGTAATCTGTCGTCTTTCATATCCTGCTGCCCCGGTGTAGGACCTCAATGCGCAAGCAGCATATATAACTCAAAAAATAGAATCATAAAACAATGGACCCACTCAGCCAGAAAAACCAACAGAAAGCTCTGGACCAAATGTACAAACTAACGTCACTCATTTAGCTATAGGAACCATAAAGTAATAAATCTTCACTCAAAGACACTGAAGAGCCACTTAATTACTTCCTGTTTGCGCTTGCCTTATCTCAGCTATCTTGCAACAATAGGGCAACTGTTAGGGCACGTTTACACGACAACAATGCACTAAAAATGTAAAAGTTTTTCCTTTGCATTTTTGAAAAGTTTCACGTACAACCGCAACGTTGTCAAAACTATTCTTACTCACACGGATCCATGAAAACGACTAAAAACGCTGTGTTATGCATGACAGGTCAGTAGTTGGCGATGAGTTTGAACCCTTAGAGGGCTGGACTAGGCAGAAAGGGTTAAAATCCAATGACACCAAAGTAACCTAGCTCAGAGTCAGACCATTCAGTGAAGAAGTGTTCCAGGTCAAGCATACCTATTGGAACTAATGAGGCCCTTGAACAGTTGTATCAGGTATGCTTAAAACAACACCTGTTCTGCATATTTGTGCTGTTGTGAGGGATTCTATTCAGGGGTTGAATAATTTTGAAACTGGAGAAGTCATAATAAGTTGCATTTTCAGTTGAATTTGGGGAAACCACTTGAAGCAGTCATTGTGTTGAACTATTTCAGTTGCTTTTGTTTGATTTGTTCATTGCAAACAGCTGAAATCTGTACATTTTGACAATAAACCTGATTTGCAATGGGGGTTGAATAATTTTGATTGCAACTGTATGGTTATTAGAATGGCACCAGGCAAAAGTTCCAGCATCATCTCCTTGGCCAATACAGATCACTGAGTATCACTTTCATCCAATCATCCACACTCCATGATTGCTTCTCTTTAGCCCACTGTAAACTTGTTTTCTTCTGTTTAGGTATTAGTGCTGGTTTTCATTTGGCTTTTCTATACTTAAATCCCATTTCATTCAGCCGATTCCTTACAGTTCTGTCACAAACACTGACTCCTGATCCTGACGCATTGGCATCTTCCTTGGTCTACCTGTATATTTTCCTTTTATAACCTTCCCATTTTGTTTATACTTGCACCAAATTTTTGACACAGCTGACTGGGAACAACTAACATCTTTTGCCACTCTCCATGTCGGATTTCCTTCTTGAAGGAGTTTTATAATCCTTTCCATTGTTTCAATTGACAACTGACTTGTTGGGGCCATGTTTCATTTGAAAAGGTCTAAGGTTAAGGTCTGTAAGCACTATTTTAAGGTCTATAAGAACTCTCTTTTTACTACAGACTTTTAAAATGTGCATTTTTAGACTTGTGCTGGTATTTGTTTTAGAAACACAAATGACAAGGTGATTCCATCATTTTTTCCTCAACACTGAGTGATTCCATATTTTTTTCCTCTACTTGATCTGGGGGAAAAAATGCCATTAATTAAAATAATTTAACTTAATTTGTTTCACAAAGCCAGAATGTTCAGCTATTAAACAAAAATAGTTTTGTGTCATATCTGCCATTTGTTTATTTGCAATAAAATAAAAAAGCCAGGTGAACATCCTCTAAGTGTAGTGATTCCATCATTTTTGCCAGGGCTTATATTATATAAATTCACCAAAATACCACTAATTGTATATGATATTCATTTTGAAATGCTGTCAACGTCTTTTTTGTTATGAAAATCAGCATCAAAGACAAAATAAAAAGCTCACATTTACTCATCACATCAGGGGAACATATACAGGCTGCAATCACACATTAGTCGATTTTAGAAAGTCCATGGCTCGAAGATTCAGGTGGAGATAGCTTAGTGTCATGAATGCTAGTGTCAACAGACATGACCGCAATCAACAGGCGCCGGAGATAATCTGTGAACGGTGTGTTTTATCAAATTCAGGGTCAAAACATGCAGAAGGGGTCAAAACACCAGCAGAGTTACTGTACATACGTCCATAATCAGTAACCAAAAGAGCTACATAACAAGTTTAAACCTTGTGCGCCCCCAAGGTCCAATAAATCATTTTTAAATAAAATAAAAAATATATAGATTTTTCCCCCGCATGGCCTTGGCTTATTTTCTGGGAAGAATATGTACAAGATTTTTTCCCCTACATAGCACTCACATTTACATCCCTTATAAGATCATTTACAGCCCTTATCAATGATTGAAAAGAGTACTTTAAAAAACCCACAAGTTTATGTCAAAGACACAAGGTAAGCATTGTGCCCCTTCATATCCAGAGAAGAGAACAAGTCCCATGGTCCTGAGCATCTGCAGTCATTGGGAGATGGATTTGGAAGGAGGATCCTGCTACCCAGCTGCACATCCCAGACGGTGAGTGTGTGTGCACATCTTTGAACATTTTGAAAGTATTAGATATCTAACAAAAAATTTTCAACATTTTAAGTTGCAGCTGGTGGCAAAAAGTGGAAATGTTGCCAGGAGTCCATACCAACAAAGGACACAAACACCTTCTACATGTACCAAGTGCAGCAAGTACAGCTGTAACATACACACTTGTGAGATTATGTTCATCAAGTGCTGTGGAGACAGACAAATTCAGCACATTCAAATGTGCTTGCTTTTCCAGTACTCAAGATAATTACTCTAGTTTGTTTACTGTACACATGAATGCATAGACACATTGTTCTCTTTTTTATCCAATGCTATTTCAGAAAAAAAGCTTCCTTTTGTGTAAGCATAAATGAATTCAAAATACAGATTTAATTGAACAAATTAGTTTCTTCTTTATAGCTGTTATTTGTTTTCTCATATCTAATACTACTTTAAATATAGTAGTATTAAAGATTTTGAATAACAGTTAAAACACAATAGTTACCAATAGTCATGAAAACATTTTCTCACTTTGATAGATTTGATAAGAAAAATATAATTTATGCTACAAGTGGATTGTTGATTCACTGCTTATATCATACAAAAACAGATAATTATTCCATTGTTAAAAGTGATCTTGCAAGGCAAATTTCAAACATTAAACAGATTTGTCATTATTATTGTTTGTAAGGGTGTTAGAGACCATATATACACTGGAAATACGTCTTTTCTGGATGTCTGTTGTGTTTTAAACCCCCAGTTATTGATCAATCTGACCTGTCGAAGACCGCCAGTGGGAGCAAAATTGAAGGCCGCAGGTTAAATAAGGAGAATGGCTGGATGATTCCATGAGAGGAGTCTTGTTGTGTCCTTCAGATATTATATTAATAATTATGTAAGACATTTTTAAACATTGGTAAAGTGTCCTTCACAAGATCATATCTGCATGTATCTCCAAGATCCTAGAAAAGATCTAAGCACAGCAGCTATGCTCGTACCTACAGAGGAATAACAATCAGGAAATGTAGGATTTAGGCATCATCATAGCACAGAGACAGCGCTGGTTAATGTGGTAAATGACCTACTACTGGCCTTTGATCAGGGTTGGGTCTCCTTGCTTGTGTTATTTGAACTTAGTGTAGCTTTTGATACCACTGATCATACTATTCTCCTTGATAGACTAGAAAACATTGTTGGCATTAAGGGAACGGTCCTCTCCTGGCTCAGGTCTTACGTGACTGATCGTTATCAGTTTGTAGATGTAAATGGTGACTTTAATCATACTAGGTAAAGTTTGGTGTTCTGCAAGGTTCTGTTTTAGGACCACTACTTTTTACTTTATATATGCCACCTCTGGGTCAAATTATTCGTAAACATGGAATGAGCTTCCACTATATATACCCCGCCTTTTGCCCAATGCTCCCAATAGGCTCCAGGTTCCCCGTGACCCTGAAGGATAAGCGGTGTAGAACATTGATTGATGGATGGATATATATATATATATATATATATATATATATATATATATATATATATAACCCCAGTTGCAAGAGTTGAATGGCACTGCAATTACGGAATCACGCAAAAATCCTGTTTGAATTATTGTTCACTGTCAATAATTGTATTATTATTATTATTATTATTATTATTATTATTATTATTATTATTATTATTATTATATGTCAGACTGTTTGTTGATTCAGTTGTCTTTTTATTGTATAAAACTCTAAAGAATTTTATGACCTGTATTCATTTTCAGATCCACCCACACACGTCTCTGTATACGCTTGTCCTCCAACGTCCCCCAAGTCCCAACGCACATGTTGTAATTTACACATACGACACTTCTCAGATAGGCCTGACTGTCAGCCGTCTCCCCTGAGCCACATCAAAATATTCTCCAGCAGAGATGAAGATAAATCAAAGCTTCATTTCTCATTTAACTTTGCTACATATAGTGGTTTGTATGTGTGTGTGAGTGTGTGCACCCTCTACATGCACAGTGCCCTCCATTAATATTGGCACCATTGGTAAATATGAGCAACGAAGGCTGTACAAAATTGTCTATATTGTTTAACTATAAACAATATTACACTGCTCTCACAGATATCGAACAATTGCAAACACAACACAGGTTTATCCATATGAGTTAAATATAAGTGTGCAACAATTATTGGCACCCCTATAATATAATATAATATATATATATATATATATATATATATATATATATATATATATATATATATATATATGTATATATATATACACACACACACACACACACATTGTGTGTGTGTGTGTGTGTGTGTGTGTGTGTGTGTGGATGCTTCTATCTATCAATAACTTCACCACAAAATCATTTCCTTTGTAGAAAAAAAGAGAGAAAACTCTGCCTTTGATTGGCCATAAACAATTTCTTTATTTCTTTATGAAGTTATGAGTAATACACTATAAAGCATATACAAATGGATTATATTACAAAGTTAATTAAGACAGCTTGAATGAGTAAATGTAATTATTTTCTCATAAAGTGTCTGAGTGTGAGTGCACTGTGTCTGAAGAGAACATTAGCAGTCAGTAAAAGGATGCACCATTCTGAATTCAGCTCTTAGTTTCTCTTAAAGTGTTTGATCGCAAACATTTTACTTTGATCTTCACATACTTCATACTGTTGAGGAATACTAAATGTGTCAGAACTGAAGAATAGAGCTCAGATAACATCTGCTGTAATGTAGCCTGACCTTTATCAGGGCCAAGAAGAGATAAGGACTTACATTAGACTTAAGCACCAGCAGTCAACCAACTTCACACATGAAAGACAAATTATTCAGGATGTACACTATCAAAGCTGTGTTTGAAAGAGCTCACCAAATAACATCAGCTCATCAGTTTGTTTGGAAGGCAGTCTTCAGATGTGTGCTTCTCAGCCCTCGTCATGCAGGGTTGTGTTTTCTGCTCTAATCCAAATAAACACAAGTCAAAGTCTGCTTTATTATGATTATACATATCACACAACAAAATGAAGCAGTGAGGCTTTCAGTGATACGTCACACAGTGTGCACAAGACACAAAGTTACATTAAGACAAAAGTGAATAAAAGCAAACTTTTAAACACAAAGTGGAAACCTAAACACAATGGGGGAAACAAGAAAACAAAGCAATAAATAAGAAGAAAACAAATCTAGAATCTTTAGAAACCTAAAGATAACAGCAACAACAACAATGGCAACATGTACAACAACAACAACAACAACAACAACAACAACAACAATAATAATAATAATAATAATAATAATAATAATAATAATAATAATAATAATAATAATAATAATTGAAGCTGCAGGCAATATTTTTGGATGCCAGGCACCCAGATTCGGTGAGCGGCATATACAATTGTACTTACAATTGTTGCCTAAGCAATCACAGGAAAGCAGAGCCATAATGTTAGGTAAAGGTATTCTAGAGTTATTTGACATTTCAGTCATGATGTGCATGTTTTGACCATGAAAAATGGTGGAATTCTCTGACTGCAGGAAGAAAAGTCTAGATGAACAAATGGTCATCAGGGCGGCATTGCTGCTGCATCTGCCGCCACTGCTGTGACCTGTGGTGTTGTTTGTTGCTGCTTTGACCTGTGGTCATGATCGGTACTACTTTGACCTGAAAATTGTTTTCTTCTTGCAATTTAAAAACACCTGAGATAGTTGTTTTTTCTCATTAGTCTGGGACCTTTTCCCCACTTTGTGCAAGTATCTGAACCAAACTTATATCAGTATTATATTGTTTGTATATTTATTGAAAATTGGTCAGTAAAAATGCTATTTCATATGAAACCCTGTCAGTCATGTTTTGTGTGTATAATAGCACATTGAACTGCTAGCATGGCAGTAGACAGTTGTGCAGACAGGGCTCAAGATGATGTAAGACAAATTTGGTGAATATTGGACAAAATTTGGATAAGTAGCTAAATAGCACATAGTTGAAAGCATTTTTGGCATGTTATTGTAACTTTTAACCAGAAAGTGGTGCTATAATGAAATGTGTTGCATAACCTCAGAGCATGGTTCTGAAGCTGCCTACCAAGATTTGTGTAGGTGTGCTGAGATACAGTCTCACTTCCTGTTTGGCAATTTTCTGTTAGATTTATTGGCATGTTACAGGCAAAATGTTTGGAACATGAACATTCTTTTGAAATTTTTTGACCAGGTTGGTTTGAAGATGATGTATGCCAAATTTGATATTGATTGGACATAATTAATTGGATGTTTTTGTCAAAATAGTTCAATGCATAGGCTACGTTGAACTCATCTCGACCCAGTGAATACAGGGATGCCTGACCTTCAATTTTGGACACACATTTCAAAAGTTATGATCATAAATGTACTTCCAAATTAAGCCCAAAGGTGACCTGATGGTGGTGCTAGAGCATTGGCAATATTTGGCTTAGTCAAAATGTTCCTTAGACCCTCTCCAATCAATGTGTCAAATTTCACAACTTTTTACCAAATGGTTCTTTTTTTTACCAAAGTTGAAACAAAAAAGTAAATGATTGTTTTTAAAACAATCAAACAATAAAAATAAACAAATTAACACATCAACAAATGTACACAAAGTAGAAACTTAACCACATCAGTAGCATAAAGAAATAAATAAATTAATTAATTTAATATTTATATATATAATATATAAATTAATATTTTCTGCCCTTGGATATTAATGATGAGTGGGCGGGGTCTATGAAAATGATCTGCGAGTTCCAGAAGAAGAAAAAAGGCACTTTATTACAGCGATTGATTTTCAGGGTAAAAATCACTTTAGTTCCATTTCAAAGACATTCAATGATAAATAATAAAATATTGAACTAAATCTTATTTCTCTGTTCTTTTGTTTAGTAAGAAGATTCAGAATCAATTACTCATCCAAATACATATCACAGTTATGCTTTGCATTATTACTAACCCTTGCCTTCCCCCAGGATCCAACTGCACATCTATCCAAAGTGCTTTTATCCAAAGAGCCGACGTCTGTTAAAGACCCGTTAGTGTGATAGAATAATAAATATGTTACAGAGAACAGATTTAGATGTGTCAGCATATCAGCAAGGTTTAGTGGTGAATGATGTACATGTCTGTTAAAAGTTGACTTTGTCAGGATTTTCCTATTTTGTGGCCTGGAAAAAAATGATGGCTAATCAAAACAGCTGGGTCGAGGCAGAACTTCCACTCAGGCCTTCGATGACTCCCAGGAACTGAGACTGATGCTAAAGACCAGCAGCAAAATGCAAATGCAAATGCACAGAAACACTTTGCATGATCATCTTCAAAAAAAAATTAACTTACAGTGTGGCTTCTGCATGCAGACATGCTATTTAGTGGTGAAAGTCTGCCATAATACTAATTAGGCTTGATGCAATTAGGATTAACCCTGATTACCATTGTGTACACTTTCATGGTCACAAGCTTCAGGATAATCTTGTAGTACTAATCTTCAACGCACTAGTTCCTAAAGGAAAAACTAACAGTGCAAACTACAAGGTTTCACAATACAGGTATAAATCCAAGTGCTTTACAGGAAATGATAGGAGAAAGCAAGGAAGTGGGTTAAAATTCAGGGGACAGAACCTTCTAGTGATCTGGAGGGGGAAAGTATAAAGGCTATATATATACAGTGAGGGAAAAAAGTATTTGATCCCCTGCTGATTTTGTACGTTTGCCCACTGACAAAGAAACGATCAGTCTATAATTTTAATGGTAGATTTATTTGAACAGTGAGAGACAGAATAACAACAAAAAAATCCAGAAAAATGCACGTCAAAAATGTTATAAATTGATTAGCATTTTAATGAGGGAAATAAGTATTTGACCCCTCTGCAAAACATGACTTAGTACTTGGTTTAAAAACCCTTGTTGGCAATCACAGAGGTCAGACGTTTCTTGTAGTTGGCCACCAGGTTTGCACACATCTCAGGAGGGATTTTGTCCCACTCCTCTTTGCAGATCTTCTCCAAATCATTAAGGTTTCGAGGCTGACGTTTGGCAACTCGAACCTTCAGCTCCCTCCACAGATTTTCTATGGGATTTAGGTCTGGAGACTGGCTAGGTCACTCCAGGACCTTAATGTGCTTCTTCTCGAGCCACTCCTTTGTTGCCTTGGCCGTGTGTTTTGGGTCACTGTCATGCTGGAATACCCATCCACGACTCATTTTCAATGCCCTGTCTGAGGGAAGGAGGTTTTCACCCAAGATTTGACGGTACATGGCCCCGTCCATCGTCCCTTTGATGCGGTGAAGTTGTCTTGTCCCCTTAGCAGAAAAAAACCCCCAAAGCATAATGTTTCCACCTCCATGTTTGACGGTGGGGATGGTGTTCCAGGGGTCATAGGCAGCATTCCTCCTCCTCCAAACACGGCGAGTTGAGTTGATGCCAAAGAGCTCCATTTTGGTCTCATCTGACCTCAACACTTTCACCCAGTTGTCCTCTGAATCATTCAGATGTTCATTGGCAAACTTCAGACGGGCATGTATATGTGCTTTCTTGAGCAGCGGACCTTGCGCGCACTGCAGGATTTCAGTCCTTCAGTCCTGTGTTACCAATTGTTTTCTTGGTGACTATGGTCCCAGCTGCCTTGAGATCATTGACAAGAACCTCCCGTGTAGTTCTGGGCTGATTCCTCACTGTTCTCATGATCAATGCAACTCCACGAGGTGAGATCTTGCATGGAGCCCCAGGCCGAGGGAGATTGACAGTTCTTTTGTGCTACTTCCATTTGTGAATAATCGCACCAACTGTTGTCCCCTTCTCACCAAGCTGCTTGGCACTGGTCTTGTAGCCCATTCCAGACTTGTGTAGGTCTACAGTCTTGTCCCTGACATCCTTGGAGAGCTCTTTGGTCTTGGCCATGGTGGAGAGTTTGGAATCTGATTGATTGATTGCTTCAGTGGACAGGTGTCTTTTATATAGGTAACAAACTGATATTAGGAGCACTCCCTTTAAGAGTGTGCTCCTAATCTCAGCTCGTCACATGTATTAAAGACACCTGGGAGCCAGAAATCTTTCTGATTGAGAGGGGGTCAAATACTTTTTTCCCTCATTAAAATGCAAATCAATTTATAACATTTTTGACGTGCGTTTTTCTGGATTTTTTTGTTGTTATTCTGTCTCTCACTGTTCAAATAAATCTACCATTAAAATTATAGACTGATCATTTCTTTGTCAGTGGGCAAACGTACAAAATCAGCAGGGGATCAAATACTTTTTTCCCTCACTGTATATATATATATATATATATATATATATATATATATATATATATATATATATATATATATATATATATATATAACATTACATTTAATTCACTAATTTTTTAGTGAGTAAAGTGTTACTCAATTGAAAAATATTACACACATTCTCTGAGACAAGATTTTAACAGTTAATGAGAGAAGCTAATTTGATTGGATATGGCAGAAACACACCTAACACTTCATGATGTCTAGCATTCGAACACCATATCTTCATCCAATTACATAGCTGAACATAGCTATTCACCAGGTTACTACCTATTGTAATGATCAAGAAAAGAAAATCAACAAGAATATTTAACACTGTGATTGTATGCATTATTTTATTCATTTGTGTTATTCTCTTTTAAGGGTTTTTTTTATTCAGTGTGAAGTGTACTACTTTGAAGCACTGGAAAACACGGGGTTGCTGGAAAAAGAATACAACTAATAGAAAAACATCAACAATTTGCAGAACGTAACTCTATAGTTTTCAACATCACTTTATACTTTATATATTTAGAAATTGTTTATACATTTTCTCAACCAGACGCCCTGTGGAACGTTCTGGCAAAGTTTTTATGCATATTCTATGCATTTTGCATAACTTTATAAATAAAAGCATACACTATTTGGCCAAAAGTGTGTGGACACCTGACCAATTACACTCATGTGCTTGTTAAACATCCCATGTTTATCCCCCATATTGCTGTTATAATAACCTTCACTCTTCTGGGAAGGCTTTCCACTGGATTTTGGAGCATGGCTGGATTTGTGCTCATTCAGCTAAACTAATGTTTGGGTGAAGAGGACTAGGGTGCAGTTTTCTAGTTCAGAGTTCTATTACATTACAAAGGTGTTCAGTGGGGTTGAGGTCAGGGCTCTGTGCAGGATACTCGAGTTCTTCCAGTCAAACCTTGGAAATCCATGACTCATTTTGTGCTCAGATGTATCATCATGGTAGGCCTCTTAGTTCAAGTAAATGGGAATTCTTAATGCTACAGCAAACTGAGACGCTCTAGACAATTCTAGACAATGTTTCAAACTTTGTGGTAACAGTTGGTGTGATGGGTGTGATGTTGAGATGTCCACATACTTTTGGCCATTTCTTTTGTGAATTTCAGGCTAGTTTGATTAAATACGGTAGAAATAACTTTTTATTTTGAAGCTCAGTAAGACAGTTTAGAGTAGGCGAGTGAAGCAAATCACTGATGATATTGTATTGGATAGGGTGCCTTCTATTTGTACAACATATTATCCGTTCTTTCTGAATAATAATAATAATAATAATAATAATAATAATAATAATAATAATAATTTGGATTTGGTTACAGCCGGAGTAAACAACATACTGGTCTGTATGAACACTGTGTGTAGGTTGTTGCAAAACATGGCAGATACATCATATATCAAACATATGGTCACACAACAAGGTGGGCCTTGTGAAATGAGTGGGGTAGGGGTGGGGGGATCAAAATTCAGTTAATAATTTGCGTAAAAATGAAGAGCTGAACAGTTAACATTCAGCAGAGCCCAGCTTCTGCAGAGTTAATTACAAGCCTCATTATTTAGGCAAATAATGTCAGTCGGAGTCCAGCTTGTTTTAACAGCTACTAAAGAAAAGCTTTTTGTTTCCTCTGCAATGAAGATAAACCCAAAACTCAGGTAACGGACCTCGGACAGCTGACTTTATTGTTTTTTTTTTCCCCTCTTCTGTTTTTGTACTCATGCTTTCTCCCCTGCAGAGATTGTTCTGAATAAAGTGCATAGGCCCATAAATGTTGCTTGAGGATGAGATTCGATGTCATGGTAATGGATAGAAAATGGCTAGCTTTCACCAGCACCTGCATTAGGCCTTTTTCTGACCTATAAAAAAGATTTCAGCCATGACACAAATACATTATGTAAAGGTAAAAAGACTTTTTTTCTCACTTGATATGAGGTGACGCTTTCTCTTCTCTGAGAATTACCTGATGCTGATGCTTTTCATGGTGTTCTTTTGCAGGGCTTTAGAAAATAGGATCGCTGTCTTTCACTCTGACATAGCTGCAAATGGTTAACATTATTCCTTATAGTATTTATGTTCTAGAATTATGTTAAACGAGTTCATAATATTTCATGGTAGTTGTCAGTACTTTTAAAAGTACATGATTCAAACAATTATCATAATGATAATGAGTCTTTATTGCTCAAATTTACATCACAGCACAGTGAAATTCTTTTCTTTGCATACCCCAGCATGTCAGGAAGTTGGGGTCAGAGCGCAGGGTCGGCCATGATACAGCGCCGCTGGAGCAGAGAGGGTTGCTCAAGGGCCCAACAGTGACAGCTTGGCAGTGCTGGGGCTTGAACCCCCGACCTTCTGATCAGTAACCTAGAGTCTCAACCGCCAAGCCGCTTCTGCCCCATGTCATGTGGCTGACATACATTAAAACAACAGAAATACTGTAGTAACAATAGAAGATTCTAAGAATTGGCACTATTTAAGCCTTTGTAAATTGTATTAATGTAAAATTTTTAAAGTAATGTAAAGTATTTTAGGTAAATTATATTTTAAATATTTTCTAACATTGAATCGAAGAAAACATTAATTTTACCATTTAAAGAATTATGAGTTAACCCATCTATGGCAACAATCTCATTGCTTTTTTTTTTTGTTTGTTTGTTTGTTTTTTTGCATGGTTCATTTGCAGCATTTTATTCTTACTATAAATTAGTTAAAAATAGCACAGTTGAGGTTTTTATTTTTTAGCATAGAATTAGGAAATACATCAAATTGTGTTAAGTAGCATCCATGCGACTGAGATGAGGATATTAAAGACATTTTAAAGATTGGCTTAAAATAAATTTAATTATTCATTTATTTTCAATATATGAGGGTGAGTCTAATTAAAACCTTAATTCTTTTATTTCAGTCCTTTTATATAATTTTTCTACATAATCTTAATTTTGTTCAAGGCAACTGTCCCAGTGCTTGAAAAATTCTTGATTCAATTCTATTTTATGTTGCAGTTTTAAGGTTTTCATTGGACTCAAATGCAAATAAATTGGTATGGGGTCGCACCAGGTTGTTTTAAAATGCGCTCATCAGTCAATATCACAATATCAGTGAAAAAACAACAACAACAACAAAAATAACAACAACAACAAAAAAAACAATGATGGAACTTACTTTTCTTCTACCTCAGGTCTTTAGAAAATTCTGATAATACAATGGCCTGTTGACTTTATCCTGCATTCGACTGTTGTCAGAAAACATTGTGATTACAAAGTGAATGCATGAACTACACCACAGTGTCATAATTACTACTAGGGAACTTTTTGTCAATGATGATTCAAAACAAATCATTAAAACAGGACTATTTTACACACTCCAAAACCACTTGAACCCACAGTATGTCGTAAACTCATAAACTACCTGCAAACTCATAGGCACAAAGGTCTGAGGAGGATTTAAATGTCATTGCAGACTTTGTGTGTATTGTGTGTGTATGTGTGTGTGGGAAGTCATTAGTATGCACAGGATGTGACCAGTTGCATAGATGAGCTCATCATCTGAGAGTGAATCAATGGCATGAATCATACTGTTTGTATACGAGCATGTGGATGGAATTCGGATTAGCTCAAATCAATTGCGTATAAGCCTTTAAATTGGATTAATCCGAAGTGGGTACAGGGAGATGCCAAATTAACGCTGGGATGTGAATCCTCCCACCTAATAATGCCCTCGATTCCCCACACGGTTGTCTTGTCTAAAATCAGATGAAAAGCCAGTGTAGCCTTGTAGCTGCTGTACATGATTTTTGTTGTACTTGTTGTTGTCATTACAAAGGTTGATCCAAAAACTCCTAAATGCAAAAGCAAGTTTATTTAAAAAAAAAACAAAAACAAAAAAAAAAAAACAGACATTGTCCAGTGTGTATTTGTTAGGCCACATTAATTTAATCTAATAAGACAAACAAACAAATGAACAAATACTCTAAACACGCATATACATATTTAATCATTTATAAGCATATATGCTCAATTAACCACTAAAATGCCTATACATGAATATGCAAATTAGAAACACCCCCATGTCTTATAAAATAGTCACCCAGCTAACTAACTGCTAGCAAAGCATATAATTGTCCTACTTTGACTGGCAGTAAGTTTAATGTTAATCCATGCCAAATCATATTACCTTCATGAGATTCTACTGATCATAACACTAATGACTGTTCTTTTTGCAGCTCTTGCAGCACTGGACCTAATCAGACTTTCCCCAGTTACAGCATGTAACATGACTTTGGTGAAAAGTTGAAGTGGTGAATTTTACTTTAAGAGCCCTGAAGATAGGGTGACCATACATCCTCTTTTACCTTATGATGTGCTTATGTTCTAATACTGCATCATGTGTGTGCATACTTGCATTGCCTTAACCCCTCTCTGTAATTCCCACCTTCTCGCACACCGATTGGTCGATTATAAAAGGCTTATAGCAACTATTGGCCAAATTCCTGCCTCTCAACCGTTAGCCTGAAGCGTTAGGTGAAGCGCTGTTGGGTACGGTGTGAGACAGTTGCTTGACAATAGCAGCAAATGTCAGCTGTCCTGAGTCGAAATAATGGCCATGGCCATATAAGGTCATTTTTAATTTCATGTTTTCACATCGCTTTGTATTACATCGTCATTCAAATGTGTAAATGATGGCAGAAGGTACACTCGTGGCATCTGATATTTTATTTTATTCCATGGACATTCAAAAGAATGAGGGAAAAAATGCCAATCGTGGGCAGAGTGAAACCAATTTTATTAATATATATTTATGTGATGCTAATAGTGTGTCTTTTTCAGTGTATTAATGTCTGCATTCATAGTAACACTGTTTTGGATGCTATTAATAATAATATATATTTTTTTTTTTTTAAATTGTCCTCTTTTTAGTAAACCAGAATATGGTCACTATGGTCACCATAGGTTAGAATCAGTACAACACCATGCATACTTTAGTTTTACTGGAATTTGTTCACAATTTTGGATCAGTTTGTGGTCTATAATTGGATAAAAATCCAATCCTAACTGAGCTGGCAATGCATGAAGACATCCAAGAAAAGAGTTTGTACATCTCAAACATGGATGGATTAAAATATCAACATGATGTCTCATAATGATATTAGTTAAAAGTGGATGGAATCAAGCTCTGGCTGCCATTTTTTCAAATCTGTAAATCAAGGAAGTGTACGGATTATTTAAAAGCAGGAGCTGAAATTCAAGTTTCCAGTGGCTCAAACAATCCAATTTCAAATCCAATTCTTTTTTATATTTCATCATAGAAATAGCAAAAACACAGGGGAAAATGTGAGTCAGTGGAAATTTCTAGAAGAAAATTCCCAAAACACAATGAAGTTTGGGGAATACAATAGCAAAGCTGGGAGAAACACCACTGAACCTCCATGTTCTTAGTTAACACATAGTCACAATTTACCATCTTTCCTTTCTGATGTGACATGTTTTCATACCTTCTCTATTGTCCAGTGCTCCAAACTCCATTCCTGGATCTTTACCACAAATCTGAAGGAACCCAGAATTCCAGACACATCCTCCATCCCGGGTTTTCTCTGAGTTTATTCCTCAAGCCATAATTAATTTTGTGTCACTGGGCTGATTCAGTTTTAACCCCAAAAGATAAAGCTTGTTGTAATGGCTAATAATTACAGTGGTATGAAAGTAGGCCTTATATTTAAAGTAATCTTCCTGTCATGCTAACATGTATAGAGGCTAATGTTAAGCAGGGTTCAACAGAAGATTGAAAATTATTTAAAAAATTCAAGTTGTGAAGCATTGGGGAAATAGGGAAAAGCATATAATTATCTTACTTTAACTGGCAGTAGATTTGAGGAGTGAGGAGTTTCCCAGCATCGCTAATAATGAAAGGGTGAAGTCACATTACACTTATGATCCTAAACCCTAGCTAGGGTTCTTAAAGTTGTCTAAAGTGAAATTCATACACTGTTGCAGAATTTTCAAAGATAATCAGACCTTTTCCAGTATATGTAACATGATCTCCATGTCCTGGATAACACTCATTAATTATGAGCAGTGTTCAAAAACCCTAGACTTGCACTACTTTATATTTCTGACCTCCTCAATCCTCTTCAAATACAATGTATGAACCCTGCAGTAACCTTGAACCTTAACCGTATCTTCTAGATACAGCATGACAGGATAATAACTTTAAATTTAATGCTTACTTACATGTCTTTGTAATTATTAGGCATTAAAACAATCTTAATCTTTTGGGGTTAGAACCCAATCTCACACAAAATTAATTATGGCTTAAGGAACAAGCATAGAGAAAATCTGACATGGTGGATACGTTCAAATAGATGGAAGTAGGAGTTATAGACAGTACAGAAGGTATGAAAACACATCACATTGAAAAAAAAAAAACCTAGTGACTATGTGTTAACTTAGAACATCTTGTTCAACTTAGACCGCTTAGTCTTAGTTGAGTTTCAGGTGCTTGTTATTGCATTCTCAGCACTCCATTATGAGGCTCTTTTTTCAGGAAAATTCTTTGTTTTTGTTTTTTATTCTATTCTTTTGAAATACCAAAGAAGTGGAACTCTGTTTGTTCGAGCCACTGGAAACATTAATTTCAGCTCCTGCTTCTAAATAAGCCTTACACTTCCTTGATTTATGGGTGTAAAAATTTGGCACAGGTGCTATGAAGAAGCACAGCCAGAGCTCAATTCCATCCACTTCTGACTAATATTGCTATGAGACATCATGTTGATATTTTAATTTGTCCATGTTTGAGGTTTACAAACAATTTGTCCAGGATGTATCTGTGTCTTCATGCGTGCGTCAAGTCAGGCCAAGAAAGTTAGGATTGGATTTTTTTTGCAATCCAATCCCAGACCACACATGGCTTCAAACTGTGGTCAAATTTCATTAAAACTATGGTGAAATTATATCTACTTCTAGCGGGCCACCAACGTCATAACACGTTGATATTTGGTTTAATATAGGTTTTGACATTGGTTGACCAAAATGTCAGGACAACATCTAATATCAAGGTCAATTTGATGTAGAATACTGAGGAATGCTGATGTTTATATTTTATTGGTTTTAAGTATGTGTAAAGTAAACAACATAATCTTGATGTAGAATACTGACATCATGAGGTATGGTAACCAAAACCCAACGTCTGTTAACCTCCACACAATATGAAATTATAACATCATTAGACATTGACATTTTGTTGATTTTAAGTTGTGGTATAAAGTAACCAAAATTCAACATCTTCCAAAGGTGTCAGGCCAACATCATACTGATGTAGAATACTTACATTTATCCATGAGGTATGGTGGCCAAATCCCAACGTCTGGGAAACGTCACGATGTTAACATCCACAGAACTTGAATTTTTAACATCATTAGACGTAGATAATTTGGTTTGTTTTATATCATGGTGCGAAATAACCAAAATCCAACATCTTTCAACAACGTTTCATGCCAACGTTATGTTGATGGGGAATACTGACATTTATGCCCCAGTATAGTGACTGGGACACTATACTGTACAAACAGCACTGCCTTTCGGGTGAGGTCTTGACTCTCTGTGGTCAGGATGCTACACACAGGTGGTGGTCGAGGAGATTTCCCCCATACATTGTAAAGCACTTTGGGTGTCTAGAAAGCGCTATATAAATGTAACTGTAACTAAATACCTAATTGTATTGGGGATAGTTATTTTAGTGGTAAGGTTGTGCCTTGATAATATTTAAATTGTGATAACCATTTGTTTCAGTGCATTAGAATTTCAGAGAAAAGCCAGGGAAATGTTTGTGGAAATCCTTGAGGACGTCTGCGCCATGATGAAACGTTCTGGGGATGCAGGAAGGTGCAAAGACTCAAAAATTCCTGTACAGGCTTCAACAGTTGAGGCACTAAACCTCCTTGAGAAATCCCTCGACTCCCTAGAGGAAAAACAGAAACTGGTAAGATCATACCTGTAGTCATATCAGCATTATCCCAGTGTGACACAACATTCATGGGGATATAGTGAACACTGTTAAGATTTGGTTTGTTTGTTTGTTTGTTAAACTGAAATGTCCATGTAATTTCAGATTTGTCCAAGGTTGGAGGATTCAACTTGAAGGATAATGTGAAGAGGGTCATGGGCAAGTAAGGTGGTGTTTTTTTTATATCAGTGTCAACAAGATGTCAGTTACAGTTATTATGGAAGCATCGATAAAATGGTAATTGTGTAGAATTGACATTGTATATCGGACCTAACGATTGCCACTGGGCCAGCTGGCAGCCTTCTTCAGGGAACTGATGGAGTGACTTCATTGAAATTTCCTCTGTGATAAAACAAGCATCTTGCTGAGGATCTCCATCACATTGTGCATAGCATATGTCATAAAACTAGGATTTTTATTATATATTTTTTTTTTATTATTATTCATTAGACTTAAAGGGTTAGTTTGGGTTTTTAGGTTGTGTGAATGACTTCTGGATAGATGGCATAAATGACAGGCTATGACCTGTTCAAAGGCGGCCGCAAACAAAAACATATTTAAACCACAAACCTATACACCCCTTCAAAATTTCCATATCCACTAAAGTCTATAGTGTTGTGTTTAGAAATTTGTTTTGTACACATTTACATCCTTACTGCCCTTTAGCCTCAACATCAGGCCAAAATGTTGAAACGGTGGTGGTGCTTTTAACTTTTGAAATCGTGTGCTGTCATTTGTATTGCCAGACGATGAAACATGGCAGTTTGAGTGAACCCATGACCGTCCATCTATAGACAGCAGTAGAACCAGTATGACATCTGTCTTAACAACATGCTCGTTTTTAACACAAATTATTACAACCAGTTCATAACATCATAAGTAAATTATTGCCTCCCATGACTTTTAAGCATATTTTACTGAACTACAATGTTTTTCCTATAAGTAGACAGCGTTTGTACTCAGAGACATGTTTAAATGATGCATTTAAAAAAAGTATCACCTGAATGTAAACTCGGCAAAGAAAAAAAGAAACATCCTCTCACATTCAACTGCTTTTATTTCCAGCAAATTTCTTAACATGTGTAAATATTTGTATTAACATAAAAAAGATTCAACAACTGAACAAGTTTCATAGACATTTGAGAAACAGAAATGGAGTAATGAGTCCCTGAACAGTGGGGTATTCCAGTGCATCACATCTTCACGGACTGCACCAGATTTGTTATATTGGGGTAGAAGTACCAATTTATTTTATACTGCAACTACAGCACTGAACTAAATGCAAGTGTTACATTTCACCACTGTTGGTAATCAGAGCCTACCTTCAGGAAGTCTCGTTTCATTACCTGGTACAGAGCAGAAGAGGGCTCTATAACTATATATGAAACAGTGCCGGCCCCAATCCTTTACTGGAGGCTGAGGGACCTGAATGCTTCACTTGCATAAATTATTATTATTATTATTATTATTATTATTAGTAGTAGTAGTAGTAGTAGTAGTAGTAGTAGTAGTAATAGTAGTAGTAGTTACTGATTAATTTATTTTTACAAAATCTATAATAGACAATTAAAATGAACAACAGTGAAATCAATTTGACATAACTTTGTTATTGATTTCTCAGATCATGGTAAATTTCAACATGAAGGTGGGAAAGGGCAAGCTTGCCTTCACAAAGCACCTTCTCCTCACTGTTGTCACAGGTAAAAACCTTACTGTATATCCTCAGTGTTGTCTAGTGTCTACTTTGGTGGTTTAGGGAAAACCAGTAACCACGTAGCACCGTGACCACCTGTGAACAACCTGGCTACTACCCTCAAGAAATGTCAGCTTTTCAGTGGACAGTTTTTAAGTGTTTTCTAGAGTAAACATGCTGGACAGATGGCTTTTACATTCTTTGACGTGTTTAAAACAGGGTTTTCCATAGGTGTTGGTGCTGTTTGGGTTCCGAGGGTTGATGGTGGTTGCAGGGAATGACATTATCATTCAAAGGAAATTTTAAGTTTTATTGTTATTTTTTAGTTTTATATTTGTTTTTCAACCATTATCCTTACCATATTTGTGAAGGAATGCTGGCAACACTTATTGTACTTATAGTCAAAAGTCTATTCGTTTCACCAATTAGCATGTTTGAGATTTGATGAAGGAAAGAAAACATTGGTCAACACAGATGACGGAGGAAAACATTGTGCCAGCTATCGCCTTCTGCTTGAAGTATGCCCCAGACAGGGTGGGTAGAGGTGGCAGGAAAAAATTTTCTTAAATGTAATATAAGTGGGGTCCGAGTTCCAGACCATTTTGAATTTTGTGAAATATAGATTTTATTTATTGTTTATTATAAATTTTGTGAATTCATCTCCAGAAGGTTTTGGGAATCCATCTCTTTAAAAAACAAACAAAGTAAGCAGCTTCTTTAAAAATGCTACAATAAAAGCTAATTTGTAAAAGCCATAACATTTGTGAATTCCACTTTCACTAAGATTTTAAAGTTTAAACTTCTTAATGCTCATGCCTTAAAATTAATACTTTGGGTCTATCTGACACTGGATCATGACATCTTTGGTATTACATGATTCAAGTTTCACAGTATGTTGATTTTTCATTTACAACAAAAACCTAGTTCTATTAAAAGTTTGATGTCATGCCAACAAAATCCATACTAACCAAATTTAGTTAATGTTGGGTTTTTGACGGATATCCGATTTTGATTTCCAACCACAATTTAAGTCTGTCCAACACTGGAGGTTGACGTCAAGCCAATGTTGGGTTTTGACATCAACACAATTTTCAATTCCAACCAAAATTTAATTTCTGCCCAATGTTACAATCCAACGTCTTTCTGCCGTTAAACAGACATCCGGTCGGTGCCAGCTGGGCTGCTTACTTATCAATCCGATCTCCGATTTTGAGATGCCGACACAGATCTGGCAACACCGGTAGAAATGCACACTTTTAAAAGCAAGCATTGGTTCTCAGAAACAAATCACACTTTATACACACTACTGTTCCTTAAACATCATAGCTCTAAATGCTGCTATAAACTACATAACATCAAAACTATTCAGGTTACACACGTTCCTTTTAGCAAAGTCATCAATGATTTATTTAACTCCAAATCCCAGACTCCGAAGTATTCAATGCCAATGAATTTCATCTTTGCCGAGACATGCTGCTTCTCCATGCTAGTTCTTAATTATCTTTAGTTTTGAAAATGAATATTCTGCTGTCGGATTGTGCACTGCTTGAAAAGAACACCTTCAGCCATTAATGACTTCCAAATCAGCTAATGAAATTACACACACACACAATTATATATAATTCACATATTCCAAACCTGAATTTAAATATTTTGTGTAATGATATATATATACAGTATTCTCGCAACGGACCGACAGCCGGCGCGCATGATAAGAAAGTCGCTCCTTCCCCGACTGCCGCGCAGGCACGAAGCAGACAGCCTCGCGCCAAACACACCATGAGCTGGAATGACCGTCACGGTGGGGCGGAACCGCCGACACTACACCGGCCGGCGATTGGGGAGTCAGTCGGGGGAATCCCACCACTCAGGCGACGGGGGAAGAGTATAAGAGGACGCTCTTCCGCCCGTGCGCGGCAGAGTACTAACTCACAGACCATGTGCACGGCCTTTTGCTGCATAAAGGTATTCCGACCTCAGACACGGCAACATAATTCCTCTAATCTCTCTCTCTCTCTCTCTCATTCTCTTCCCGAAGGTTCGGGTGCGGATGAAGACGCCAGCTGGTGAGATCATACACGTCGGTGGATGACGGCACAGGAGACCCCCACACACTTCCTGGGAATCCCGACATGCCCTCGAGAGCGTCGCAACGCCAGCCACACCCCCACTAAACCTCTGGCCCCGCGCCCTCGGCCCACTGCTCACGGGAGAGGCACACACGGCCTACTGTGCCCTCGAGCCGGAGGAGGCTGCTGACTATGGGGCGATGAAGGAGGGAGTCCTAGCGTGGTATGGGCGAACCCTCTACCAGGCGGCGACGGAGTTCCATCGCTGGGCCTATCGGCCGGGGCCCGACCACGCGGACAGCTGAACAGCCTCGTCCGGATAACCAAAAGGTAGCTCCAGCCAGACCGGCAAAAAGTGGCCTGAGAACAGTGGCCGCACAGAATGCCAGGCCGTAGGGGTGCAAGCACCGGCAACGCCCCAGGAGCTCCTAACTGCCCTCGAGCGAACAATGGCCACCCTCGAGCTCGGCCAAGGTGAATAGCAGCTCCCCGACACGCCCCTTGGTGCCTCTGGCCCCCTGCCCGACCGCCAACACTGTTCCGGCACCTGGAGGACCCGCCGGAGGTCACCCGTCCATGTAACCCCCGTGGACGAGCCCATGCCCACGGAGCCGGAGATGGAACCCGCCAGGCCGACACAGAAGCCGTGGTTAGCGTGGTGGACCCTCCATTTACGGCAGCCGCCGGATGGCCTCACTCTGACGGTGTGGGTCGAGGGGAGCCCGGTAACCGCCCTGCTGGACACCAGGAGCACGGTGACCCTCGCCCGACCATCCATTCTACCCAAAGGGGGGGGTTCTCACTGTAACCTGTATCCATGGGGACTCCCGGGAAGTTCCAGCAGCCGAGGTCCAGATTCGGGGTAAAGCCGCGGTCTGGCCCCTCCAGGTGGGCGTGATCCCTGAGCTCCCGGTACCCCTGCTCCTTGGAAGGGACTGGTCAGGATTCCCGATGGGCCCGGCTATCGAATCTGGCAGGCCGCGGCAACGCACGAAGAGGACCCGGGCCCGGCAGGCCTACCTGGCCCAGGACGACGGAGACGCCGCCATGGAAGGTAAGGCCCCCCTACACACTAATCCTCTGTCTTCTGTCTTTCACCAGGTGAACCGGGAGGGGAAGTTTGGACGGGAGCAGAAGGAAGACGACCGTCTGAAGCACTGCTGGGCTCAGGTGCGAGTGATAGAGGGAGTCGACCAGAGCCCTGACCTGAGACTCCCTGCCTCGTACTTCCTCGTCCGAAGCGGTCTCCTCTATCAATGGGCCTGCCGCCGTGGGGAGCAGGTGGATCTCTTGGTGGTACCCAAATCAAAGACCCAAACAGTAATGCATCTGGCCCAAGCCCATCCCCTCGGCGGCCACAAACAAAGAAAATCGAAGCCGTAAAGGACTACCCTCAACCCACGTCAAAGAAACAGGTACGTGCCTTCTTGGGGTTGGCGGGGTACTACCAAAGGTTTGTGCCTAATTTCTCTGCTGTAGCTTCCCCCCTGTCAGATGTCACAAAGAAGGGCCAGCCGGACTGGGTTAAGTGGTCAGCCGAAGCGGAGAGGGCCTTCCAAGCCCTGAAATATGCCATCACCTGCGCGCCGGTACTGCGCAACCCAGACTTCGCCCTCCCATTCACGGTGCACACCGATGCAACCGAAACCGGGCCTGGCACAGTTCTCTCACAAACCTTTGACGGAGAAGAACACCCGGTCCTCTATATCAGCCTGAAGTTGTCCCCCGCTGAGAGGAAATACGCAGCCGTGGAGCTAGAGGCCCTGGCAATAAAGTGAGCCATTGAGGAGCTGCGGTACTACCTGGCTGGCCGGCACTTCGTCCTAGTAACGGACCACGCCCCCTTACAGTGGATGGCCAAGGCCAAAGACACGAACGCCAGAGTAACCCGCTGGTTCCTCGCCTTACAGGACTTCTCATATCAGGTCCAACACCAGGCCCAACATTGGAATGCAGATAGGCTCTCGGGCCGAGACACGCTCTGGGCCCGCCACCCAGCGGCAGTAGGCTCGGAGCTGAAGGGGGGGTACTGTCGCGACGGACCGACAGCCGGCGCGCATGATAAGAAAGTTGCTCCTTCCCCGACTGCCGCGCAGGCATGAAGCGGACAGCCTCGCGCCAAACACACCATCAGCTGGAAGGACCGTCACGGTGGGGCGGAGCTGCCGACACTACACCGGCCGGCGATTGGGGAGTCAGTCGGGAGAATCCCACCACTCAGGCAACGGGGGAAGAGTATAAGAGGACGCTCTTCCGCCCGTGCGAGGGAGAGTACTAACTCACAGACCACGTGCACGGCCTTTTGCTGCATAAAGGTATTCCGACCTCAGACACGGCAACATAATTCCTCTAATCTCTCTCGCTCTCTCTGATTCTCTTCCTGAAGGTTTGGGTGCGGATGAAGACGCCAGCTGGTGAGATCACACACGCCGGTGGATGACGCCACGGGAGACCCCCACACACTTCCTGGGAATCCCGACACGCCCTCGAGAGCGTTGCAACGCCAGCCACACCCCCACAAAACCTCTCACACTCCCCCACACACGCCCCCTCACTGCAGACAGCACCGAGTAAGAAAAATAAAACCTTAATCACTGTATCACTACAACCAGTCTTCTGCGTATCTGTTATCCCTTCCCCGGGCTATTTCCCTTACAGTATATATAGAACTTTTTTTTTTTTTTTAAAGAAAAAGTTAAAAGTTATGCTAAAAATATGCTAAATTATCTGCCAAGAAAAAAAAAGTCTATTTCAAGCTTGAAATTAGTAAAATAAATAAATAAATAAAAACTCAAAATAGGGTAGTATACTTATATTGGGATTGGTACTTGCTAAGATGTAATTTTCTTCAGTGTTTGTTATTAAGTAAGATATTATAAATCACTTAACTGCTGGTTTTGGGTTTTTTTTGGACCCACTAGGATGAACACCATGCATGAAATTATATTTTTCAAAACTGAATAGGGTTTGTTCTCATTTCTGCATATAGGCAATCCAAGGCAGTTACATTATGTCAGGCTTAGGTCCAATATAAATAAACCTTTCAACAAAGGTTATGCCTCTCTGCTGAATGATGTCTGTTGGATTTTGTTGCCCTGGATCGAGGCATGTTCATCGGGAAAAACAGACAGGAAAAAGAAGGCCTGCCTGAGGCAGTCACGGCTCTTTGTCATCCCCTACACCTAATACATTTCCTATTGCCCAAAATGAAATGACACAAGAATGCAGATAAGCCATAAATCTGTGTTGGCTGAGTAAATTGCAAAACAGGCAAAATGAATCTATGCCATTTCATTCTCTCGTTCCTGTTTTCAATATATGACAAATGCCTCTTCAGCTATTTTCAAAAATTCATAGAGATTTGGTCTATAAAAAAACCTGGGTGTTGTGTTTGATTAGCCTACTTATTAAATTATTGACTGCTTTTAAACCTTGTTTTTGTCTTCTTTGCATTGCTTTGTAGACCCTCGACTATGGTCGTAAATTATGTTGTGAAGCTGTGTTCTCAGAGTAGGACATCATTTCCATAATACATCCATAATTATAGTATGGCAGGACGGATGGAGAGTGCATTAATGCGGCGGCAGTGATAGTTGAAGAGAGAACAGAGGGAGGTAAAAATAAAAAAAAAATATGGCAGGCTATGACAGAGACATATATCCGCCTGTGATGTGGTGCATTCAGCATCTGTGACATGAAGTAGCCCCTTGCTTTTATCAGCATTCACGTTGCTTTTTGTCATGAAATATGCATACACAGAGTGGGATGAGAGTGCGAATGGGTTTTTGTTGATTCACATCACGCTTTCCAATGTTCCCAGTGCTTGTCATTGGGTTACGGATTGTGTTTCTGGCAGACGGGTTGAGCGCAAATCAAGGTAGTGAAGTTATCAAATGTGGAACGTTGACGCAGCTGAGGGTCTGCATGCAGATTAGCAAGATTACAGCCTGTTTTATAACAATGCATCTCCATTATTATGGACTCACAACAAACATTGTGTGTGTTAGCGTGTTGTGTGTCATTTCGCCTGGACCAGACACTGTGACGTGATTGAACGTGTTGACTCTGTGCTTGTCCCTGGTGTCCCAGTTGTTTAATGGCTGTAGCAAAAGAATGAAATTAAATGACACATGCCGGGACCCTGACTCTCAACGTCCCTAACCCAGATTTACCTGTGCGATAAGAACCATGATCGATGCGAGAAGGAAAAGCATCATTGCCACATCTGGGACACATGATTAAGTGCCAGTTTTACCATGAGGAAGCCTTAATATCAAACCAAGAGGAAGTTATCTGTGATGCCTCATTGGGCTAATCAATGGTGCTGCCATTTTACAGGAGGTTCCAACTTCTTATTGACGTGAGTTGAATTTAGAGCATTGGTCAGAAGGTTGTTGATTAATTTTCACAGCAGCTCTCATATCACAGGTTTAGATTATTTTAAAGCATCTTATCGTTTCTATAGTAACAGCTAATTCAAATGATCTAGATGATAGGCCCCAAATAATCTAAGTCTAATAATAAATAGATTTGAAATGTTGAAATGTTATTTAGGAGGGTATGGTGGCTTAGTGATTAGCACATTTGCCTCGCACCTCCAGGGTTGAGGGCTCGAATCCTGCCTCTGCCCTGTATTCTGGGGGTTTCCTTGTAGTTTGTGACGGTTTCCTCCCCTAGTCCAAAGACATGCTTTGTAGGCTGATTGGCATTTCCAAATTGTCCATGTTGTGTGAGTGTGTGGCTGATTGTGCCCTGCGATGAGTTGGCACCCCATCTACCTTGTGCCCCAAGTCCTCTGGGATAGACTTCAGTCTCCCTGTGACTGTTAGCATTTTTCTCCATTGTCAGTGTTTTGTAATAGTCAGTAGGTTTTCTGCCACTGGAAAGTCTTCAGGATGGAGGGTTTGGCAGTTTCTCAGTAAGAAGACAAGTTGTTTTTTTGTTCAAGAGTAAGAAAAAAAGAGGTTGGCAAATGTTTCTAACCATATAATTTAAGGGATAACAAGCTTTTAATCTTAAATGTCAAATGTAGCTATAAACTGATAAAATTGTAATTGTTAAACTGCTGTGGTAAATGAGCAATAACGCACGTTGGAAAGTGCTGTTAAAGGAAATGAATCAACTTCAGAATAGTAACAGTACCTCTGTTTCGCACTGGGCCGCATCACACCACACCATCAATGATTATTTTCCTATAACACATCTCCATGTGATGGTTTTATTCCTTACTTGTTCCAAAGTTATGTCCACACTTGTCTCTAAAATGCTGCATCTATCACAGGCTATGAAGTAATTGTGTCCCAGTAATTTTCATTTACTTTAAAAGTTCTCGGTGCCTCCTTTGAAGTTGTTATTAAGGTGAAAAAGGCCCGTGTTATCATTATTAAAAGCATGCTCTCCTGCACAGCATGGCCTACTGCGCTCCATCTTTATTACACCGAGCAGTCACTGTACATCAAACAGCTCCTGGCTTCAGAATTATAACGATAATTAATGGAATGTGTTTGTCGTGGCACGGCAGCTCCTCCAGGCTCCTTGTTTTCAAATGCATCAACCGCTGTAAGGAACTCAGCGAGGGTGATAAACATTTATCCGTCAACACTTTTAATCAGCCCACTGACAGGAGGCTTACGTAAAGACGGCATGGCCTTCGGGTCATGGTGCTTACTGAAGATTAAAGTCAAGAGACAGGCGCTGACTTAGATCAAGGCGGAACAATTATGGGAACTGTGTTAAAACCTAGAGAGAGAAATTACTGGGACAATGGGTTCAAATGATCCTCTCTTGATGAGTTTTTTTTTTTTTTTAGTAATTAGTGCAAAATACATTACATAGTTATATTACATTTCCCCAAGTTCACATATACTTGCATAGTATTTTTTTTTTTTTGCATGTGTACTTTTTTCCATCTCCTTCTTCTTCCTCTTCTTCTTCTCCTTCTTCTTCATTTTTTTCTAGTTTTTTTTAATTAGCAAATTTTTATTATATCATTAATAATGCATTTTCTCTCAGCATTATATCAGGCAAAATACATTTTAATGTAAAATAGAATGCCCCCCCCCCTTTTTATAATTTCTGCAATGCCCTCCGACCAACCTTCCTTCATCAACCACAGACTTTATTTCTGATTATTAGTTGCACCTGGGACTTTCTAACCTATAAATACAATATTTTCATAATGTATATGTTGGAAATGGGGAAATTATTAATTTTATATTTTCCAACAAGTTATGGAAAGCACGACATGCTTCTAGATGGATATAAAGGTGTATCTTAAGAAACTGACAACTCAATATAAGTAGTTTCCCAACTTAATGTCAACAATTGGGTTGAGTGATTCTTTCGACCACACCTACAGTATGACGCATGTGGTCCAACGTTTCTTCAGTTCTTACTTTAGTTCCCCATTTTACAAAGTTCCCCACTTTAGTTCTTACCTGCAATTACTTCCCATTTACTGTTTGACACACAAAATGGAGGAAAAACATATAGTTTCAATTTTATAATTTCAAATGTATTTGACCTTATTAACATACAAACATACCTCAAACAAGCATGCTGTGCGTTTGGAGTGTATAGAGAAATAATTAGGAAAAATTAAGCTTAGAAGGAGGCATTGGAGGAAGTTGCCTTTAGTGAGTACAGTTAACTTGCTTTGCTAATCTGCCAACGAAGTTAGTATGAAGCCTAACATGGAATGTGTAAATCAAACAACCATATGGTTAAATTTGTGTTTACCCAGTTATCAGTTTAATCAGTTAACCAGTTATCGAGTCCCATTGGAAAGCCTTTGGTTCTTTATACTCCTCTTCCTGGTTTGCTTTGGATGATGGCTTGGGTATGTTGAGTATGGAATTGATTCTAGGGCCTCATCTATAAAACCTTTGCCCACTATTACAAGATGACTGTTGATATCAAAGAGGACCTTGGAAAGGCAAGTCTCCTCAGGCTCTTTCACATTCTGTTTGATGCCATTCACAATGTCCTGTGATTGCAGGACTATATCACTCAAGACTCCTCTTTGCACTCAGCTAGAAGGTGATGGATGTGTTGAAGAAATTCTGGCCTGCATGCTGTGTTCTTTTGGCCTTTCAGCTGCCTCCAGGGAAACAGCTGTGCCTTATCATTTGACTACTAGAGATGATCAATATGTGGGAATACAATGTGGTTTTCAATTACTCATTGTGTTTAATACATCTTATAGCACAGCACTTTTGGATTCTCAGTTCTGATTGGTTAGAAGTTATTGACATAGTGAATTTTCTGTGAGCAGCTATTTATTTTACATTTTTGGAAGGAGTCTCCATTGTCGGCATTTTGTAACAGTCACTTTAAGGTTTCAGACATAGGATAGTGTTCAGTATGGAGCGATTTCTGGCTTCTCTGTAACATGATAATTTTTTTCTCTTCAGTTTTACAGAAAAAAATTTAAAACAGTGGCTGGTGAGGAAAATATTGTTTATAGCTATCTTGTAACTACAATGCTGCTAGAAATTTTGTGAACACTTTACAATTGTCTGTATGTCTGCAAAAATTTTACCTGAAATGTGGTCAGATGTTTAACTAAGTCTTAAAACTGTGAAGCGAAATACCCAAATGGCGTACTTCTTCTGGCGAGCTTTTGCAGTATGCAACCGATGGACACTACGCTTGTCAAAAATTCCATAATACAATGGAACTGGTGCGGACGAGCTCAGAAAAGAAATCGCGGAAGACAGTGTGTCGGCTCTTTTAAAGTATTAAACCTTGGTTAAATAGGACTTGTTTAACAATACCTGAATAAATTGTTAACTTGTTGAAGGTTTACATCAAAAAAAACAGTTTTCACAGCCTTTGAACCCTTTTTGTGATTTCCATTATGCCAGTAATGAATTTACCTCAGCCTGTTAACAAATACAATTGCCCTCATTAAATTGCTAATTCAGTTAATTATTGTAATGTGCATTTTGCCGTTTGTGTGGTTGCTTTTATCTGGTGGTCCCTTTAAGATTTTTGTGTTTATAATGACGTCGAAGGTCACATGACGATGCCACCATGTCCGGGATTGTATTTGTTCAACACACACATGTCCGGGATTGTATTCGTTCAACACACACATGTACGTTTCAACGGTCGTGCAGTAGGTACTGCATAGAATGCAATACATACTGCACGATTTCGGATGCATCCCTAGAGATTCACATACTTTTTTCCAAAAAGATATTCAGTGTTGGATAATTTTGCTCAATAAATACATGTAAAAAACGATATATATTTTTTTGCATCCTTTAAACAGTTCTATTTTTCTAGTTTTGGATTTATATGATCTGATCAGATTTCAGGTCAAATTCATTCAGAAATATAAAAAAAATATAAAGGGTTCACAAACATTCTAGCAGCACTGTATCTTGTTTTCATGGCTATTCCGCAACATTAAATGTATCTATAAATGAACAAAATATACATGTTTTTCTTTAATTAATAAATCATGTTAACGATCACAAATTTCTGTATAAAAAGAACAGTAAACCCCTTCAGAACATGCTGCTATTGGAAAGTAATCAAGTTTCCCAACTATTACCCAACATTGAATATTTTCCTATAACAGCATGCCTCGCATTTTGTTCATTCATCAGACAACAATGTTTGCCTTTGGTCCTCCAGTGATAGATCTTCTATAAAGCACCCTGCTCATCTATTTTCTGTGAAGTGTTTACTGTTTTGCATCACTCTTTCTACCTCACTCTGGATGACATTGTCTGGCAAAGGACTAAATTTAGATCTAATGCAAATGCATTTTGAAATTGGATCACTTTTTTCTGTTCTTCTTTTAGATTGATATTTTGGTTGCTTGCTTTATTGTCTGCCATGGTCACAGCATGCCAAGCACTGTTTTCATTTGCCGCTGATCCCAGTACTGGACTGTTTGTTAGCCAACAGAACCCCAATTTCATTTGCAGGGAACTTTTAATACATTATTTAATAAGTGGTTTATATTGGCTGTGTCCCACCATAGATAAGCGAATGTTTATAATGTAATAGAACACAAGGGATAACAGGAACTAACTTGATTTAAATGTATTTCTGAATAAAACTGTAATTGTTAACAAATTACTGTGGTAAAAGAGTCTATATTTTTGTCTATCCATAGACCCAAGTACAAGTATGAACGAGGACACTCTTTCAAAGGATTTGTCATCAGACATGAAAATACTAATGTCATCAAGCTGCTGTGACCGAGCTTGTGAAAAGCTCCATGAACCATGAACTTTGCTTTCTGAGTAATCAAAGCCAATTTTAAACTGAAAAGAGTATTGTGTAATGACTTAAATGCAATCTGAAGCTCTTGCACTGAAATAGAAAACAAAATAGGTCCCAAAATGGATCCCTGGGGAACCATCCATCTATTTTCTGAAACGCTAATCCTACACAGGGTCGCGGGGAGCCTACCCCAGGGAACTAGGGGCACAAGGTGGGAGACACCCTGGGTGGGGTACCAAACCATCGCAGGGCACAAATGCTCACTTACACTCACACACTCATTCGCACATCCCTGGGGTACACCTTTAGTTATCTCAAGAAAATAAGATTTGTGGCTCTCTGAGTAGACACACTGAGTTCGATCTGTAAAATAATTTTTAAACCATTTAACAGCCCTAGGACCGAGACCAGCATTCCTAAGATTGTTCAGCAGCAATTCATGGCCCACTGAATCAAAACCCTAAAAGATAGATCCTCAAATAAGGCAGTGCAATCCTTTGTCACAACCATAGCAGCAGTAATGGTATTCAGTCCATTAAGGATTTTGCAATCGCAAAAATTAATGCAGAATCAAGGAAACTGTTATATTCACAGGAGCTTGCAATTTTTTAAAATTGACCCATCACGATGCGCATTTAGCCAAAACCCTCTTCGATGCACGTGCGTTGACCATGAGTACAGCTAAAAGATCTCATTTACCAACAAACATCACTGTGAAAGACTGCAAAACAATTTTGTGCAATAAAAACAAAAAAGCCGCATCAAAATCAAGCATTTTTGGCCGCAACAATCACAAAAAAAAAAACTCTGCAAAATTCTGTATGGACTGGGTACTGTGAACAGTTCCAAAAACAGATTCAAAATCACTTAATACATTAATATCAAGTAAAACTTGTTTTAACTGCACACTTCTCTGGGATTCAAGGAAATCAGAAGTATCTGGAAATGAGATGAAGTTGTTCAACTCTGAGAGCTCTCCATCTTTAAATACAAGAAGAACACAAGTGGCTTTCCAAATTTTACATATGGAGTTTGACAAAAGACTCAATTTGAAAATATGAGTTATGAGCTCAGCAATAATAACTGCCGCTACGTTTAAGAGATAAGGATCCAAATTCTCTGGACCTGCAGCCTTTTTGTGGTCAATGTCTTTCAGAGCTTTATAAGCTTGAGCAATTAGAATAGGTTTAAAAATCAAACAAATCCAGATTTCTGTCAATTTCAGTAGAGGCAAAACATGTCACCCTGTAAAATATGATAGCCCTATTAACTTATAATAACTTATTTCTTCTCTATAACTGCAATTGTCATGACCAGTTTTCAATATTTGTAGTTTATAAGTAATCAATTGTCTTGACTTGTAAAATATGTAACTTTTTGAGTTGAAATAAAGGTGCAAGTTGAGTTTACTCACATTTTAAGGCAGCAGGTGAACTTTCCTTTCTAACTTTAACCACCTGAAATGTTTTACAGTGTACGTATATATTTACATCTGTCAAATACAGACCTAGCACCAATAAAGTCTTTGACCTTTAGCTAGAATGCCACCACAGCTGGTTTGTCCCTTGGGTATCTGGCAAGACTGTTCTGACTGTTAGGATTTGCTTTGCAGTGGAGGGTGCCAATAGTTCCTGCTGTGTCCTATTCTGATCTGCATAGCAGGAGATAATGTCAGAGCAGACAAGGCCAGAGATTATGGCATGCCATTAAAGTAGGTCAAATGTCATCAAAGGCATCCAACTTAAGAGGTCAGATCTATGCAAAGTAGTGTATGGTGCTGATGGGGGGAAAATCAGGAAACTTGCATGTAGGTAGCTTGGGTTAAATCGTGTTTTAAGGGGGCAAAGCACTAAGTGCTTGTTAGGGAACATGCAAAAATTCTTCTTCTTCTTCTTCTACTTCTTCTTCTTCTTCTTCTTCTTCTTCTTCTTCTTTGTCTTCTTCTGCATGCACACCAAATTTTAGCTCATACAGACACGAAACATAGTCAACAGGTAGAACATTCTCTTGCTACCTAGGCCTGATAGTGTTATTATAGCATACTGTTTTTATTTGTTTGTTTGTTTTTACTTTTGGCCCATGAACCATAATTCCTACCATAAATCTTTAACTTCTGTCAAACCACAAAAGCATCAAGAACCATTTAAGTCCACCCACCCCACCCATTTCATGTAATAATACTTGCAAAATACTACTTTTGTGATCCTAGGGTCCTCTTCTAGGACTTTTGAGGCCTGTTTCACGAAGCCAGTTTCGATGGCTACCCAGGTAAGTTTGTGTTCAGTTTGAGCAAACTCTGTTTTTTCCAGAGCAGGTTTTATTCTGGGTAAGAGATTGCAAATCCAAATTGAACCAATCAGTTGAGAGCAAAGTGAGATAAATCTGATGCATCAAAGTTAACCCTTCAGTGTTTGTAGCGATGACTTCACCATTTGAGGAGAATCCTGTGGAGCTCAGAACGCAAATAATAAGAAGGAGACTTTGAAGGGAAACAATTTTTAGGGACAGACACCATCCCCTGGCTTTCCCTGATGACAATCTGTACGAAAGATATGGATTTTTGGGAGATGGTATAGTTTTTCTAAGCCAGCTTCTTGAGCTGCACATTAAAAATCTGACCGCAAACTGTATGTATTGCTCTGCGGTTCTTTGAGATTTGGACATATTTGTATGAGTGGTACATATATTTTCACAAAGTTTAGGAGTTTAAAATATTAATTTTATTTATATTTAATTAAAACAATTTACAGTTATATTAAATGAAATGACATGAAATATGCTGTGGTTATAAGTTTTCAATATGTTTATTCTCATTCTGATCCTATAGTAAACTTCTGCATTTACACAATCGCAAATTTTGCCGCGCTTTGGCAGCCACAATGGTGTTGCTTTTGGCTGTTAGTGTAGGTTTCAATTCCTCATATTTCTGCATAATAATGCTGCAAACGTCTGGCTTTAATGTGCACACGCACTCTGAGTAAACCTTGATTCAGGGTCAAAAAAGGGGTTGACTGAGAAAGTGGATAACCACCATCATGAAACCTGTTAATCTTAATTAACCCAGCTTGGATTTGTTCAGTTTTATGAACTCAAAACTTACTCTGCAAATTGGAGTTTGTTCAACTCGCTTCATGCAACTGGCTTTGGTATATCTTCACAAAATTGGTGTCAAACTACAGTCTTCACCATGTCTGAGCTGCAATAAATATCAAAAAAATGTTGTGATTTGTTAACAATATGACCACATGCCCAATTAATTCTAGTGGGGTGGAGCTTAAACAGTTTACTCAAACAGCTGGAACTTATGCCTGGTTGCACAGATTTGCATGAAGCTTGAAAGGCATGTTCAAGATAAAATTTGAGCCATGGTCTTTTATAGGAATGGGATTATGTTCAAAAAAATATTTCTCAGAAAATCTGATTGAGCTGAAATTTGGTGTACTATATCGCTGATCTGTCATCATGAAACCTGATTAATATATTCATGTATGTTCTTTTTACTGTTTAATAAATTTGACAGGAACTAGTGACTGGGGGTGCTACTTATGAAAGTTGCTTGAACCCTGGATTTTGCTGCTTGAGGTTACATTTAACGTTAATATTTCTTACAGTATTACCTGGACTTAATTGATACTCTGAGAATTTAAATGTGTGATGAATTCTAGAATTTTTTGTGCTAACAATAAAATTCCTGCAACATAGTCTTAGACCTGCAGCTAACAATGTGCATGAAATTTGTCTAAATTGCAAAGGCAAAGAAAGGTACTGTTTAGGGGCGGGAACGGCATTCAGACTTTTTCTTACGATGTTATTCATATGGAATTTAACAAGAGCCAATAAGCTTCTTTACCATCTTGTAATGACAACACAAATTTATTTAATTGATTTATACAACCCTAGACACGTCTTGTGTTTATTTTTTCAGTCAAACAAACTTTATATTAGTTCACATTATAGTGGTAAAGGATTATGTAATTTGTCGTAAGAAAACACAACCGAAAATAACTGTGTCCAGATATCATGTCATTAATGCTTTTTAATAAGATTATAGGTTACAAACCTGCTGATACAGGTATGAGCAGTCTGTCATTTTTCTCCCAACCACATAGATTATTACATCTATAAATAAATCAGCCAAGTTTCCAGATCCATTTTTTTTTCTTGTACAAATAGCATTGGCAGTGTCACAGTAATTATAATTTGCGAGTACCTAAAATATCAGCCCCCATGCGTAATTACATAGCAATGTCTAGACTAAATCTGTAGTGACTATCATTAATGGAGCTAAGCAACATCTCTGGTAAATGACACCTTTATTAGCTCCCAATAACAAACTCTAATAGACCTGCCTTTGTGGGCTTGTCAGATTCCTCAATAGTCATAAAGCCATTGGTGTAATTGGACATCACTGTTTCACCATAATGACCTGGTTCTGAAATCTCTCACAACACTGTGATGTAAATCTCACAGCCTACCTGATCATCACATTTCAGTGATGGGGAATATTTGTATATGAAGTATAAGGACAAAAATAGCTTACTGGTATGTTTGAGTACTACTTCTATTACAGTAGCTGAGTTAGTCATTACAGATGCTTAATTAATGAATTATTAACTAGTATTAGAATAGTTGACTAATACATTTGCTAGCCATTGATGTGGGGATTTCAACTAGTCAGGAAATAAAGGCAGACAGGAAAGAAAACCAGCTAAGTGTATTATTAGTCAGAAAATATTTTAGACTAGATGGATCCCAAGGAAGGCTGGTCATTGAACTATTGACAGACATGAGCTTCCATGCTGCACAGGAAAGAAACCCGGCTTCCAGAACCAGTGATTACAGCCGCGCGATGTCTGCCAGGCTGTCCACACAAGTGAGAATTGGTACATCATTGAATATTGTAATATGAAATTTTGAGTTTAATTATTATTTTATTGGACTGATTTATTTAATTTTGCTGTTAAAAGTGTATAGTTGCAGTCATAAACCATGAAGTTTACATACACCGTGCAGACTCTGCAAAATGTTTATAATTTAAAAAAATAAGAAGGATCATAAAAATTGCATTTTGTTTATTTAGTACTGTCCTAAATAAGCTATTTCACATAACAGATGTTCATATGTAGGATAATCGGTGTAAACTGTTATCTTGTCTTCTGGGAAACGTTTAAAAATCTTATGTAGCTTCTGAAGAACAGTACTAAAATAGTAATAAAAAAAGAAGATCTTTAAGCAATATAATAACAATTTACACCGATCATCCTGTTCAAAAGTTTACACCTCCGACTCTTAATGTATCGTGTTGCATTATTGAGCATCCGTGAATGTTTGCACCTCTTGTAATAGTCGTGTACGAGTCCCTAAGTTGTCCTCAGTGTGAAAAGATGGCTCTCAACATCATATAGGAACTGTTGGAAAAGAATCAAATATGCAGAAGATGCTGTTAATGCAGCATGTTTAATAACAGCAGTACTAAATTTAAAAAATGCAATTTTTATGATAAACCTTATTAATATTTTGCAGATTTTGCAAGGTGTATGTATAGTAAACTTATGACATCAACTGTAGCCTAAATAGCACTGAAGCTTTGTAGTGTGCGCATGTGTAACACATTCTTTGCTGTTGCTTATCAGACTTTAACTGCAGAAATACCAATACAAATGTCCTGAATTAGTTTTTGCTTTAACCAAAGAAGCGATAACTAGTGGAATACTTTTTTTTTTTTTTTTTTTTTGGTCAACTAATGAAAACTAAAGCCTGGTTAAAAGAAAATTATTGCTTAAACAAACTTAAATACTTAAATACTTAAACTCCTAGTGCCAGTGTAACAAGGAAATATCATATAATTATTTAAATCACAATCACAAGATTACTTCACATTAATACAAACTAAAACCAAAAAAACGAAATTTGCCTATATATCTTGGAAGCTTTACTTGCTAGGATATTTATTTTTTTAAGATTAAACTCATTTGACATTTAAATTTAGCAACCTATTTTTCCTCTGAACTGCTCAGTAGACACAAGTTAGCTTCTTAACTCTGGATCAATAATAATAGTCATTAACCAAATTTGTCTTATAATTTAACTTGTTTCTAGCATCCATTTTACTTACTACATTGTCCCTGTTCTTTAATCCTGCACTGTATAAACAGCTGTATGCATCCACACATTCAGCCGAAGCGCATCCTCCATCTCCCTCCTTTCCTTTGCCTGGCTCAGTGAGATAGGAAATCAAAGGAGTAGAATTTATCAGGTGTCTCCGCAGCTCCTGCATTTCCTCCTCACTATTGCTAAGCAAACAAACGGCTAGTTGTTATGCAAGGCAAAGAGAAACACCAATTATCCAGTCTTCACTGAAGATAACACTGTGTGTTTGCGACTTCATTAACTACAGTCTGTCGTTCTTTTAATATGCTTGCTTTTATCCTCTGTTATGTAGTCTTAAATATTGGGTGCTGCCGAGACATGTGACAAGGTGAGCAGTTATCCTAGAGGAGCTAATATGTATGCTAATCCAGTATTAACAGTGCAAAACTAAAATGCTGTAGTCAGTGTGAAAATGGCGAAGGGGAAATGAAGTGCAAATTGTTGGAGATGATTCTGTTTATTACAGTATAGACAAGTGTTTCTATAAGGTTTTAATATGGTATGAGTTGGAGCAATTCTCTGCTGTAGTGCAGCACTTGTGATTTTTAAAAGAGGTAATTGGTTTGGATGCTAATTCTGATCATTCTGATGTGAGTTATTAGAGTAGGAAGACATCTTTTCCCCAATTAAAAGTAATTTTCAGAAAACTGATTTATATTATGTAAATTACATAGTATTTAAGTGTATTCTACTTAATGTAATGCAAAATAAAAATCTATCTATTTATTTAATATCAAATTTGATATTTGTTTTTGTTTTTTTTGTTTGTTTTTTGTTTTGTTTTTTTGTTTGTTTGTTTGTTTTTTTTTGCCAGAGGGAGTTTTCTGTATAATGTGGGTGATGCAGAGCAATAATTGACAGAATAATAATAATCAGTAAACAAATACTTTGTCCAGCTTTAACCAGGGCTTCAGCAATAAAATTTCAAGCCTGGCCTTTTTATGTTCACATTTTTATTCCTCCACTTGAACTTGTAGAAGGTCCATCTCCATGTCACTTTTTTGTTTCATTTTGACTTGGCTCCAAGTTCTTCTGGGTCCAGAAGGATTACACCTAATAAAATTGGGTAATAAAGCCTATTATATTATTAGTACTACGTTCAATGTTAAGAAATTGATGGGGGGCTAAAAGTAAAGACATATATCTATTAAATGTTATGCCACAGGTCTAAAATGATCAATGTTCAATTTTGCACCATAATGAAAGGAAACTTTTCAGATATTTATGAACTTTTAAATTCACGTATTCACTCTCTGTCCGATGCAGCAGTTACATTTTTTTTTGTTATAAATGGCTTATATTCCTCATAAGCATGCATTCAAACCTTTAACTGCGTCACTGAAATATGCAGCTCGGTTTTATTCCACCCTGGGTTTCCATGGTGACTCCTGAAATTCGGCGATCCATTGACAATGTCTTTATGTACTCACTGTGCATGTGCATTAACTCTGAGTTACCTATTAGAGGTTGATTGAACCAAGTCCTCACAGGTGTTCTGGAACCAACATACACCGAGTAAGCAAGGTTTTGGTTAATCAACCAAGAGTTCAGGGTTTATGTGACGGCAAGTTAACTCTGCTTTCTGGAATACCTCCCTGGTTAGCCAATTAAAGGCTCAGTTTAACTCGTGACAAACTCAAAAGACACACAGGACTACAGAACTGACTGACTGCCACACCACATGAACTACCATTGAAAAAATATTTATTAATAAATCTGAACAGTTTGAGCATTTTGGCCATCCTATAGCTTAGTGTGCCATATTGTAAAAACTAACTTGTGAGAATTTTTCTCTTCGGGTTCTTCTGTGCAGTTTAATTGATATAGATGATGGGACAGCCTAGTGAGATGTGTCAGATTGAGCCATCTCATAGGCAAAATGAATTGCCTGCTTAACAGCTCTATTAAAGAAATCTTCATTTTCCCTCTAAGCAAGCGAACGCTCGTCCCCGTCTGTCCAACAGCATATGGTGTAGTCCTGAGTCTGGCATGCTTTGCCCTTCCATGGCATCCAGTAACAGCTCAGCTGATCTTGGCTCTGGATCAGACACTGCAGGAGGGAATAGAGCCCCGGATTGAAAATATAGATGGTAATTACATTAGACTGCAGTGTGGTATAATAATATAGACAGACAAAATACAGATGTCCCTTCCTCTTTAAATATGCTATAAGACTTCATTTTGTGCAAAAGTTTATACACCCTCAGAATAGAATGAGGAAAGCAAATAAATAGTATCTGTAAAGATATTACTAGTAAATAAATTTAAATATCATATTCTACTCTAAATGTGATATAAATATTTTGCATTAACTTGTACACCCAAAATGTTCAACATTTGCATTGTCTCACTTATATTTTACATGCTGTCTAGTTCATATTCTGACCTACTGGATGAGAGAGGACTGAATCTTGGTGATGACCAAATGATTATTTGATTCAAGCACTGACACACTAAATAAGAGAGGAGTGAATCTTGGTCATCACCAAATGATTCATTGGGTTAAACAGATGCACTGAATCCGCTGATTGAGAGAGGAGCAAATCTCAGTCATGACCAAAAGATTTGCTGATTAAAATACTGACCCACTGATCAAAAAAGGAGCAATTCTTAGTCATTACCAAACGATTCATTGAAAGCATACCACTCTAAATGAGAAAGGATCAAATCTCATTCATGACTGAAAGATTCATTGATTCAAACACAGACCCACTGATTGAGAGAGGAGTGAATCTTAGTCATGGCCAAATGATTTGTTGCTTCCAACACTGACCCACTGAAAACAATAGAACATATCTCAGTCATGACCAAAAGATTCACTGATTCAAATGCCGAGCCAATGATTGCCAGAGGACCAAGTCTCATTCATGATCAAATGATTTAGTGAGTCAAACATTGACACACTAAATGAGACAGGAGCAAATCTCTTTCATGACCAAACGATTCACTGACTCAAACAATTACTCACTGAATGACAGAGGAGTGAATCTGAATCATGATATGAAAGATTCACTGATTCAAACACTCACCCACTAGAATGGTGAAGCCTTTCCAGAGCAATTGAGCAAAAATGCATGAACCATTTCTTCACCATTTGCTCAAAAAGAAATTTGTGAATGAAGTCCATCTACTTTTGAAGATGATTCGGTAGGAATGACTGAGAGTAGCTTGTGCACTGATGATATCTTGGAATTACTTGCACTTTCCTATACTTCAAAGTGACGGTGTCATCCTGAAATCCTGAATTATATTTTAATTTCCTCTGTTTTAGTAGCGTGTAAGTCATAGGTTGTTCATTTAAGCTCCACTGTGTGAGGCGTTGTGCTTCCATATCACTCTTGTTGTTAACTGCGATTACACCAATTAGGCAGACATCATCTGAAAACCTTTTGAAAGGCCTATCCAGTAATAAATTCAGATAAATGGAAATACTGTGATTTTGGATTGGACAGCTATGTCAGAGTGAATTATTCATAACTTTCAGAATGGCACTTTGGTCCATAAGATTGAGTTGCACGGAATTGCATGGACTTACTTTTGCGCAGAACTTTGCCTGAATTTGTGTTACACAGTTTGAATGAAGAAAAAAAAAGATATGACAGGTGAAATAAAGCATGGGTTATTTTGAGCTATGGGAATAACGCAGGTGCTGGAAGGAAAAAAAAAAAGATCCCAAGTATGGATGAGGAAATGCATGTGACCGTGATAATGCTGAACGTTCAGCTGTCACACATCAGGTTTTCTCAATCGGGATGGTAGAAGGGCCTCAGGGGTTCCTCTCATTATGTATTGGTTTGCTTCGAGCCTCGACAATACATGTCGAAGTTCTCACTTCTGCTCAGCGATGGCATTTAATCAGAGCTGCAGAACTGGTAGCATCATGAAGACTCAAGATTTTTAGAAACCCTAAAGACTGATAGCAATCCCAGATGCAGAACATTAATTGGTCATAACGTTTCAAATTATTTAGATTACGTAAATTCCCATAAATCATATTATCACATTATCAAGGGACACAGGACTGCGTACAAACTGCCAGCTTGTGTTTTGTCCCAAAAGCTAGGACGGAACTGTAGCTGCAAAAAATGTCAAAATAGTGAAATGACAATAACTAGCATGTACAGTATCTCACAAAAGTGAGTACACCCCTCACATTTTTGTAAATATTTGATTATATCTTTTCATGTGACAACACTGAAGAAATGACACTTTGCTACAATGTGAAGTAGTGAGTGTACAGCTTGTGTCACAGTGTAAATTTGCTGTCGCCTCAAAATAACTCAACACAGAGCCATTAATGTCTAAACTGCTGGCACCAAAAGTGAGTACATTTTGTGTGGCCACAATTATTTTCCAGCACTGCCTTAACCCTCTTGGGCATGGAGTTCCCCGGAGCTTCACAGGTTGCCACTGGAGTCCTCTTCCACTCCTCCATGACAACATCACGGAGCTGGTGGGTGTTAGAAAACTTGTGAATACTGCCCTGTGGCCCAGTCTCTGCTTCAGTATGTCACAGTACATGTTGGCATTCATGGTTCCCTCAATGAACTGTAACTCCCCAATGCCAGCAGCACTCATGCAGCCCCAGACCATGACGCTTCCACCACCATGCTTGACTGTAGGCAAGACACACTTGTCTTTGTACTCCTCACCTGGTTGCCGCCACATACGCTTGACACCATCTGAACCAAACAAGTTTATCTTGGTCTCATCAGACCACAGGACATGGTTCCAGTAATCCATGTCCTTAGTCTGCTTGTCTTCAGCAAAATGTTTGCGGGCTTTCTTGTGCATCATCTTTAGAAGAGACTTCCTTCTGGGACGACAGCCATGCAGACCAATTTGATGCAGTGTGCAGTGTATGGTCTGAGCACTAACAGGCTGACCCCCCACTACTTCAACCTCTGCAGAAATGCTGGCAGCACTCATACGTCTATTTCCCAAACACAACCTCTGGATATGACGCTGAGCATGTGCACTCAACTTCTTTGGTCTGAGTGGAACCTGTCCTGTTAAACCGCTGTATGGTCTTGGCCACCGTGCTGCAGCTCAGTGTCAGGGTCTTGGCAATCTTCTTATAGCCTAGGCCATCTTTATGTAGAGCAACAATTGTTTTTTTCAGAGAGTTCTTTGCCATGAGGTGCCATGTTGAACTTCCAGTGACCAGTATGAGGTATGAGAGCGATGACACAAATTTAACACACCTGCTCCCCATTCACACCCAAGACCTTATAAAACTAACAAGTCACATGACATCGGGTAGGGAAAATGACTAATTGGGCCCAATTTGGACATTTTCACTTAGGGGTGTACTCACTTTTGTTGCCAGCGGTTTAGACATTAATGGCCGTGTGTTGAGTTATTTTGAGGGGACAGCAAATTTACACTGTTACACAAGCTGTACACTCACTACTTTACATTGTAGCAAAGTGTCATTTCTTCAGTATTGTCAAATGAAAAGATATAATCAAATATTTACAAAAATGTGAGGGGAGTACTCACTTTTGTGAGATACTGTAAGTATTCAGTGTAATTGAATCTGAATTATTTGTGTGTATATTTAGGTAAAGACTTAACACTTGTGAGAATGTTGTTATAGGAAAAATAATCAGCAACAGAATGGTGTGATGTCACTGTTACTAGAGTTACTGTTACCAATTAAATGTTAATTATTTTCTAATAACAGCACATCTCTAAGTTTTTTTCCCCCCTCTTATATTGTACCACAGTACATTTGATAGCAATTGCATTTTTTATTAATTTATAGCTAAATTATAGACAAAAATAATCATGTCTAAAAGAAATCAACATTGTGGAAATAAACAATAAAAATCTCATAAATGATAAATCTAAAAATAGATGTGTTCATATACAAACTTATGTGAAAAATGATTTTAAATAATAAAATTGTTTTGAAAATAAAATGATTTAAATAATTAAAAATGTTTGTAATAAATGAGCAGGTAAAATCCATCCATCTCATCCATTTTCTGTACCACTTGTCCTACACAGGGTCGCAGAGAGCCTGGAGTCTATCCCAGAGGATGTGGGGCACAAGGTGGAGGACACTCTGGATGGGGTGACAGCCCATCGCAGGGCACAATCACACACGCACACACACCCATTCACACACTACGAACAATTTAGAGATGTCAGTCAGTGTACAACACATGTCTTTGGACTGGGGAGGAAACCAGAGTGCCCTGAAGCATGGGGAGAAGAAGCACACACACGGCAGAGGTGGAAATCGAAACCCCCAACCCTAGAGGTTCAGGTAAAAATCATATGGGAAAGATAATAATGTGGTAAAAAAAAAAAAAAAAAAACATTTGAAAATAAATAAATAATGTGCAAAACAAACAAACAAAACAAACAAAAAAACAACAAGAAAAAGGAATCATGGCTAAAAAAATATTAAACATAAATTATGCGTAAAAATCGTGAAAAATAATCATATGTAAAAAATGATTGAGTCATGTGTAAAGACTTGCATGTGAAAATGAATGAATCAGGTGTAAAAAATCATGTGAAATAAAGTCAGCAGCTGTAAAAGAAATTCCACGTGTCTATACATCATCGTATACAGGATACAACACAACCACAGTTCAAATTCTTCTTACAGTAAATGGGAACTACATAATTGCAGGTAGGAACTAAAGTTGTGAGTGGGGAACTAAAGAAACATTGGACCGAGCGCACCATGGTATTGGTCTGAGGAATCATTTAATTTGTTGATTTGTTGATTTAGCTCATCATACGTAATTTGCATAGACTTGAAAAATAAAATGTTGAGTCAAATGTTGCTTATCATGCTGGCACTTTGCTGTTTGATGATGTTGCTCAAATCACGGTTCCGTGTCGCACGTACAAAACAAAAGGTCGTTTATCGCTTTGACGCTTGCTAGTGTGAATGTTCCCTTAGTATCGCTTAGTTCCCTTAGTGCGTCTCAAAGTAGGGTCACCACAGTGGTCTGTGAAGAACAGCCAGTCACTCTGTGATTTGTTGTTGTTTTTGTTGTTGTTGTCAAAGTGGTACAAATCACAACCCCACAACAAATAAATAACGCCAAGTCTGTAGATGGTTCAGGAATAAAAAGATATATGATTCTAATAAATATCCAGCATATTATATTATATTATGTTATATTATATTATATTATATTATATTATATATATATATATAAAAAAAAAACACCAGTAATATTTTTCCAGTCTTCAGCTTCCCAATCTGAGATGCTTTTCTCCTCACCATGTTTTTAACACCATTCTGTGCAGAGACTGTTGTGTGTGAAAATCCCAGAAGATCAACCATTTCTGGAATACTCAAACCAGCTCTTCTGCAGCTCACAACCATGCCACAGAAAAGCATACATCGGATTGTTGTCTTGTTATATGGTACACACATATTTCATTTTTAGCCTTCAATAAACTTTTTTTGGTTAATGAACTATATTTAATGAGTGGTACAGCTCTTGTTTTTCAATTAAAAAACAACGGATGGGGCAAACATTTCAATGCAGTCAGCAAAATTTTCTTCAAAAAGTTTTATACTTGGTTGGAAATAAAAACCAAAAGGAACATCTTATTGAAGATTAAAATACTGTAGCAACAAGAAAGTAAAGTCCCAAGCATGTACTGCTGTATTTTTTTTTCTTTGAAGTTAAATCATTATACTCTGTTGAGAGTATGCCTATATTCACAGAAAAAAAGTCAAAGAAAAAAGAATAGATCAATCGCTACTCTGAACAAAGTGCATTCATATAGCAAGCTGGCAAAATGGATTCTTTAGCTCATGTAGCATAAACTGAATCGCGTGTTTTGTGTAGAAGCTGAGAAAAAAATATATATATACATAGACAACGATCAGGCATAACATTAAACCAGGTGAAGTGAATAACAATGAATATCTTGTTACAATGGCACTTGTCAAGGGGTGGGATATATTAAGTAGCAAGTGAACAGTCAGTTCTTGAAGTTGATGTGCTGTAAGCAGGAAAAAATGGGCAAGTGTAAGGATCTGAGAGACTTTGAAAAGGGCCAAATTGTGATGGTTAGACCAGGGGTTCCCAAACTTTTCCAGGGCAAGGCACCCCAAATGGCATTAATATTTGACCGAGGCCCTCCTTTTGCAAGATGTCTTTAAAACACATTAAAAATATAGACTTCTGAATATATCCCCCCCCCTTTTTTTTTAAATTAATAATTACATCTTACATCTTTACATTACATTACATTAGGAATTGCTTGTGTGTGTGTGTGGTTGTCTGAGAGTGAGAAAGAGAAAACATACTAGTGGGAGGGATGGGCTTGGTGGCTCCAACACAGTTTGTCAAGCCTGGCCAAATTGTTGAGGCCCCCCGGGCCCCACTTTGAAACCCACTAGGTTAGATGACTAGGTCAGAGTGTCTCCAAAACAGCAGGTCTTGTTTGGTGTTTCTGGTATGCAGTGGTTAGTACCTACCAAAAGTGGTCCAAGTACAGGGTCATGGGTGCCCAAGGCTCATTAATACGCATGACGAGTGAAGGCTAGCCTGTCTGGTCCAATCCAACTGAAGAGCTATAGCACAAAATGCCTGTTCACCACGGAAAGCACCTACAATGGGCATGTGAACATCAGAACTGGACCATGGAGCAATGGACGAAGGTGGACTGGTCTGATGAATCACGTTTTCTTTTACATCATGTGGACCACCCAGTGATGTGTCACTTACCTTGGAAAGAGATGGCACCAGGACAATGGGAAGAAGGCAAGCCGGCAGAGGAAGTGTGATTTTCTGGGCAATTTTCTGCTGGGAAACCTTGGCTAGTGGCATTCATGTGGATGTTACTTTGACACATACCACCAACCTAAACATTGACTACGTTTACATATACAGCAGTAATCTAATTATTGACCATACTCTGATTAAGATAGTAATGTGATTAAGGTGTTTACATGAGTCACTTTTAGAATACTCCTGTCATGTTCCCGTTTTACATGTTATAGAACATAATTAGATTAACAGCCCGCGTCATTACGTCACCGCGCCACGCCGTCCGACATCCCTCCAGAATTTCACGTATCAACATACAGTTCATCTTCGTTATGGTACCGTAAACAGTTTTGGGTGTTTTTATTTAATTTTTTTTTACGAACGCTTTAAGTGCAGTTAATTATTTGTCATGCTATACGTGCTAATAGACAACTGCTTGAAGCCGTGAGCTGCGTCTCAAACCACGTACTTAGCGTCTATATAGTAGCCGAGATACATGTATTTTTCCCCACTACAGACCTATAGTAGGAAAGTATGCAGTTTGTGACGCAGCCGAACTCTCTTCTTCGCCATAAAAACGTAAAACTGCCGTGTGTGATCGTGTCCTGTTGCAAAAGGCATGAAAACTCTCACACGACATTCATAATGTGATTAAGGGGTTTACATGTCTGTAATACAAGTCCATAATGCGACTAAAACAGGAGTATTCCACCTGTCTTAATTCGATTAGAGCTTAATTTGAGTATGACCTTATTTAGATTAAGGTAAGAAAAAATTGCTGTTTACATGGTAGTTTCTTAATCAAAGTATGGTCTTAATCGGGTTAAGAGTGGATTATTCTTGTCCATGTAAACCCAGCTAGTGTTACAGACCAAGTACACCCCTTCATGGTAATGGTATTCCATAATAGCAGTGGCCTCTTTCAGTAGGACAATGCCACACTGCAAAAATTGTTCGGGAATGGTTTGGGGAACATCTCAATCTGATCAAGCATCTGTGGGATGTGCTGAACAAACAAGTCTGATCCATGGAGACCCCACCTCGCAACTTACAGGACTTAAAGGATCTGCTGTTAATGTCTTGGTGCCAGATACCACAGCACACCTCTAGAGGTCTTGTGGAGTCCATGACTCGATGGGTCAGAGCTGTTTTGGTGGCACAAGGGGGACCTACACAATATTAGGCAGGTGGTTTTAATGTTATGGTAATGGAACTTCCATATGTGACATTTCCTTCAACATTTTATAACTGTTGAGATTCAGGTCTCTCTCTCTCTCTCTCTCTCTCTCTCTCTCTCTCTCTCTCTTTCTCTCTCTATGGATTGGGTGCAAAGTCTCCAAGGAGATTAAGTCACACTGTGCAACTAAGATTTATAATTTCATCCAAAATCCTGTATTTCACATCCACTTATCAGTCTTAACAGCTGACGATTCCATTTCACTCCACCACTATAATGGCGTCCTGTGAATTTCCCCTCTTGCTAAATGTACGTTTACATATGAAAATCTCCAGTGGTTCAATCAATCTGCTCTCAGCTATAAAATCTCCAGATGGCTGGCATTTGAGTTTTTTTTCCCCTAGATCATTCATGTGCTAATTTTGGGGCCGCTCAAGGTGGTCCCCAACAAGTCGGACGCTAATGAAATGAGCAAATCCATCTGGATCCAGATAGAGTGTGTTGGAATAGCAGCAAAAAATTCCATTAAAACTTGGAACATGCTGATAACTTGAGTCAATGCCAGACACATGTGCACAACTGTAGGATGTATTAAAAAATTAACAGCCATCTTAGGCTAATTCTCTGCCATACCATATTGGTGACTGAGCAGCAGATATGTTTTTTTCTCCCAGATCCTGGCTTTCTATCAGTGTTTTTTTTTTCTATTTTGTCCCTCTTCCAATCTTACATTATTCCATTATTATTTGCAAACACACACAGCCCTTGTTAAAATTCTAACCAGGGTATATTTAGTTGTTTACTTATTTATTATCTTTTAATTGATTGAAGTCATCCCTGAGCATCTTTGCCGAATGCCTTTTGTTTTTTAAAACAAAGCATAAATTACGTGAAAATATATGGTTCAAGTAAAAAAAAAAAGGAAAAAAAAATAAATTAGAAAAAGAATGAAAGTAAAAAATAAATAAATTAGTCTTGTCTAAAAAATCTTTTTAAAATCAAGTGAAAATAAAATCATGAAAATGAAAATAGAAAATTGTGTGTTCATGTATACAGTTTGTGTCAAAAATGTACATAATCCCACACGATGTGAAATAAATGAACAGGTAAAAATCACATGGGTAAAAATGAATAATGTCATGTAATGCAGGTGGCAGCAGATGCAAGAGCCTGCTTATTTGCAAGGATAATATTGCAAGCCTCCTTATTTGCTTCCTTGTAAGGACGCGAGGAAGTGCAAAAAACAAACAAACGTAAAAAAAAACACACAAACAGAAATACAAGGCTAAACACATATACTACGAGCAGGACTAAGGTACATTCAACTAAAGTACAAACACCACAACAAAAGCTTCATAATAGGATGTAGAAAAACAGGAACTTATATAGTGGTGCTAATTACGGTGAAACGAGACAGGTGAGGCTACGTTGAGAAACGTGATGGGGTCATGTGACATGCTGGTGCTGATAGGTGATGTAGTCCATTGCCGATTTCGGCATAACTCTGACAAATAAAACGAGCGACACATAGCTTGTCAAGAGTCTAAAAAAGTCAAGTGATGTTTATGTAACTTTTCTATAAGGTCTGTAAACATTCATGTCATTAAATTCATTTGAGTGAATTTTAAAAGTAAGTTTTACACCAGTTCTTCCACATTATCACATAACTGCGAATCCAAATGACTTCAGAAGCCACTGCACGTTATTTGAATTTGTACCAATATCTCTTAAGATCAGACCGAAATGAAATGGGACTCATTCATGCGTCAGTGCACATGAGCTCATGGTGATCCAGGTAGCTTGACGGCCAGAATTTAAGAGGTGACAGTAATGATGATCGAAAGCGAAGTGTTGTTTGGTGGCACGATCGACATGCTGAGAGCTTTGCAATAAAGTGTGCTAGAACTCATTAAAGCCAGTGGCTACTGGCTCGCTTTATTAATGAAGCAGTCAGCGTCTCCGGAGGCTCCGCCGTCGAAATAAGTCGCAGTCGTTTCAAATCAGCCTGTCTCGTCGAAAGAACAACAGCCTTTGGCAGCGGCTCAGTAGTTTAAGCGATCATTAGGTGCCGCTAATCAATGAGCCGGCTAAGTAGATGTTTCTGATACATTAGGAAATGCATGAGTTTGGAGAACCTGTTGAGTTTTATGGCTTTTCTAAATAAATAAATTAGAAGGATCTGCAGTCTCAGTGAATTGGCTCGCACACTTCTCTGTGTTAAATATAAATGGGCTGCTTGGCAAAGCTCACAAGCATGTTTTTTTTTTTTTGCTTGTTTTCTTTATCAACTCTGCACTTAGAAGCTCCATTTAAACAGGATATGTATTGCACTGGGGAGGGGGGCAGTAATAATAAAGGTTTCAAAATAAGCAGATAGATACAGTAGCTGGATAATGTCAAAGACACCATTTTGAATCCCTCAGGCTTTTCGAAAGGGGGAAAAATAGAAAGTGTTGGCTTATGTTACAAAAAAAAAAACTAGAATAACAAGAGTGGGGAAATGAACTATGGATGTATCCTGCAAGATTGTGCAGCAATCCAAAATCAGCAGAATTTTTTTACAAATATTGCCCTGAGCCTTTTAGTCTCTGGACCTCAGATGAAGAACACATAGGCTGCACAAAAAGACTTGTAAAGGTTTTTCTGAATTGCAGTATCAGAACCTGTAAATGCTGCTTGTGGGACTGAGCTGATTAAAATGATATGAACTGAGCTCCAAAATCATAAAACCATATTTCTACAATATTGCTGTACAAAAAAATAAATAAAAACAAATAAAAATAATGCATTCCACTCCATACAGCACATGCAGATTTAGTGTAGTACATCTCTATTATGGTCTCTAAAAAAACAACAACACTATTTTCATTAAAACAAAAATCATACATACAGGCATTATAATGAAAAACTGCTATCGATTCATTATAAGGAAACCACTTTGACTAAAAGCAGCACTCCTTCCCAGCTTCGCAGCATGTCCAGTGAACTTTTCTGGACTTTCTGGAATATATCAAACCCAAAAACCAAGTAATTCTGCTAAAATAGCATTAGATGGCTATTGTTAACTAAACTCAGCAAAAAAAGAAATGTTCCTTTTTCAGGAGACTGTATTTTAAAGATAATTTTGTAAAATCCAAATAAGCTTTACAGATCTTTATTGGAAAGGGTTTAAACAATGGTTTTCATGCTTGTTCATGAACCATAAAGAATTATTGCACATGCACTTGTGGAACACTCCTAAAGACACGAACAGTTTACAGGCGGTAGACAATTAAGGTCACAGTTACAATAAGTTAGGACACTAAAGAAACATTTCTACTGAAGAAAGATGCCTAGGTTGGCTGCTCACCTGCGTGAACATGCCATAGTTCTGCCATAGTTCTGCTACACCCCCCCCCCCCCCCCCCGACCTTGTTCAGGGACTCATTATTCCATTTTTTTTTCATCAAATGTCTGCGAAACTTTATGTCTCAGTTGTTGAATATTTTTATGGTAATACAAATATTTATGTATATATTTAAGTATATATGTTAAGAAATTCACTGGAAATAAAAGCAGTTGAATGTGAGAGGATGTTTCTTTTTTTGCTGAGTTTAATTTTGGCAATAGGCATTGTTGTTTTGGAACATACTAGTCAGCTTGCTTGCACAGTTACTTTAGATAGATGATAGAAATTTTTACAGAAAGTGATATTCTGCAAATTGTTATTTGTTATATATTGTGAATGCAAAATGACTTCTTTTTCCAGTAAAAAAAACAAACAAACTAAAACACCTTCCGGTCTAGACCGTGCCTACTTCTAGTTTAAATCTGAATACAAAAACAGATACAAATATACTATGTGTCCAAAGATGTGTGGAAACCTGACCATAACAACCATTTGTGGTTTTTCCCAAAACTGTCTTTGTATGTTGCAGCATTACAATTTCCCTTCAATGGAACTAAGAGATCCAAACCTTTTCCAGCATGACAATGCTCCTGAGCACAAAGTGAGCTCAATGAAGACATGGTTTGGCAAAGTTGGAATGGAAGAACTCAAGTGTCCTGCACAGAACCCTGACCTCAACCCCACTGAACACCTTTGGGATGAACTGGAACGCGGACTACACCCCAGACCTCCTCAGTGCCTGACTTCACTAATGCTCTTGTGGCTGAATGAGCACAAATCCCCACAGCCACGCTCCAAAATCTAGTGAAACACCCTCCCAGAACAGTGTATAACAGTGTTATAACAGCAAAGGGGGACTAAATCTTTAATGGAATGTTCATAAAAGAGTGAATGTATACTAAAGAGTTACAGCTATATATACAGATACACACACAGATAATGGCTTGTATTACACAGCTCATTTGCAGTTCACTCGTATGTGTGAACTATTTTTTTCATGAAAGTGAAACTATGTTATTTTTAGACGAGGTTATACCACTTTCACAATTTCAAACCCTACTTGTTGTTTATGTTCATTCTGTCCAAAGTGCTCTTCTAGCCCCAGTAGTGTGTCTCAGTGGTGTGAGGGACTAGGCTTGGATTTAAGAATGCTTAAAATAATACTTACAGAAAATCAAATGAAGTATCAAGAGCAACAATAAATGAGTTTATGAGAAGAGTGTAGCACATGAGTTATAGAGAAAAACAAAAGGAATGACGCACACTTTGTCTTATAGCATTTAAAAGAAATGCAGTCAAGAGACCCAATCATCTCGGTTTTCCTCAGCACGACTCCAATAGTGGCCTATCTGTTTATACAATCAAGTAAAACAAATGCTGATAAGAGTATGCCTTCTTGTCACACAGAGTCATAGTTTTAATCAATTCTTTTCACTTCAAGAAGCACAGAGAGTTCATAGAAGGTCTGCTGTCATACTGAGACTCACTGTTGCTAAGTAATTTCCAATTAGCCTCGGTTATGGCCACCAGATCTGCCGATACTTCAGGCATTGCGCTAAGCTGGTCAACAAAAATGTGCAGCTTACACTCTTCAAAAGGACTTTTTGCTAGCTGACTGTCTAGGCTGTCAGATTTACTTCCAGGGTTTTGTTCGTTAATCCTTACTGCAATGCTAATATAGCAACCAAAAAAATCCTAGAATATGCAAATCACCAACTCAATTTAATTACATTTTTGCTGTATAAAACTTTTAACAATAGACATTTTCATAAAGCAGCTTAACAACAAGCCAGAGTGAGGAGCATCTGGCAGTTTGATGTAAAGAAGGAAAAAATACAATATGATGCTGAAATGTATGTTTTGTGCAGGTTAAAACTACAACTATAGAATTGAATTTGAAGTCAATATTAAGTACTTAAATACTATGACACTATTACTTAACTAATAGTACCGCCCATTTAAATTCCACAAAATATCCATATGGGTGACATAAGATAAGACAACATATTTCCATAAAACAAGCTATGAGTGTAATAGGAGATGACTGCTTGGTCAGCTTATCCTCCAATACCTTGTGCATGTTTTCTTCACACTGGCATTATTTCATTCATTTGTCAAATCAAAATAACTAATAAACCATGTGATAAAAATGGTTTATATCCCATGCATACATTGCAAGTTCATTACAACTAACTGTTGGGGCAAAATTTTGCAAAACTGCTGTGTGCTGGATCAAGTGCTATTTTAAAAGCAGATGAAGAAGGAAGGTATAAGCCATTTTGCTAAATTAAACCAAGCCTGCAATGATTAATATGCTAATTACGACTAGGAATAGTTACAGAAATATAGTAGACTGCTATTCTATGTTTATTTTAATGTTTGCCATTGTCTCATGCTTTTATGTTATGTTGTATTATGTTTGGCAGCAAAGAAAAATAATGTTATTTCTTTGTTCAGCCTGCGTTTTCTATCTCTGATTTTTATTTTTATTTTTAAAACATTTTTAGATTAAAGGCAAGTGCTTGTGTTTAAAGACAGTGGCCTATATATTATCGGAAAAAACAAACAAACAAAAAAAACATCTCAGATGCTTCTACTGAAGAAAAATCTGGCAACCTTAAAGGTGTGAATTACATGCAGGTTATTTGCATAATCTGAATGCAGAACCCAGAAACTCAACTTAAGAAGGTGTGTAACAGACTCTGAATACGTGTAACTTTCCCAGTCTATATTATTTGTAAATATTGAGGAATGCTAAGAGACTCCCATACACAGCCAGACACAGGTGAGAATAAATAAAATACAATATATGACAGCATTTAATTTTATTTAATTTTAAGCATTGGTACACCAGCATAGATCCCCTCTTGTGGGATTTAACTCTACAGAGTAGACCACTTACATCCCCTCTGCAAATGCCCTTATGAATGACTTACCTTAACAAAGTGCTCTTCTCCTACCATGCTTCAAAACCCCATGAAAATTTTTATTTTATGACAATTTTATAGAGGTCTCCAGACCATTTATAACCTCGCAATTCATAAATGAAATTCACCACACGAGCTCTGGTAAGGATTTGAGAAACTAGAACAGTAAAAATTAAATTTAGCTTGTCTCGCCCTGTCTGTGGGAAACTTTAGATCGACTGTGTTAACTGCATGTGAATCACTGAGCAATAACGAAGCCATTAACATGTCCTTGTGAATCACAGTTATTGCCCATGATGGACTCTGCTTCACAAATATCCAAATATTTTGCATTTTTGTTTCTGAGATTTATTGTTATTGACCTACTTTAATTTTTGGATTTAACTTTTTTGGGGGCTGTTTTTGTTGGTTTGGTATTAATGAAATCTTAAAGTCAGTGAAGCATAGTGGAGGTAGTGTCATGGCTTGAGTTTGCTTGGCTGCTTCTGGAACTGGCTCACTAATCTTTATTGATGATGTACACTGTTAGTCTTTCCTGTAATTTTACAGTTAATTACTGCAAAAAGCCCAGTAAAATACTATAAATATATTTATAAAATTTATGGTTAACTATTGTAATATGCACTGCATTATTGGTATTTTCATGATGTTTGCAGTAACTTATTGTATATGAGAATTTGCAGTGCTACTGTAAATGAAGAAGACAGATTTCTGGAAGTGTGTATGGATGGGCACTATACATACAATTAAGTTGTAATCAATGCCTTATAATTCCATGGGTGACTGCACTTCTGTTCAATGTGTACAAACCATGTGCATGGAAGATTGTAAAATGGGTTCTTTGTGGGACACATGAGTAATTTTTGTATTAGTATTTTCTCCAATAATGAAAAAAAAAAATCCACAATTGCGTTCCCACAATTTTTCAATAGCCCAATAGGCAATAATTTTATTTTATGTAGTCCGTATCACATGTGTGGTTATATACATGTCATTTTCAATGATTATATATATATATATATATATATATATATATATATATATATATATATATATATATATATATATATATAAACTTTGTTTGCACCTGCATTTTAATTGTTACTCATATGCAAAGCTCACACAACAACTTGGCAGAGGGCATATAAACTGAGGTTTGTGTCCAGTGCACGCATAACGGACGTCTCTGCTGAGTGGATCGTCAGACACCAGCTGTGAGTTTTCCTGAGGTAAGTACTTTTTACTTAACAATTTTTTAAGAAATTTCTTTTATAAGTTACTTTTAAAACATAACCCATTACCAATATCAATTAAATATACTAGCTAGATATATGAAGAAAGTAAATAATAAAATCTAATTATAGGAAAGTCTGACAGAACTGTTCGTTTTCCTCAAAAACTGCTGCTTTCATATGAAACCCATTAAATTGTCATATCATTGACTGGCTGCCTTTTCTAGTAGCTGTACCCAATCTAGTATTTACACAAACAATGGTTTTCCCTCTTTTACAGCCAGTTATGGTATATTTTACTCATCAGTTAAATGAATACTGTTAAATGCCGTTATACGTGTGTGACGTCATTTGATGTACCACATTTTCTCAAAGGCTCTCTCTTGCATATCACCTCCTGAAGAGGAGACTGAAGCGAAAAACCCCCTGAAACAAGTAACAGCTGAAAGAGACTGCAGTAAAAGCCTGGAAAAGCAACACAAAAGAAGAAACCCACAATTTGGTGATGAGTCAATGAGTCACATGTTTGATGCCGTTATTGCAATCAAGAGATATTCAACCAAATATTAAGTGTTTTTTTTTTTTTTACTTTAATTTACATCAAGGCTTTTCTGTTCCTATACTGTTGCTTAAATTTTGTGGTCTGATATCTGATAGATGTTTTATGTTTTTGTTAACACATCTAGATGTAAATGAAATAAAAGCTGAAATTCAAAACTCTCATCTACAGTAATATCCATCTTTTGATCTCAAACGCGAATGTCTTTGGTCTACGGCACAAACAAATGAACTGGACTTGCCGTTCCAATAGTTTCAGAGGGGACTGTATTGCAAAACTTTATAACTTTACAACACACCACAAACCATTATAATTTTACATTACAATACAAAACACTACAACATACTGAAAAACTTTAGATCTTTATTACACAATACAAAACCATGTAGCTATACAATACATGACAAAACTTTACAACATTCTGCACATTTTTATACCATTACATTTACAATTTTATAATGTAAAAACAATATTGTAAATTTTGTTCTCTAAACCTCCACTGTCTCTCTCTCTTTCTCTCTCTCTTTCTCTCTCTCTCTGCACGCACACACACACAAATACACACAAACGTGTCACTTAGAGCTGATAACTACAACTTATAAACTATTAAGCATACAAGCTTATAAGTTAACAATATGCAATGTACGCTGACTTTGGTGTTTATGATTATTATAAACACAACAATCTGTTCATTTATAAATCATTAAAAACATGGCTATAAACTGTAAAACCTTTTTAAAATATAGTTATGTATAGAGATGTAAGAATGTATATGATGCCTCATTGCATTATAACGTGTTATGAATGCATTCATAAGTCATTATACATATGCACTTCATAGAAAATGTTACTGCTTCCCCACTTCTACCTTGAAATACAGTGAAGGACATGAAACTGGGTCATAACCGTGGACCACTGATGGGGTGGAGATAAAATGACGTCCCCTGATGCAGCATTATGTGATGTGTTTGTTCTTCTACTTCTCCTTGTCTAATATCCCTCAGGTATGTCCAATCTTTTTAATCCACGACCTAAGAAGAGCTCCCCCAAAGTCCTTCTTTGATGAATTGATGATTAACTGTAATTCATGGCTTGTTCTACAAGGTCAGTGTACAAACCTTGTAGTCTGGAGAAGCACAAAAAAAAAAAAAAAAAAAAAAAAAAGTACACTAGAGAAATTCATTTGTATTCCAACAACCTCATTTGAACACTGACCTTGAGTTTTATTTAAAGTGTTACTTACACATTTGCATACACAGAACAATGTGATTAAACATTGTGTATTAGCATACATTTAAACTTTATTCATGTTAAATGTTGGTGTGTTTAAGAGTCTAATTATTATCTGACACTGATATGGGCATGTTTTATGGAAATTGAAGCACCTTTGAATAAACTTTGATACACTTTCAATATAATTCTTATTCATTTTCGCTATTACATTGGTATCTTGTCATTTTGGATGTGTTATTTCAATTAATAGTGCATGGAAATAACTTAGAATTTTTTTCTTCTTAAATCAGCTAATTCATACATTACCAAGTGCCAGGTAATAAATGTGACAAAATGAAAAGCACTTAGCACCTAATATACTACAAATAAAACAACAACAACAACAACAACAACAACAAAAAAACACCTTAAGCATGTGTGTATAGGAAGTCTCTCATCCCTCTCAATTCCTGAGTGCACGTACAAAATTCCATTAGGGAAAAATTGCGTAAATTTCATCAAGTGAAAAACATGCAAAGGTGCATTTCAGCATGTTACACCTTTTACATTGCATGGGAGCACCAAGGAAACATGTCACATTTGTGAATAATGTGATCACAGGAAAAAAAAGAAGTATCCGTGAGAGAAAATCACAACACGCATGAAAAAAATAACATATGAAAATGAATAAATCATCTATAAAAACAAAATCAGATGTATATAAACACATACACACAGTACATGTGAAATGCCCACTACATGTGGAAACAAATGGAAAAAAAAAATCATGTGACAATAATCTTACAACGTAACAATCATATGTGAAAATGTAACTATGGGTTATCGTACATCAAAAATCACATGCAAAATGAATCTTGTAAAAATCACATCTGAACATAAATTAACAATCAAGTGTAGAAATCACACATGAAATAATAAATGAATCATATCTAAAATCACAGGAAACGTCTGAATCATGTGGGGAAAAATGGAAAATATGTTAAAATCACGTGTTTATACAAAGGAATCAGGTGTATATATAAAACATTTGAAAATGAATTAAACATGCACAAAAATCACATGAATTGTGTAAAAATCATGTGAAAACATGAATCATGTAAAGAGCACATGTAAAAATAAATGTCTCGTAAAATCACATGAAAATAACTGAACCTTGCATACAAAAATCACGTGCAAAATGAATCATGTAGAAATCACATGAACACATCTGAATAACATGCAAAAATCACTTGTTAAAATAAAGGAATCAGGTGTAACTATAACGTCTGAAAATTAATTAAATGTGCACAAAGTCCCATGAATCATGTGAAAAAAAATTGAAAGTGAAAACATGAATTCACATAAGCACACGTAAAAATCAATGAATCGTAAAAATCACATGAAAATAAATGAATGTTGTGTACAAAAAATCATGTGCAAAATGAATCATGTAGAAATCACATGAGCATGTAAACCAAGCGGAAAATCACGTGAAATAAATTAATCATGTCTAAAACAAAAATCACATGAACACAACTGAATCATGTGTAGAAATGTGAAAAGATGGATCACATGTAAAAACCACATCTGTAAACGAATTGTGTAAAAATAGCATTTGAAATATAAAATAATTGTGCACAAAATCACATGAATCATGTAAAATCACATGAATCATGTAAAATCATATGAATCATGTAAAATCACATGAAAAAAATGAATGAATCATGTAAAAATCACACATGAAATGTGTAAAATCACATGAAAAACAAATTATGTGTAAAAATCAAAGTGAAAAGAAATCATGGAAAATCAACACATTCGCTACATAAAAAAAGAAAAATAATAATAATAATAATAATAATAAAACTTTTCTTTTCACGTGTATCATGTGATAATTCACATGTAATGACTTTTCTGTAATGGTTGATGGGTCTCCGGTGATGGCGAGAGAATAAAAAAATGAAAGCTGGAATATAGAATTCAAACGAGTTTACGAAGTGGCAGAAAGACTGGTGTTGAATGTGAAAACATGGTGTGTGACACCTAGATCAATATCTTCTCTCACAGGGTGCTCTCACAGTATACGTAATATTTTCAAGCATAAACATGAGTTGAAATGATACTGGAGCATTGCTACTACTTGACCAGTTTCCTCTGTTGTACCGCCCACCACTAGGTGATCTAATGAAGCGCATTCCTCTAAGACGGCGTTCTTTTCAGCCATTTGTTACAACGCTTCATTTCCCTTTATCCCTTCAATGCACAGCCAGCCTGTAGCAGGCACAGCATCTCGTGGTAGTCTTGACATTAGCATCAATTAAATGCTAATCTCAGACAGAGCACATTATTGCTGGATGAGTAGTGTCAGTAATTACATGCCTAGCATTATGGAGACGGATTCTGGCGTAAGCGTATAAGAGCTGTAGCTGGAAGACATGCATCTGGTGAGACGTAGAAGGAAGACATATGCCCATCGGTGGTGTAATTAGCAAAAAGTAGGAGTTGGATTGAAAATTAGAAACTTCTCTTCTTTTTCAAAAATTTTTTTTTTTCTTGTTCTGCTGTCAGATTGTGATTTATTTTTGATTTGTTGATATGCACTGTCACAAGAGTCCAGGGAGACGGATGCACATGCAGAACTTATTTATTGCTGACAGAACTCATCGAAACAGACTCAAGGAACAGGAAACACTAGGGAATAACGAGAACTCAGAAAAACGAGAAAACCAAAATGATTACAACTGTAATAAAACGTGAACCACAAACATAACCTGACTTGATGTAATGCTCCAGAAACTGAGGAGAAAAACCAGGAGCACTAATCAAGCAGGGAAAATAACAAACACATAGGTATGGTTACACAGGAAATGAGGAAGACAACAGAAGAAGAAGTTCTACATGGGAAATGAGGGTGCCCCCTAGTGGTCCGGAATAACACACAATAAGAAATAATTAAACGAAAAATAACTTTTCCCATGTTGGAGAACCCTGCTCACATTAAATTTCTAATTCAGTTATCTTTCCTGATGTGCATTTCACCATTAGTGTGGTTGCTTTAATCTGGTGGTCCCTTTACGATTTTTGTGTTCATGATGATGTCTAAGGTCACATGACAATGCCAACATGTAATATGTCTGGGATTGTACTCATATTACACACACGCACTGATTAGTACATATTGTAGAGTAGGTACTGTATCGAATGCAGTACATACTGTCACAGTACACGATTTCTGATACAGTCATGCTTGTACAATACACCTAGTGCGAAACAAAGTTACTACCCTTAATATTTCAATAACAACACACCCGGAAGTGTTTTATTCTTTTTATACCACATCGATTTTCCAATTATTACAGCGTGTAATTAATTTAATAATGCCATGCAAAAAAACTGCAAAGCAAAATCGTTGGAATTTCCCATGTTGGAAAAATTAAAGTTTAAAGCTTTAGATCAGATTTATACAAAACACAGACACTGGAGACTCCTTCCAAAGATGTTAAACAAATATTTTTCTTGTTTGTGTGGACCATCTACCATACAAATCCCTGTACACTGTTACTAAAGCAATGATAACATTTTAGAAAGAGCACACTTCTGTCAGAGCTGTTGTTACAGCAAATTAACAAAGGCATTTTTTTTTATTCAAACACATACCCTAACAAATAGTGTTTGTACCAATAATTCACACATCTCCCATCACTACAGCTTGTCAGAGATCAGAAAGAACTATAGATGATTGTTCTGTATTGAGACACAGCATGACCATGAGCTTTCTTTTTTTTCCTTCTCAAGCTGTGGCCATTTGCCTTGAGTTCTACTTTCTTTTATATCAGTGAATCTTTGAAACGGTCCATGTATTTTAAAGTCCCAATTGGCGGGCAATTATATAGCGATTTCCAGGGTAGAATAAGTATTTTAGCAGTAATTATGAGACTATTATAATAGCCTAAGTTAGGGGTGGTCTCAGTCCATCACAATGAGTCTATTAGGACTTTAAAATACAGCTTTCAGCATTTTCCTCAAATGGTTTCGAAGCTGTAAATCAATTGCTAAGTGACAAAAGCAATATAATGAATGCAAATTGCCATATGCTGTTTTCCTCCAATCACATAGTGCAAAATGAGCATGTAAACACTTGCATGGAGCTGTAGAGAGGACATGTGAGACTACGCGCCTCATAGAGAGAGACGTCAAGTAATTGACATCTTAGTAAGAGCGAAGAGAAAAGGAGGACAGAGGACACACCATGTGGTTTGGTGGCATTTTAGCCAGAGAGCAAAGTAACATGGCCTGACAAAAAGTGTCACAGCAATGGCTCTATTCATCAGCTTGACCTTTAGTGCCATTTCTCTGTTCATTACCGTAGTATTGATTTGAGTTTCGAATCATTTCATTGCATAACAGTATGGATACTTCATGTGCTACATAATCTGCATTTTCAGAAGAAAGATCTGTTTTCCTTGTTGCTGGTGTTGTCTTCTTATTATTTGAACATTTAATAGGTATCTATCTGGAAATGTGGATACATGTATACCCCACATTCTTTCGTTTTTTTTGGACTATGTTTTTAAATCTCTTTTCTAATGAATGCTAGACCAACATTATCGATACAGACTTAATGATTGTTTCTTGCAAACCTCCAGAACCCAAATCTATATTCAGAACTTATATCATTCTAAACAAGACTCTTAGTCAATAATAACACAAATGCACTAAACAATCCAGTAAATATTAGCTCACACACAAGGGAAATCAAACTCTCCCAATTTGTGTTGATCGTGATTAACAAATGCAGTTGTGTTGGAATTATGTTCTGCAAATTGCTCCACGGTGTAAAAACGTTCAGTCATTGTATCGTTTCAAGCATTATTTACTCTCTTGTGGCTGATTTAATTTAATGTCTATTTAAATGAAATGGTCACATCTGTCTTCGCACTGAACAAAACCCAGATTTACTTAAAATGGCTAGTATTTTTCTCTGTAACAGCCACAATATATATTTTTTAAGGTGTGTGTATATATATATATATATATATATATATATATATATATATATATATATATATATATATATATATACGTATATATATATATATATATATATATATATATATATATATATATATATACACACACCTTAAAAAATATATATTGTGGCTGTTACAGAGAAAAATACTAGCCATTTTAAGTGAGCTGTCTATGAGAGAAAAGCAAACCATTTTAAAGCTAAAAACAGAGGTAATATCAGTCAGAGGCAATGCACAAACATTGGGCATAAGAAAGAAACCACTGGTGTACTGAGCAACACTGAATGGGTCGGCCAGAGAAAAACAACAGCTGATGACAAACAATTTGGTGATGTCAGTGAGTCACGGGCTTGATGCAGTTATTGCAAGCAAAGGATATGCAACCAAACATTAAGTGTTATTTACTTTAATTTACTTTAAGACTTATATGTTCCTATACTTTTGCTTGACTTACAATTGGGTGGTCTGATGCAAAAAAAAAAAAAAAAAAATCTACATTTTGTTATTTAACACATCTAGATGTAAATACCAGGAAATTAAATGTGTTTCTTTAGTGTATAGCACAAACAAATGAAATGTCCTTGCTGTTCCTATTGTTACAGAGGAGACTGTATTCAAGATTCTGCACGATTTCTAGGCCCCTATTTAAATGCAAGCAAATGTGTGATATTGACCACATTAACTCCTTTTTACAAAAGGTCAGATTTTCCTCATGCCCAATCTCTTCTATTTAAGCATGTGTTGAAACGACACTCTGATGGATTTGATTTAAAATGGATCATACGGTATTGCACAAACCTATTAAGTTATTTTATATTTTCAATGGATGTATGGTTCCTTTCATCTTCTTAAAGAAACCTAACGTGGAAGCACTGGAGCTGCAATAATTGAGTGGATTATTGTATTAATGGTGCTATTTCTTGAAAAGCAAGCCATCTGTAGTCAGTGTTGTTCTGGGGTGCTTTGGTTAGATTACAAACTTGTATAGAGTTTCCTAGAAAAAAAATGTCATGGTCAAGGCAATTATTTTATGAATCGACTTGAAATTTTAGGCAGAAATGAGCAACATTCATGCTAGGTCTGAAGGAGCACTGTGTACACAAGGTCTATAGTATAATTGTGGCAGATGTTTATATGCTTATAACAGTACATAAAAATGTCATTTGGCTTAACAAAGCAGCAACATAAAATCTTTGTTTGCCACCTTTTCTTCCAAACAACATACATTAATCTGATTCTCAGTAAATAGCAAAAATTACTTATACTGGGCATTAAAAAAAACACAGTGTTTTGCACAAAAATAGACTTCTATGATAAACTTAATTCTTGTACCATCTAGATTAGTGCATATCAGATTACTACATCAAACCTAATACATACAGTACCATCATACACAGTGTGACATGCTGTTACAGGAAAATACAGAGTCAATGATATGGGGGTGTGATAAAGCATTAGTTACTGTTCCCACCCTAAAATTGACTATTTTTCTATAACAGCACGCCCCAAAGTATTTTATTCCTCTTATACTCCAGCAATTTAGGTTTAACAGCTGTAAACAGTCATTCCCTCACTAAATCAATAAAAAATTCAGTCATTTTCTGAGAAAGTGGAAAGCATAAACTTCTTTGCCCTGAAGACTTTCTTGTGCTGAGAAAGCAGTTGTGGGGTGGCTGTGGCTCAGTTGGTAGAGTAGGTTGTCCACTAATCATAGGGATGTCGGTTTGTCCTGCAAGCCCCACCCCTTTTGCTTCATTGTGCATGATGGGTAAGGTTGGTGTGAAAAGTGTCCATCTGTTTGGCAAACATATTATAGGTCCAGGTTCTTTTAGCATACTGTATGTGTTTACATCTCTCGGTGTGAACGCACTGACAACACTGTGGAAATTGAATAACACTGTAAGTAAATAAGTAATACGCCTTGCATAATGTACATTGACTTTCTGGTAAGGATGAAAGCTGAACAAGCTGAATCTTACTCAAAGAGACAGCAGGGCAGCCAGCTAGCAACACGTTACACCCATCCAATAAAGAGGTCATGGAAACATATTTCTTATTTTGGATTTTTTCTCAAATGAATTATATGCCGTTTTAGTCACTTACACGGGACTTAAATGATAGACAATCATGAGCATATAAGTAAAAGTTAATATACTGTACAGTGGGCTCCAAAAGTTTATATTCCAAGAGACTATATTGAAAATTTGGGATTTTTATTTTTCATTTAAAATTGGAAATAAACAGAAGGTTTTAGAAATTTTGAAATATTTAAAACAAAGAAAGTAAATATCATTTGTAATGAAAATTGTTGCATAAAATAAAGTAAAGTAAAGTAAGTAAAGAAATCAAAATAGAAGCATTTTCACTAGTGCTCTTTTTTGGACCCCACTGTATGTGTGTTGAAAATATCATGTTTGTTGAATATAAAGGGGAAACTATAAGATACCTAGAACAGAACATTTTGGTACTGCAGATTCTTCACTGATGCTAATAAATTGGTTTGTTCCATAAGCTCTTCAGGCTGGTCTGTTTAAACTGACAGTAATTTTACTTGAATGCCATTGTCAATAGGGTCAAGCGCTGTGTTCAAGTCCAAGAGTACCAAAATGGATACATATCAACACTCTGAAGCAGGCAGTAGGTTATTTGCCACTTTAGCCAGTGCTGACTCTGTACTTCCTACTTAAAAATTACAAGTGTTTTAGGGAATTTCGAGAATAAAGTTCTAATATTTTGGGAATAATGTCATTATATTTTGAGAATCAAGTCTTAATAATTTACGAAAAAAAGTCATCAATACTGTGGCAGAATGGTGTATATCAGAGCAATGAAAATAAAGAAATACTTTACAAATACAGAAAGTACTTCTGGCACATCAGCACAGGCTTATTATTATTATTAATATTAGCATTTTGAAAATTCTGTACAAGAAATTGTGTTTATTTAAAAGAAAGAACCACACAAACTTGGAGATCCACTCCTCCTGGATCAATCATTTTGATTATCACTCATTTACAAAGAAAGAAACAGTACTATTACCAAAACCCTAACTTTCCTTCCTTTTTTTTTTTTTTAACTACATTTACCACAGTGCTGTTCAACTCTCAATTCTCATTGGTCAGAAAGTGTTGATTATTTTTCTATAACAGCAGCTCTGACAATAGTTCTGGCTGCAGGGTTCATATTAATGCACTCATTCTAATATGTTACTCTTTCCATAGGAACAACTTACATAGGGACTTGTATGGTGGATGATCTGTATCAGCAAATAATAATAATTTAAAAAACATGCGTAATTGTTAATATGGCGCAATTTTCTGTGAGTTTTACGTATATTTAACATTTATTTGGAAGGAGTATTCAGTATCAGTGCCTTGTAACAGCTGTAAATTTTCCAGTTGGGGAAAAGTCAGGGAGAGAGATGTTTGTGTTTTGCGGTTTTCATGGAAACATGAGAAAGAAAAACACTAGTGAGGGTACAATTGTTTAAAACTATTATAGTGTCAGTGATAACAGGAACTTGTGTTTTTTTTCTCATTAAATATAACTATGAATGGATAAAACTTATGACATTACATTTTTTAATAAATAAAAAAAAATTAGGGTTGGCAAACTGCTGTAGTATAAGAGGAATAAAATGCACAGGATGTACTGTTATTGGAAAATATCAACTCTTGGTTGGAAATAGTAATCTAGCTTTGCATCAGACCACATTACACTACCCCATCATTGATTATTTTCCTTTAACAGCATGCCCATAACTGTATTATGTAAGTAGTTGGTCTTGAGGACTGCATATATATCAGTCAAATTAGTCATGGTTTTCTAAATTGGTGTATAATAAAGAACAAAAAAGTAGTAGTAAGCAGATGGCTCTCTTATTCTCCTTCATCTTTTGTTCCTCGAAAATAATGAAATATCAGCAGCTGCCCGGGACAAAGGATCGTTATTTATTTTGGTGCTGTTTTTATTGTCAGCATTACGAAGTTAACATTACGAGCCGCATTGAGATCTGGAGTCCTAGCCACTGCAGCTTGCTGTGGTTATGCCACGGTGAACTCACGGCCACAATACTCAGATGGCGGCGCCGCTTACAAACATGGCGGACAAGGACTACACTTTCCAGCCATGCCCACGCTCAAGTTCACCTAAATATTGATCACCAACACCTGTGCGGCTGATAATTTATAAAAAGCCTCGTTAACCTCCGCCCCCTCGCAAAGTAAACGCTAAGTTCCCGTGACTTAGTTGTGTTACCAAGCCTTTAGCTTTCATTTAGATTTTCCTGGTACTTGGACTTTCCTGCCTGTTATTTACATTTACTATTCCCTGCCCTGTCCCATTTGGATTGTTCGCCTGATTGCCTGACTTTGCCTGTTTCCTGTGTTTCCTCTCACGTCACGTCTGTACACGCCACCCTGCCCATTAGCGCTTGTCTCCAGCAGGTAACGTTACAGCTGTGTATGGATGAAACTTTCATCGTGAGGTTAAAGATGACTCATTAAATATTTATTTGAATTAATATTGAAAACAAACTTGGATGCTTTCCATTGTGTGCAAATGAAAACAAATCGTGAATCGCGTTTCAAAGGAACGTTTCAAGATTGCCATTCCTCAGATTTACTAATTGACTTACACTTGGGACAAAACACAAGGATTATGCAAAAATGACACAATAGAGTAGATCATTAAAATGGAAATTCCGCATCATCCTGGGTCCTCGGAGTGCACTCGACATCATAGCGGTCACATCGTATAACACACAAATCCATCACCTGCTTGATCAGTTGATTGCATTAGAAAAGGTATAGAATAATGAGCTGTAGTTTTAATACCAAAACCATGTTTTCTAAAAAAAAAAAAAAAAAAAAAATAGATGTGTTCACCTAGTGAGAAAGTATGGCCACTGATTTCAATATACATTTCAAAGTTTGGCTGCTAATTTCAATATAAAACAATATACACATTTATACTAGAGTATTGTTTAATGCTTGATTCTAATTGCTCAGAAGGTCTTGACTCTTGTCCCAGCTGTAATTCAGATCCCATCTAAGTATCTAAGTGAATCATGAATAAAACATTTATTGGAAGGAAAATAATCAACATCAGGGTGGTGTGATGCAAAGCATTCCTGTTCCCACTCCAATAGTTGATTATTTTCCTATAACGACATCCCAAAGTGTTTTAATTCCTTGTATATCACTTGTGCAATTTTCGAGTATGATAACATTGTATGTAAATTTCATAGTTACCTTTATTGTTGCAGAATGTCTGTGAAACAAGCTAGTTCTTTTTATCACTTAAATAGTCATTCCCTCACCAGTATCTCTCTTAAAGTTCAGATAAAAACTGTGAAACCGAACAACAATGCCAGAAAATTTGAAGTTACAGCTTTACCTGTAACTTTTACAAAGCACTGACATGGGAGACTCCTTCCAAAAATGTTAAATAAAATCATATGCCAGGTGCGTGTGCTTTGTTTACCTGGGGAAGAAATGGCACCAGGATGCACTAAAAAAAAGTTGCTCAGGAAACGGTTTGAGGAACATGACAAAGGTGTTGTCCCGGCCTATAAAATTCCAGAAACCACAGCACACCATCCTTGGCTCGACGGGTCAGAGCTGTTTCGCTAGCACAAGTGGGACTTACACAATATTAGGCAGGTGGTTTTAATGTTATGGCAGATTTGTGTATACCTTGTAGCTGGAGCAACTCTCTGAGCTGCTGTTTGTTGACAATTAATCAGCAGCACTGTGGTGTAAGCAGAAGTTAATCAAAAGATTGTCTGTCACCTTCGAGCAATGGAGCTTTCCAGTGTGAATCCCAATGTGCCGATGCCAGCTCATGTTTCCAGCCTGTTTGCATTTGACTGAAAGCTTGTCGTGACTGTGACCAGAATCAGAACGAATCACTTGTGTTGAGATCGCTACAGAAAAGGCACAGATTTGCTTCAGTGCAGATTTACCTACTCCATCATGCTTGAGGATTCGAAAAAGCATCTTTCGGAATGCGGTCAAAATGAGGACACATGTGCAGCAATAATTGCTCATTCCAGTGCAGGCAGATTTTGTCTCCAACAAAGCTGCAATCATTTTTCATCATGTTGGTTTCAAGCTCTGCGCATGCAAATGTCCAAAGTTTATCACCATCTGTGTGACGGAACATTACGATCCCTGAAGACCACGAGGTGTTCAAGTGTTTGTGAAATGCTGTTGTTGTGTGCAGGCATGTGAGGACATGCAAAAACTGAAGTTAGAAATCAACGTTTTATGCACTTGTACATATAAGAGAGACAATTTTAAAATGTAGGAGTGTTCACAATTTTGTTAACCCACTGAGTGTCCACCCCCGCTTTAAAGATTCCCCCAGAGGTACAAACCATCCATTTAGGGTGCTAGATTAGTCTTTTAGACTGTATAGAGGCTATATGCAAATGAATTAATAGCAATTAATATTATACTATGCATTGTAGGAAACTACTAAGAGGTTTATTTAGCCATAATATTTACAATACTGAGGTCCCCGGTGGATTAACCCTTAAACCTAGGTTAGCACATTTCCCTTGCACCTCTGGGGTTGGGGGTTTAAATCCTGTCTTTGCCCTGTGTGCATGGAATTTGTATGTTCTCCCTGTGCTTCGGAGGTTTCCTTTGGGTAATCCGGTTTTTTCACCAGTCCATATTTAGCCATTTTCTGCATGTAAAAGCCCTAACTTCTTCTGGAACAGTACTGTGTAACTGTGTAATTGACATTGCAGTCAGGAAGAAAGCAGAGCACAGTGTCTCAAACTATATCATTCTGCATTACTTCACCATTGGCACTTTTTTTTTCACACCATTGCCGACACCGAACTCCTCATTATAGCAATGCTGTGCAGTGAAATTAGGGAGCTTTACCTTGCATTCAAGCGTGCCCTTAATTACTTTCCCTTCAGCCATCCTTTTGGTCGCTAAAATATGCAATGCAGTTTCAATTTCCACGGAATAATTGATGAAAAGTTGTAAAATAATTTGGTCAAATTACAAATATTTACACTCTGTTGTGTGACTTGGTAACAGACGACTATACTATAGTAACTATTCCATCCGAGAACTTCTACGGCTTTAGTACACTATGGGTTTCCATATTTTGTAATTATTTCTTTCTACACTTTGTCTTGTTTAATGAGCTATTGCCAGGGGGAAAAAAAGAAGTCGTGCATCGTGTCCTGTCCTGTCTTTAGCTGATATTTTGCTATTCCTTAATGATTGTTGAGGCCGCTTATATATCACTTGCATGCACATGAGACTCGGTTACCACAGCCAGACATAAATCAGTGGGAACAGGACGTACCTAGAGGTTGTTAGTGGAACACACTGAGCCTGGAGTCACCTCTAGTTCAAGCGGTGCTGTTTCAAATAAGCCTGGATTTTATTCGTCCATTTTGTGGAATGAGTTCTTTTAATACTTAATGTTTGGCGCAATGGTCATTATAACTAGTTATAAACAGATATAATTTCTCTCTCATTCTGTAATTAATATAAATATGTAATCACTGGCAATTTGCAATGGTATATGAGGAACAATAATAATAACAAAAAAATAAACAGAAATGGTAAACTTTATTATATTAGCTCTTTCACCACAGGCCAGAAACGTGTATTTCTGCCTGTTTTGGGGTGCCCATGTTCAGCATTGAATGTATTTGTGATGTTTTTGAAGGGCTTTAATAATTTGCAATTTCTCATAAGTATTTTCTTTTTTACCTAGCCTATTGGGTTTAAATGTTTAACCCTCCCCTTTCCCGTCACCCTGCTCACAAGCGACCACACACAGTGTCACAGTACTCTACACACAGAAACCCAACAGTGTCCTGTCTAATGTTATTACAGACTTACAGCGATAAAATAATTCATGTATTTATACTGATTGAAAATGTCTAATAAGCTGATTTGAAAATGTATTGCTAGAAAGGGTTACTTCAAAAATTGTATGTGTATGATTTTACAGTACAACCCCAATTCCAAAAAAGTTTGGACAATATGGAAAATGCTAATAAAATCAAAAAGGAGTGACTTGTAAATGTACTTTGACTTGTATTTAAACAAGCATAAAGCATAAAGACAAGATATTTGATATTCTACCTAATCAATTGCATAGTTTTTGGAAGGTAAATGTTTATTTTGAATTTGATGCATGCGACACGTTCCATAAAGAAGTTGGGGCAGGGGCAATTTAGGACTAGCGATGTAAGAAATTGAAATAAAAAAGTGATGTGAACCAGGTGAGGAGTCGTCTAATCATAGTATATAAGGAGCCTCCCAAAAAGGCCTAGTCTTTCAAGAGTGAGGATGGGTTGAGGCTCGACAATCTGCCAACAGATGCATCAGAGAATAATCCAACACTTTGAGCACAACATTCCCCAAAGACAAATCGGTAGGATTTTGGGCATTTCACCTTCTACAGTGCACAATATAATTAAAAGATTCAAGGAATCCGGTCAAATCTCGGTGCGTAAAGGGCAAAGCCGAAAACCAGTTCTGAATGCACATGATTTCTGATCCCTCAGATGTCACTGACTTAAAAACCATCATGATTCTGTAATGGATATATATATACACACACATGCATATAACATTTGTAACATTTTTATTAGCACATTTATTGATTATATTAATTCCTGGGCTTCAGTGACCTGTAACTGATTAAATTATATTACTGAATTATTTACATTTAAAAAATACAAACCCTAAAATTACTGTTATTGTTACTGTAACAGTGCAGGATATGAATTTCTACATACTCAGGACTCAGATCAAAGCGAGGTTCATCTCTACTAACTGAGCTCTTTGGCTGAAAATGAACTGTTTTGAGGCTGTGCTTCCCTCAGTCAGTGTAACTCACTATGACAGTTCTTCTTATCACTCTCCAAACGTGATTAGATACCCTGTCTTATCAGGATGTGTGAAGACGCTTTGCCAAACTTGTTTCCAGGCATACGTTTGAAGTCTAATAATTTAAAAATGTACAAAAGAAGCCCCCATTGATAACTACATCAACTGATATTTATATAATTATTTATTTAGATGACATGTTGAAAGGAGGAGCTGTCACTTACTATGTTTGAACCAGGGAATTAGACATTGCACAATACAGTATTCATTGACTCAACTGAAGCATTTCATACAGAATTATGTGATGCTGATGGATATTTTTGTCATTATCTGCATTAAAAGGTGTGCCACAGGTATCCATCACAGGTCCCACATTCTTATTTTATTTTTTAAAATTTTTATAATTCAAGACACTAATGATTCCTCTGTAGCAAATGGTGAATACTATGTAAGGAATAAAATACTCTTGGGGGTATGCTTTTATAGGGAAAATAACCAACATGCATCCTGACATGAAGCGGCTATACTATTAGCACCCCGAAGTTTATTATACTGATTTAACATCGTGCTTTCCTTAAGTGTTTTATTCCTTTTATACCACAGCAATTTGCCAATTAATATATATATATATATATATATATATATATATATATATATATATATATATATATATATTTTTTTTTTAAATGACACATTGTACTTTTTATCTGTTTATACTTACATTTAATGTTGTGGAACACCCAAGTTAGTTTCTCTTGTCACTTGTGTTATAGATGTTTCCTCACCCTCAGCTTTTTCTTTTCTTCCGTTCTCTTGAATGTACTAAGACAAAAAAAATGCAGTTTTTTCATGTTGTAGTATGGAAGCCCTGTGAGGCCATGCATTATCTATTATTTATTAAAACATTTTTTGTTTTATAATGATTATGACTTAATTTTCTCATGCTATTGACATAACAAAAGCTGTTTTGTCTTGATCATGACTTTAATTTTCTGTGTACTCAACATGACAACATTAATGTTGTTTTCATTGTTCTGCAGGCTCAGCGCTTGCAGCTTCATGGATGGGCATGGATGACTTACTCAAGCTGAAATAGCTCTGTGTCTGTCACTGATAACTTCCACATTAGTGTCCGACACTTGAGAAGGGGACACACCTCTCTCTTAATGCGGACATAAAATCCATCTCTACACTTGGCAATTATTACATTTATGATGGCGATGGCGAAGATGCCAACATGCGTGCAACACCAGTCCCATTCACAAAGCATGAAATTTTCTCATGATATAATTATATCTTGAACAAAACAGCTTTTTGTTATGTCAATATTACGAAAACAACTTTTATTATGTCGATCACGAGAAAATTAACTCGTGATCACGAGAAAAGAAAGAGAAAATAATTCATACCCTCTTAGGGCTTTCGTATTACAGAGGAAACAAATTCCTTCATTTCGAGGACTCTCATGTAGCAGAAAACATTCATAATAACAATAAAGTTACAGCTTTACCTATGACTGTTACAAAGCCCTGACACTGGAGACTCCTTCCCTAAATGTTAAATAAAGGTTTTAAAGTTTCACCAAGTCAGTGATTACATATTTTCATCCCTAAAAAAAGGTGCAGACTCTCTGCCTAATTTGAGAACATTGTAGTCTATGCTAACCACTCCTCTGCTACATTGTAAATTTGATCTGAAAATGAAACATGCTCCGACCTTGCAAAGGAAGTTTGTCTCGTTGCCTCCTTCTCTACTGACCCACTCTTGTAAAGATGGACAGCACATCCAGAGATTTTCTGTTTTGTGTAACTTTTCCAAAAGTGCCGCGTCATGGAATTCTATGGAACCATCATATAGACAGGACAGTAACATAACAACAATTACAAAGAAGGCCCAACAGTGCATGCACTTCCTGCGACAGCTTCATAAATTAAGCCTGTCACAGGCTCTGCTGGCCCAGTTCCACACCGCTGTAATAGAATCAGTCATTACATTGTCTGTTTCCTTCTACTCAAACAGCACATGATCACACTCTAAACAGGGCTGTGCTGAAGGTACTGTGTTCACCCAGGAGGAGTAAAAACTGATGGCCAAACCCTTTACATCCCGAACTCCTTCGGTGTCTCATCTCTTGGCCAAGAGCTGCAGCACTTGCACTAGCAGAATGTATATTTTATTGTTTGAGTGTAAACTACTGAAAGATTAATGGTTGCACCAAATAGCACATCACATTAAGTTTTAACTGAAAATGCACACCTAACCCCTTAGTAGGTGCAGTGTTCATCAAAAAACTCAGTGCACAAAGCTAATATTCACAGAGTAAAAAGAGAATTTGTGCTTATAAATCAATTTTGCTTTCTTTCTATTCTGTTAGGAGGATTTCTCCATCAGTATTTACAGTGCATAGTACCAGTGTAGCGAGGTATTGCCTCAGGTACTGCAAAATGTCAGCATATTGAATCAATGGCATGATAGTAGCCTATACCCTACAAAATACTATATTTTATAGTAAAGTTTTACCATTAGGTAATGTTATACTGTTGTTTAGCATATTCAAATGTGGATAAAGTTAGCAAGTATGAGTTCATTTTTTATACAGTAGCTTCATACAGTTCATTACTAAATTGCTGTTAAATTTGTTCCACTAGACCTCCAGCAGCAGACCAGAACAAGTGCATGGTCATAAAATTCAAGCGATGGATAAAGTGAGTCACTATTTTGTTGTAAAGCGTAAATCATTTGGATTTAAAAAAAAAAAGTTATGCTAATTTATTTAGGGTTAAAATACCGGACTGAGAAGCAAGTATATTACACTGGATATTATACGGACATTTCTAAATTTTCATGCATCTCGATTATGATATCTCAATGTAGTATTTCCTGTTTATAAAGGATCATGTTTCTGAGAGGCTGGTGATGTTAAAATATGCTATTCTGTATATGAAGTCTGTCAAAAATGGACACGAATTATCATAACACTTGATTCTGTCAAAAGGATTTTTTTTTTTTGACATACAGTAAGGTTGTGTTATAACATTTTGCAAGCTGATTCACATTAGAACAAATGATAACTGACTTTGTAGCTCAGTGTATTTCTGATATATCAGTGCCAAATGATGCTCATGATGTGTCGTTGCTTGTCAAATGATGTTAATTAGGAAATTAAACAAAGGTGACACTTCCAAATTCAAAATAGAAGAATTCAAACTTACTGCATAACATGATCATGCAGTCATAACAATTTTATATATTTTCGCTGCCCCTTATATTATATGTTTATAGCAAAGTCATGTAATAAAACAGTAATAACATAGTTATGTATATGCTCTGCTCCTTAATTGCAATATGTTCAATTTTACAGAACTAATTTAGGGGTTTCACAACAATGGGGGTGAACACTTGTGCAATGTTTGTATTTGTAAAATATATGCATTTTATCTCCCACTTCAATTTTATGAGCTATTTTTGGGTAGATTCATGACATGCATTCCCAATTAAGCCCATTTCAATTCTAGGTTGTCACACTACCAATGTGGAAAAGTTCAAGGGTCTGGACACTTATGCAAGGTTCTGTAGGATTGCCTTATTGAATGCTGCTGTTTGGTCAAACCCAAGCTCTTGTCATTATAAAACACTGTGTTTAGCTAACAAGCAAATACAAAAGCTTGTTTAATATCAGGTCAGCAAAGTGGAACATTTCTGTAGCTCCATTTGTTTTTTCTTTGCAATGGGTAGGAAACATTGCAGCAGTGTATTTTGTACACTTCTAGCAGCATGCCACTCCTGGCAAAAAAAGGCTTGAAGCGTGAAATTGCACATTGTGTATGCATCTGGTTTAAACCCTGCATTAATGTTAACATCATATTCGTGCAACAAAGAACAAAACAATAGAAAATCGTCCACCTCTTCAGTGGTCACAGTCTTGCTGAAAAGTCGCATTTGTCAGTTCTTCCTAGGAGAATAGAGACTCTATCTATTTTTCTATCTCTAGGAAGCTTTCATGTCTGGACATATTTACTGTAACATATTTAATGTAAATATAAATGCATAAAAAGTGTGAAGTGTCGTGGTGTAATGAATACAAAAGTGAAGTTTTACATTCTGCTACATTGAAACATCCATCATGTATTTAACACTTTTTTTTTTTAAACAAGCCAAGTATCTTTTTTTAATTAATTGTGAAACTCAAAACTGTTATTTTTAAAATCTTTATTGATATACAGTATTTAGTACACCAGAGCCAGTATCTCGGTTCTCCTGGTGTCCTAATCTGTTATTTTGCTGGTGTTCTCACAGCTCAGTCACCAGCGCTTATCATATACACGTGTCAAATCCTTTGAAGGTGAGTCTTATAAATTCTTCTGCTAATCAAGTAAATTGCTGCGTTTAGTGAAGAGTCTAGAGGTGTTCAAACTCAACTGCATTATTCAGCTATCTGCAATGCTTGATTTGTTTGTTTATTGACATCAGGGGCTTCCAATTTGAGAAGTTTTCATGTTCCAACTGTAAATTCATATATTCAATGGATATAAAAAGTCTACACACTCATGTTGAAATGGAAGGGTTTTGTGATGTAAAAAAAAATGAAACCAAGAAAATGTGAAATTACAATGTACAAAAATGAAGTGAAAAACACTCAGATTAAAATTAAAAAGTTACAATAACATGGTTGCATAAGTGTGCACACCCTTTTATAATTGGGCATGTGGCTATGCTCAGAATGAACCAATCACATTCAATCTCATGTTCAAAAGTAATCATCAAACAGCTGTCATCAATTAAGTTATTCTGATTAACCCTAAATAAAGACCAGCTGTTTCTGGAGGATTGTCTGCACATCATCTTGGTTTCCTCTGACTGCTGAAGCCATGGTCTGCAAAGAGCTGACGATCAGAAGAGGGGTATAAAAGAATTTCAACAAATGGGGAAAATGGGTCACTACAGTGACATTAGCAAGAACAGGACGTCCCTCCAAAATTTACAAAAGGACAAGACAAAAACTTACCAGGGAGGCTGTCAAAAGAGCAACGGCAACATTAAAGGAACTGCAGGAATATCTGACAAGTACTGATTGCTCTCTGCATGTGACAACAATCTCATGTCTGGGCTATGGAATAGGGTGGCTAGACAGAAGCCCTTTCTCATAAAAAGAAACATCCAAGCCCAAATAAATCACTCTAAACCATGTGGCAAAATGTGTTATGGTCTGATGAGACCCATTCCAAAAGGTATAATTCCATAATTCCAAAAGGTATGTTTGGTCCAAAAAAAAAAAACCAAAAAAATATACCCAAGGTGAAGCATCATGCTTTAGGGCTGCTTTTTTTTCAGCCAGAACTGGGGCTTTAATCAAGCTGGAGGGAATCATGAATAGCTACAAATACCAGTCGATTTTAGTGCAAAACCTTCAGGTGTCTGTTAGTAAGCTGAAGATGAAAAGGAACTTCCCCTTCCAGCACAACAATGACCCAAAGCATACATCCAAATCAACAGAGGAATTTCTTAACCAGAAGTTTTTGAATAGCCTAGCCAGAGCCCAGACCTGAATCCAACTAAAAATCTGTGGGGTGACCTGAAGCGGGCTGTGCACAGGATATACCGTTATAATTTGTTGGCTCTAGAATGTTTTTGCAAGTTAGAGTGGGAAAATATTGCTCTTACCCAAAAAGACTGAGTAGTGTAATATAATCTAAAGGTGCTTCAACAGAGTATTAATTTATTAGTGCGCACACTTATGCAAATAGGTTATTGTAATTTTTTTTCTTCCTTTTCTTCCCCCAAAATGGTAGGAACAGATCTGACATGGCTTACTTCACAAAAACCTGCCATTTTAACAGGTGTGTGAAGACTTTTTTTTACATCCATTGTATCTATTATATCATTTTCATTTTTTGCTGTATGTGTTGGCATATGTCTTGATTGATTACCCAAATATTAGCAAGTAATACATTTACACAATTTGGACTTGCTCATGACCATTGATTTTGGTGGTGACAGGATGACATTAAGAACAGCATAACAAACAAAACAAAATGAAATCATGGGGCAGCGAGATTCCTACAGTACCACAATATGCCTCCATTAACATTTATTGCAATTCTCATCTAATTACACCCTGTCACGTTTCTGGACATGCTGAAAAGATCAGCGTTTTATTAAACTCCTTCAAAAAAATATGTTTCTCATTTGTCTTCCTGTTGATTTTATTTTCCTAATGATGTGTAAGTTGGGTAGAAAGTCCCAACAATTCTAAATGTACAAACTTTGCAAAACTATATTGTTCACTGTATCTTATTCCTTATTTTCTGTTCACCATAAATATCCATAAACCTGAACAAAATATATTTAAAGTTTCCATAGTCTTGACCATGTTTATTTCAAACTTCTCCCAAAGTTCAGTTCTGTGGGAGTTTCAAGAAAATCAATATGCAGAAAGCTGTTTTTTGCAGGTTGTAAGCATGTCCGGCTTCTGATCCTATATTCATATCTGAAATTTCGGCATCAACAATGAGTCTTACCTAATAATGACATTTTTAACCTGGAGACAAATATACCGTCAAATGTGAAACTAAAGCAAAATTAATAACTTCTTTTTCAAATCTGTCCAGTTTAATTTTAGCTCTTACAGTTTGTTCTTACTTATTTTTTTCTGAACTAGTTTGAGAATAGAGAATATATCTATATAGAGTATTTGTCAGACAAAAAAACAACAACAATAAAAAAGATCTCTAAAGTAAATACTTTAGATAATAATTTGGCCAGATAGCAATAAAAAGCATTGTACTAAGAATATTATTAACTGATCTTGTGAAGGAGCTTTTGACAGCCTACCTGCTTCAAGTGTAATTGGAAGCATTATGAGATAACACAATATGAGAACATAATCTGGGTCTGGGGAAAAAACGGAAATTACTCCTGTGAAAGGATAAGATGTACAGTTAGTGCACTTTAAACACTGCGTCAATTAAAAAGGTATATTTATGTTGCAAGACTGCTGGGGCAAATAATGTGATGTATCACAGTGAGAAAAGGCAGTTCAGTCTTTTGACCGAAATGTCAATTTAAAATATATATTTTTGGAGTTTCATTCTTTACAATGACAGGATGGATTGAGATAGATTAACTAGGTGTAAGAATATTTCCAGGGCAGATTAAATACATTTATATGTTGTTATTTAGTCAACCAGTGCTTAGAAGCCATCTTGACAAAACTCCAGTTGAGAAGTCAAAGTCAGTTCAAAACATTTTCTCTTTGTGTTTTGTTGTTGGTTTTAAAAGATGCGTCATGCTCAATGCATCGATTTGCAGTATTCATCTTTTTAAAATTATTAGTTCAAGAGCCGCATTCACAAAGAACCTTAATGCTTACTAGCTACTACTTGCCCCCTTTAGCAGTAAATCAAAAGAGGGTGTTACAGTAATCCTAATGTTAAGACTTTTATTCTTTGTATCTTTGTGTTTTTGCACTAAAAATAGGTGCTAAACATGTGAATACTTCAGACTAGTCCAATGCACTACTAATAATGAATTACAAATAATCCGAATTGGCTTCTGTCAATGAATTTGTCTTCCTGTTGGCTTTATTTCCTTTGTGGAAGTCCAACAGTGCTAAAATTACAAACTTGACAAAACTTTATTTGTTAAATATTACTTTCAGTGGTTTTGTGAATAAATTGTAAGGTGAAACTCTTAGTTAGGAACTTGTTAGGAACTCGGGAGAACTCCAAGTGGCAAGATAAGATTTTTTTTATTATTATTATTTACATTTTATACATAGAAATCAACTGGACTTAATATTTGTTCAGGTTCTTCTCATACGCAGGACTCCATTTAAATTTTATACGGATTGAACGATATTAAATGCAGCACATTATTGTAGTTCTATCCCAAAGTTTCATTCTCTCAGACAACAATTTCTGATGTGCAAAGGCAAAAGGAAAAAAAAGATCAAATTTACCTGAATTGAGAGAAAATGGTAGAAACTATTAGCTTAAATTATTAATCCTTGTATTTGAGTTGGAGAAATACTCATAAGAAAAGGAATATCCTTTAGATGTATTATGAATTATTTAATATAAAATGAATACATCTTAAATATTAATCACTGTAATGATTAAATATTAAAGCAATAATAAAATAATAATAAACTGCTTTGCTAAATGAATTACAATATATACTACAATCATTTTCATCCTGATGGTGATGTGATTTTTTACATGGCTTTATGTGAAATATGTGTAGTCATGTGACATTATGTGAAAAATATGTTAGCACATGTAAAAAAGGATTATTTATATGCAGAAATCCCATATAAAAAAAACAAAGCTGCCCTATACGTGGAAAAAAAAAAAACCCTTTAAAAATAATTGATGCATGTGAAAAAAAACATGTGAAAACAAATAAATCATATGTAAAAATGAACATATATATATATATATATATATATATATATATATATATATATATATATATATATATATATATATATATATATATATAAATACACACACACACACTACAAGAGAAAATTAGCAGGCGAAATTAGAGATAAATTAATGTGAGAATAAAACCACATGACAAAATTAACATGGAAATAAATGAATCATTTGATAAAATCAGTTGGAAATAAACTAATCTTATGATGGAATCACGTAACAACAAACAAAACGTGACAAAACCACGTGAAAACAAATGAAGGATGTCATAAAATCAAGTGAACACAAATGAAGCATGTGTTAAAACCATGTGAACATACAACCCCTATTCCAAAAAAGTTGGGACAGTATGGAAAATGCAAAAAAAAAAAAAAAAAGAGCCATTTGAAAATTCTATTCGCCCTGTACTATATTGAAAACACATTATTAACACATTGTTTGATGTTTTACTTTATGAATTATTATTTATTTTTGAAAATATACAGTCATATAAAATCTGATGACTGCAACACTCAACAAAACAGTTGGGATAGTCGACTGTTTATACTGTATTTATACGTTTTTTGTTTACATACAAGTCAAAGTACATTTACAAATCACTCCTCTTTGTTTTTATTAGCATTTTCCATACTCTCCCAACTTTTTTGGAATTGGGGTTATAAATGAAGCATGTGTTGAAATCAATTGACAACAAACAAACAGTGTAAACTACGTGTAAACAAATGAAGCATGTCATAAAATCACTTGAAAACAAATGAAGCATGTGATGAACCCATATGTGAAAATAAAAACTGTGTAAACTTTACATATATGTATATCATGTGATTACACTCTTTTCTGAAAAGCTAATTAGTCTTGCCTGCTATTCAGCATTGGAATATGGTGTTGTGTAGCATGAGGTGGAGAGTGCAGTCCGTGTTTCTAAACCACCCTAGCACAAACACCTCAATGAGCATCTCCGATCAATACGAGACGCCAGTCTGATAAGCAGAAGAGGATGAGCTGGTAATTGCCTTTAACTGTATTTGGAGTGTCTGGATAAACAGGCTGGATGATTTATTTATTTATTTACTTTCAGCAACTGCACTCTTGAAGAGTCTTTGAGACATCGTTGATTTCATGAGGATCTAACAACATCATTCTTAAATTTCTTAGAAATATATTAAAAACTAATTCTGATGTTCAAATCCTGCAGAAAGGATCATTTGATCTATATATGGGTATGTTCAAAGTAGGACTTCACTACCAGGAAGTATATTTCTTTGTAAGTGGGTGATTCACATTTTTGCATTAATTTGCGTGAATCCATTTAACATCTCGAGACTGAAACATCCTTTTTCCAAGGTGTTTATTTTTTCTATTATCAAAAATGTACATTTAATTCCACAAAATTCTCTCAACCATTTTAACCCCTCTATGAAATAGTTGGTGTATTCATCAGGTCACATGTTCATTATCATGACTCTCCTCAAGATCATGATGATAACTTTTTTTTATTATTTCATTTTCTTTATGATGTGATATTGACTGGTGACGTCACTTTGATAGTACAAACTCTTCATGCAAATTATAGATTGGCAGTAAATTATTAATTTAAAAAAATACAATGAAAATGTAAATCATTATATTAGTATTACAAAATTGTAGAGGCATACTATATTGCTATAGTATATTTTATGCTAATTTACAGTTTGGAACACAGCCAATGACAATAGCTGGAGCAACCATTAAACATTTGCAATGTTTAAAATTATTTTTAGCTTGTTTTGTTGTTTGGTTGTTTTTTCATACTTCGTTTTTTCATAGTTCATTTTCTCCATAAATGTATCCATGTGGTCAAATGTTACAAAAAAAAGACATCTCAGATTTAGTCAAATGGGCGATTTTTCACAGCTAGTTATGGAGCAGTTGTTGCTTGTTATGAAACAATGACTGTCATATGTATGTTGTCACATTATAGTAAAATAACATGGTGCCATTTAGTAGTTTAATTAGTTTTTTTTTTTAAACAATTATGAATTTAACAATAGGTTAAAAAAATTATAAAATAAAGCTCTTGGTAGTGGATTTTGATGCTTGAAGCCTACTGAATTGCATGTTTAAAATTTTAGTGACTTGGCACACGGTGGCTTAGTGGTTAGCACGTTCGCCTCACACCTCCAGGGTCGGGGGCTGAGTTCCGCCGGGGCCATGTGTGCGCGGAGTTTGCATGTTCTCCCCGTGCTGCGGGGGTTTCCTCCGGATACTCTGGTTTCCTCCCCCAGTTCAAAGACATGCATGGTAGGCTGATTGGAGTGTCTAAAGTGTCTGTAGAGTGTGTGCGAGTGTGTATGTGATTGTACCCTGCGATGGATTGGCATGCTGTCCAGGGTGTACCCCGCCTTGTGCCCGATGCTCCCTGGGATAAGCTCCAGGTTCCCCGTGACTCTGAAAAGGAGTAAGCAGTGGAAGATGGATGGATGGATGGATGGATGGAAATTTTAGTGACTTATTTAAAAATATATATATTTTTTTCTCATTACTTTTCATACTTTATATTATCTTTTCTTCCACAGTCTCAATGTGCTACTTGCTAAATTTAAAATTTTATTTACAATTTTTTTTTTTTAAGTGTACAAATGTGAAATTAAATAAATCAGTGTCCTTGGTTCCTGTCTGTGTATAATTTATAATCACTTTATAATTTATTCATTTAAATAGAGATTGGAAGTGAAATAATGTTTTTAATACAGTGATATTTTTCATAAACCTGTGTGTTGTTTGGAATTGTTTGATATCCATGAGAGCAGAGTATTTTTGTGAAAAAAAGATAAAAAGGTTAAACAAAAAAGACAGTTTTTCACAGCCTTCTTTGCTCATATTTTTCAAGGGTGCCAATATTAGTGGAGGGCACTGTAAATTCAACCTTGAAATAATTTATTCTTCATGAAGTCATCCTAAACAAATTCTGTAAATATATTTGTATGTATAAAAAAAATCTCTCTAAAAAAAAAGAATAAAAAGGATATATTGATTTAACATTATTTGATTGAACTTAATTATTAAATATTATTAAGATATAGAAATGTTTAGTGAAGCTGATTTTAACTGATTTAAATTTCAACTATAGTCTCAATTATTTAGTCAGACCACAGTTGCATGTCATTTGTATTACTGTATTAATATTACAACAAATGCTGTTTGTTCTTGTTCCTCCAGAAAACCTGGACATATTTTCCAGCCTCAAACCAACAACAAAAGTGACCTATGAACATCTGAACTAACCATTGATCTTGAGCTGTCAAAAAGTCGGGAGGAGAAACACACCATGATGTATGAGAGACTTGAACAGAAAATCAATAGGTTTTCCACAATCAACTCCTGACTGAATGGCATACGCCAGGCCCCTCACAGAGCTTATGCTTGATTGTCCTTTTAGTGTGTCCCACACTTAGTGCTCTGATATGATCTCTGACCCTGTATCTCTGCCACACCTGCTCTCGGATTAGCCCGGATTTCCTGCTCGGCGTTAGATCAGATTTAAATTTGGGCAGTTGGTCACACTTCCTGAGCAACAGCCTTCAGCAATGTCCGTCAAGCTATGAGAGGAAGTATGAGTGCCATCGCTTCTGAATTTGTACAGCTCCACAACATGACTCATTTTTCTTTCCTCATTTCATTTCAGCTTCACTTTTATTTATTATACCTTACATTAGATGACATTACAAACCTCATGCATATCTTTCACTGCAAATGAAAATAAAACAAGCTTATTGTTCTCTGTCTAACTGCTTTCAGGTCATTCTGCAACTCTTTTCAAGTGACTGCTGGCTTCTCGCTTACCTTCATTATCTTTCATTTGAGAGATCATTGTGAAATCTTGTGTTATGAACCTGTCCATGGATGTGTGCTTCCATTAACTTTCCACCTGCATATTATCAGTTTAAGATCTTTGCAATGGCTCTTTAGCTTTTTCCATTCAAGTGTTCTTTAACAATGTTTTCCTTTAGAACTTTAGGAAGCTCCTTCACCCCCTCCTTGTTGTGGAAAATCTTCTTAACCAATGGTCACATATTTTACAATCAGCCTACAATGCATGTGTTTGGACTGAGGGAGGAAACTGGAGTATCCAGGGGAAACCCCTGAAGCACGAAGAGAACATGCAAGCTCAGGGCATAGGAGGGAGTCAAACCCACAACCCTGGAGGTGTGAGGCAAACGTGCTAACTACTATGCCCCTGTACCCAGCACAAAATAAGAAAAAGGAGGAGAATAATAGTAATAATAATAATAATAATAATAATAATAATAATAATAATAATAATAATAATAATTGTTTTTATTATTATTGTTGTTGTTGTTGTTATTAGTAGCAGTAGTCATATTATTATTATTATTATTATTATTATTATTATTATTATTATTATAGCAGCTATAAATACCAATCTTTATTTGTTTCTTTATCTTGAATTTAATAAGAGAAAAAAATACCTTGAAACCAGAAAACACAAACTCCTCTGTCCTGAAGACTTTCCAAAATCAAAAAATTTCAAGTTGCAGCTTGACCTCTGACTGTTTCAAATTGATGACACTGGGACTCCTAACAAAAATGTTCAACAAACATTTCGTCAAAGAAAACTTCAATATCAATATAAACAATTGTGTGCTGTTTTTTTTTTGTTAAAAAAAACAGCACCACTCACCAGCAGTAAGAATTGGAAAGCCAGATTTGAATTTGGAAAGAACTACAGAGAGGAGCCACAAAAAATCTTTAACCAAGATTAACCTCTACCAAAATGATGGAAAGAAAGGATCTGCTCATGATCCAAAACATACAAGCTCATCTGTGAAACATGGTGGAGGTAGTGTCATGGCTTGGGCTTGCATGGCTGCTTCTGGAATAGGCTCACTAATCTTTATTGATGATGTGGCTCATGATGGTGGTGGTGGTGGTGGTGGGGTTCAAATTGTGGGTTGGAAGAGGTGACTAAAGGGAGAAATCAAGACAAAAGAAGAAACCCACAATTTGTTGATGTCAATGGCTTGATGCAGTTATTGCAAGCAAATGATCTGCAACCAATTGTTAAGTGTTATATACTTTAATTTACTTCAAGACTTATCTGTTCCTTTACGTTTGCTCACCTAAAAATTCACATGTTGTAGCTTTTGTCAACAATTATATACAGGAAGTATGTAAAAGGGAAGTGAATTTACTTAACGGCGAAAGAAAATATACATATCTCTGTCATTATGGTAATCACATTTTGTTATAGGTTTTGTCAACAATGCTATAAATAGGAAAATGGAAGTAACGTCACTAAATGGCAGGAGAAAACTCATTACTCTCTCATTATGGTGACATGACATCTTCATACTGTAGGTTTTTACAAAAATCATATAAATAGGAAACTGAGGTCATTTACTTAATGGCAAGAGGAAATATGCACAACTGAAATACCAAAACTTCAAAGCTAGAAAGTTAGGTAGATTTAAGTTTATGTCTGTTGCTGGTGGCGTTTAGTGCTATGAACATTACCCTTACAGTGTAACGTTATTTTAGCATGAAACTTGCTGAATGTTGTTATTTGATGTATTGCTGTAGCATGTGGTTCTATAAATTGAGTAAAAATAAAATAAAAAGGATCAGAGAAAATGGATATGCATGCTTAGTCCTGCAGCAGAGTGTAAAACTTTGTGAGGTTATTTTATTACTAATTACTCTGGCCTTGGGTGTGCATTAAAACTCTATAAAACCATATAAAGACAGTATTACTGTATAACTTTTTACTTTGACAGACATTGCCTGCTTTTAAAGAACTCATTTTCACCAAAATGGAGCTTAAAATCCTGCTTTTTAAAGCACACCTATTTTGATTTTTTCAGATATTACCTTTTAATGTGTTATAGAGCTGTTTGTGAATGTAAAAAATCTGGAAAGTTTCACAATTCAAAGTGCATAACAAACGGAGTTATTGATTCCCAAAAGACGGAACCAATTCTGGACAGCTGAAACGAGTCGTCAGTAATTCCTGACTTACTTCCTGTACAAACCTTCGTAGGTTTATAAAAGAAATCCCTGCCTCTGGTTTTCATTGGCTGCTCACGAACGACGTGCATTTAACTCGTCCTCAAACATTACACTACAGTAGCTATCCTGAAAGATTTAGGTTCATGTCTAGAAGATGTTGTGTTCTGTGCTGCAACTGCTTCTCAAATTTAGCTGCAATCAAGGCGGGATTTGCGACACGATTATCCATTAAAGATGGGCTCTGCACCCACTTTATTTGGATCATCTTGCGCCTCTAGATCAGAACCTGTAAATATAATTAATTATTTATGTATATATTGTCTACCAAGTGATCCAAATGCATAATTTTGTGCTGTATACGTGTACAACCAGTGCACAGCTGTAGGCCTTTCCTAACTGATTAACTCATGGTATTGTCAAACTACATACAAACCTACCACTGAGAAACATCCTTTTCCCATCGTGCTTGTGATGGTGGTTCAGGTTGATCATCCGATGTATCACTATCAGATTCGGGCTAAAATTGATAAGGTGAAACATTATTACTGAGCTGAAATTTAAATGTGGTAGTGGGTGTTTCCTTTCTGACACGTACTGTAAATGGTAGACCAATCATGCCAGACTGGGACATCTGACCAAGAAGAGCAGAGTAGGCTCTCTAAAAGGAGGAGTTTAGAATGAATGGGTCTGTGAGCGAGTCGTTTGTGACACTGAGAAAAAGAAGTAATGCTGCAATGTAAATGATGAGAAAATGAACGTGTTTTTTGACCGTGGATGCAGATAAAACTATTGTATGAGACCTCTAAAACAAAATTAAGTGCGTTTATATAGCACAATAGAGGCGATTTAATTTTCTTTATGGACTGGGAACAGATTTTTAAATCAATACCTCTTGAGTTATGTCCATTATCTTTTTGAGATTTCTTTTTGCTATTAAGTTAATTATGCTGCCTAAATGATAGTTAATTACAGAAGATTTAGCGCCATGGATATAACTGTGATTGACAGATACACTACTATCATCGTGGACCTGTCTGCGAGTCAATACTATTAAGTAATCGAGATAAATGGGCAATTTTCCTTCATATTAAAAAGAATAATAGAGGGGAAAAAACACAAAATTACATAAAATCAGCTCACTTTTAAAACTGCTATTCCTGTTTAGCAACTTTTATTTAATTTTTATCATGCCATTATGGAACTAACAAAAATGGTGTTACTGTAATAGACTAAGTATGTTTTTTTTAATGATTATGGTTAAATAAATTCAACACAGTGGTAGAAATGTGGTTAAATAGAATCCATGCTAAAAGTCATCAGGGCATTCAAATGATCTACAGTCCTTGCCGTTACTTTTTGTAATTAACAATGCACATTCAATCTATAATTTAGGCAGCGGAATATAATTTATATAATTTAAAAATATAAAAATATGATTTCAGCTGTTCCGTTCCTATAAGGCTGTGTCTGCTGTCATCTCAAATTCCTGTTCCTGGATGCTGTTGTAGCCCATCTGCATCAAGGTTCGACATGTCCATTCTGAGATGCTTTTCAGGTCACCATGGTTGTAAAGAGTGATTATTTGAGGTACCATAGCCTTATTATCAGCTTGAAGCAGTCTGACCATTCTCCTCTGACCTCTCTCATCAATAAGGCCTTTCCATCAACAGAACTGCTGCTCAGTGGATTTCTTTTTTGTTTGTTTGTTTGTTTTTTGCAGCATCCGGTCTAAAGTTTAAATAAATGTTTTGAAATACTTAAATGTTAATATAATTCTCATAATATTCAAATATTTCTGATACTCAAAACAGCCCATCTGTCACCTACAACCATACCATGGTCAAAATCATTGAGATCACAATTTCCCTAAAAGCTAAATTGCTAAATATTATACTGCTCACTTTAAAATAGAATGAAAAATTTCACTTGGTATTTCATGGATAACTTTACCACTCCATTGTAGGATCATGACCCAAGGACTGGACAAAGTTATGCCTTGCACATTGTAAAAATAATAAGCCTACAACCCAGTGACCTAAACAACTTCCTACAATGTCCTACAACTTCCTACATCTTCCTACAACTTCCTCGGAGATGTTTGTCAGACCGTCTCTGCAGCCATATTTGGTTTATATTCAGTGCTTGTTTGTGTTTCTGGGTTTTTTGTTTTTTTTTGTTTGTTTTTTGTCTAGCCTACTTTTAAGAAAGAATGCCTGTAAGTTGCTAAATAAAAATAATAATAATAATAAAAAAAAACTTTCTGTAATGATTTTCTTCATTGTCTAGGCTTTGTTTTGTAGGTGATCACCTGGAGAAGTAAATCTAGATGGAATAAATATGCATTTCAGTTCATAAAAAGTAAGGTAAATATTATATGGACAAAAATGACTATTATGTAAGAATGCTGTTCATAGACTTCAGTTCAGCATTCAACACAATCATCCCACAACAACTGATATCAAAGCAGAGCCTGCGCTGGGTCTGACCACCTCCCTCTGCAACTGAATCCTGGACTTTCTGACTGGGAGAACCCAGTCCATAAGGATCCTCAGCTCCACATCCAGCTCCACCACACTGAACACCAGTGCCAAATGGTGTAGAGATAACAATATATCTCTTAATATTAATAAGACTAAACAAATGATTGTTAACTTCAGGAGAACCAAAATGGACCACTCACCACTACACATCAATGGACCAACTGTGGTGAAAGTCAAAAGCTCAAGTTCTTGGTATGCACATGAGGACCAGGAAGACCTTTCCTGGACTCTCAACACCAGCTGCCTAGCCAAGAAGGCCCAGTAGCTTCTCCACTTCCTGCAGAGGCTGAAGACAGTCAAACTCCCCCCTCCCATCCTCACCACCTTCTACAGAGGGACGATAGAGAGTGTCCTGACCAGCTGTCTCAATGTTTTTTATGGGAACTGCACAGCCTCCGACCACAAGACCCTTCAGTGAATTATGAGGACAGCTGAAACGATCATCTGAGCCTCTCTACCCACCATCGACACCTCATTCAACAATCGCTGCATCCGCAGAGCCATCAGTATTTCAAATGTCCCCTCTCACCCCACTCAAGGACTCTTCACCTTCCTGCCATCTGGCAGAAGGTACAGGAGCATCCGTGCCACCACCAGCAGACTCCGCAACAGTTTCTTCCCTGAGGCAGTCAGATTACTCACCACCCTGCTGTCTCCCTATGGGCTAGTCAAACACATAACCCAGTATGACTCGAAAACATTGCACACCAGCACTTTATAAAGCTGCACCTGTCACTTATATATTATAGAACTCGTTTTTGCTGCCAATATTGCTGCCTTTTGTGTGGTGCTACACAATAATTTACAGTTTACAGCCCATGTTATGTGTACTTATTGTCCTGTGTATTTATTGTCCTGTTCTTTGTATTTATTGTCACGCTCTCGTCTCACACTGTTGTGTATCTGCACTTTATATTGTCTTGATATAGAAATGACATTTCGTTCCAATGTATACAAGCTATATAGGGGAATGAAAATAAAATCTCACTCGACTTGACCTGACTTGATAGTGTTTATGTGGTATGGAGTAGATGCTAGATTTCAGCTAGGTCTGTACTCTATGTTTCTGATACTGATGACAGGTTTATTTTTTTTCAGTTTACATTTCATAAGCCTTATCCTTTTTTTTAATTTACTTTCAAGCTATGTTAAAGCAGTAGATCAGTAGATGCTCAAAACCTATTTTATGTTCTTTGAACTTCAGAGGTATAAGGTTTTGCTGTTGCATAACCACTTGAATTGTGTGGAACTAAGTTGTGGTGTTTTAAGTAGTTTTATCCTTCCTGTATCATGGTTATTCCCCCATTTAATACCCAATTGATTACGTTATCCATATAAAACTATACTGTAAGTAGCACATTGAGACTGTGGAAGAAAAGATAATATAAAATGTGAAAAGAAATGTGACATACATTAAAAACTCATGTTTTTTTTCCCAAATAAGTCACTAAAATTTCCATCCAGCCATCTTTCACCACTTACTCCTTTTCAGGGTCAGGGGGAACCTGGGGCCTATCCCAGGACATCAGGTACAAGGCAGGGACAGGGTGCCAATCCATCGCAGGGCACAATCACATTCATACACTACAGACACTTTGAACATGTCTATCAGCCTACCATGCATGTCTTTGGACTGGAGGAGGAAACTGGAGTACCCAGAGGAAACCCAGGGAGAACATGCAAACTCCACACATGGTGGGAATCGAATCCCCAACCCTGGAGGTGTGAGGTGAATGTGCTAACCACTAAGCCACCAGGCGCCCTCCATAAAATGCATTGAATTCTGTTACATCAGTGCTTCTTATTGGTCAGAAGGTGTAGTTTTCTTTACCAACAGCTTCAGCTGTAATTTATATCACAGGTTTATATTAATGCGCTCAAACTTTATTTATTATGGCAGACCTTCAGTATAGTCTAATGCTATTACTAAATGGATTTTTAAAATAATTTTAACATTTACACAAGGAGTCTCCAGTGATAACAAGTGATAGCAAGAAATATCATAATTATAAATTGATTCTAAGAAAAGTACAACATTGTTCTTTAATTAACATTCCCATTATCCAGTGAAAGTTTTATAAAAGTTGATTTGTGGTGCTAATGGTAGGAACAAACTCTATTGGTTTATCGTAGATTCTGGCTTCATGGACAAATTCATAATGCAAACTGTTTCATTTGGAAGTGGTCAGCACTGATAATCTAATATGTGCAGCTATAACATAATCTCCCTTCCTTGATTTGCTCCTAGAGCTTTCTGAGATACTCTAATCATTTCTAATCTGCTGATTTAATCATTTTTTTTTCCCTCAGTGTGGTTAAAGGCAAATGAAAGCTGTCAATATCAACTCAGCTCAGTGTAGGGAAAAGGGAAATCGGGTTTGCCATGGTGCCCTTAGATAGAAGAGACAGGGCGAAACCATCAAGTGGCTGAGAAATGAGCATAAATATGTTCAACCCGTCATGTTACTGAAACAGAACTGAAAGCTTGACAGTGAAGATTTTCTGCTTCACCTCGAATCATTATTTTTTAACATGAAACCTTTGACAGTAGACAGACAACAGCTCAATTGTAAATTTTGCATTGAAAATAGGTTCTCTTGAGTTGACGTGTGTTTTATTTTTGTATGTCTGTTTCCCTGTATTACAGTGTTTCTGTTAACTGCCATCATCATTTATTTTATGTTGGAAATGTTGGAATGTGTAATACCTGTAAAGTGCTGTATCACACAGCTCAACACTAGCGGTTATGTAAGTGCAGCTTGTCTGACTCATGGTTCTCATGATACTACATTGAATTTGTCCTTCGAAGGTCATGAACCAAAGTGTGTGCTCATGTCACAGTACTCATGGTATTCGCCTTCAGGTTGCTTCGGGAGAAATATTGGGTTGTTTAAGGGATGTATGGATAGTTAAGGGTAACTAGCTTCTTCAAGGGCATTCTGCTTGGAAAATCACTTATAGAAAGAGCAGAACCACACATGAAAGTCGAGGTTGGCGTGAGTATTATGGGATGAAGTGTTATAGGTTGGATTAAGATTTACATGTTGGAAGGTTAGAGATGGGAGTGTTACAAGTTGGAGTAAGTATTACAGGCTGGAGTGTTACAGAATGGAGTAAGATTTACAAGTTAGAGTAAGTGTTACTGGTTGGAAGGTTATGGATGGGAGAGTTATGGGTTGAAGTAAGTGTTACTGGTTGGAGGGTTACGGATGGGAGTGTTATGGGTTGCAGTGTGTTACGGGTTGTAGAGTTACGGATGGGAGTGATATGGGTTGGAGTAAGTGTTACGGATGGGAATGTTATGGGTTGGAGTAAGTGTTACAGGTTGTAGAATTATGGATGGGAATGTTATGGGTTGCAGTAAGTGTTACAGATGGGAGTGTTATTGGTTGCAGTAAATGTTACGGATGGGAATGTTATGGGGTGGAGTAAGTGTTACAGATGGGAATGTTATGGGTTGGAGTAAGTGTTACAGATGGGGATGTTATGGGTTGGAGTAACTGTTACAGATGGGAATGTTGTGGGTTGGAGTAAGTGTTACAGATGGGAATGTTATGTGTCGGAGTAAGTGTTATGGATGGGAGTGTTATGGGTTGCAGTAAATGTTATGGATGGGAGTGTTATGGGTTGCAGTAAGTGTTACAGGTTGTAGAGTTACGGATGGGAATATTTATGGTTTGGAGTAAGTGTTACAGGTTGTATAGTTACGGATGGGAATGTTATGGGTTGCAGTAAGTGTTACAGCACTTAGTGCAGTAAGTAAGTCCCATACAAAATTAACTCGTGCAAAGATGCAGCTAAAACCAAAAATGTATATTTAACTTAATGTACTGGGTTAAAATCAATACCATTTTGCAAGTGCTCAAAATACTAGTATAAAAGCAGTAATGTGTACTTAAACTGTGGGTGGGGGTGTCGTTTTTTGAACTCGATTTGCATATGCATTCACAGAACTTTAAACTGATTGAATTTGTAGCATTTTAGTACTTCTTGTTTTGTGTTGGCTTTAAGGCCTAAGGCTATTGCATTATGAAGTGTTTTGAAAGATCAAGTGTTGCGGTAAAGTTTGCTTGGTTCACACTCTTTGTGTTTCTCAGTCAGCTTTGTGGTTTGTGTGCACGCACAAGTGAGTTTAGTATTCATCTTAGGTTCTGCCAGTTCATTCTTTATTCAGGAAGTGCATTTTCCCACTGGAGGTGTTAGTAGCCATTAAGTATTAATGATAACTTTTAGAAGATGTGTATTTTTTTTTTTTTTACAGTGTTTAAGCTCTCTTGCATGAAATAAAGAAGTAGAATTTACTTAAAACAAAGGAACACTGTACAAACTATGTAAAGTGGATGACGTGAATGTACACTTGAAGTTGTAGCATGGCATGACACGTGTTAAATGAGATGAGGTAATAATCTGAGATAGTTTCAGACTGAATTAGTGTAGCTATGTTTTCTATATATGGTATTAAATGAAGGGTATGTCTGCTGTAATGAGCGAGCCCTAATAAAGCTCTACTGAATTTTAAATAGATACAGATGCTGTTCTCAGTGCAGCTTGTGGAAGAACAAAATGAATTTTAAAGTCTCAAACAATTGCTTTGTGTAAAGAAACAGCTAAGGTTCAAGGCAAAATCCGCAAATTTATGCAAGAATTCAGAATATGGCCTGAGGGTCTGTAAATAATAATTAGTACAAATAACTGTGTAGACTTATTATTTGTGGCTATCTATGATGTGTTGGTATATTAAAAAAAAAAAAAAAAAAAAAAAAAAAGACCAGAATTCACATCCAGGATTTTCATGTGATGTCTAGAATATCATTATAAATAATTTCAAGCCCTCCTCCTCTGCCAGTTTGACAAGGGTGGTGCATATGTTTGGTTTTATTTAAGGATACATATTAATTTGATTTAATCAAAGACGTAGCTTTAAGTTGTATGGATTCCATTTGCTGTATTTAATGGAAAAAACTTATTTGAAAAAGAATTTCCCAGGTGAGAATCTCCTGGCAAACATTTCTCATTGCTTGGTGGACTCAGTTTGAGTAAGTGTTATAGGATGGATTGTTACAGGTTGGAATGTTATACGTTGGAATAAACGTAACTTGGCAAAGTGTTGCGTGTTGGACTTGAAACGATAAACATAACAGAATAACAACAATATTAATAGACTAATACACACTACTGTAGATAACACAGTTATATAGACATATACATGCTTTTTCACATGAACTATCAAATGTCTTTATTTTTCTAGATTATAAGAAAAAATAAATAAATAAATACATCAAATAATCCTCACACCATTATGCTGTTAGTAGTCTGTATGTGAGCCTTTTGCCTTTTCCAAAATAACTTGTCTTACAACAGTGAGACTGAATATAACTAAACAGAACAGAAATGGGATATTTGGTCTTTTGCCAGCACCGCATCATTTAATCTGTGCTTTGCATAAATGGAGAAGACAATTTCTAGAAAAAAAACATATGCTGTGCAATATTTTAGAAATAATGCAGTGTCCGCAAGGCCTAACGAGCACTTCCCACACCAGGTTAGCTTAATATGACCCCAAGCCTTGGCATTCAGACAATCAGCCCATTTTTAGATGACTCCTCTAGCTGTGACCTCAAATATGACTCAGGCTCAGCTTAGATCAGATGTCCATCAAGTTGCCAAAGAGAAAATCAATATCTGCAGGATACATCTGTGATTCTCAGACAGTAATCGGAAAGTAGTGAAAATCAGCCATGTTACATTTATCCAGTCAGGCAATAGTTTTACTGCTGTAATGTAACATTGAAATACAGTTTTTCTATTTACATACTGTGCTGAAGTTGGCCTTCCTGACTCTTTTCCCTTTTTTTTTTTTTTGTTTATATTTTTATTTAAGTGGAACCTTTATGAGCCTTTGGTCTACAATCGAAGTCAGAGTCAAACCACACTCTATTATGATCTGTGTGCAGCAGTGTTACAACTTGGAGTAAGTGCTACAAGTTTCAGGTTGAAGTAATTGTTACAGAGAAGTGTTATGGTTTAGAGTTAGGGGGCTTTCACACTGGCAGGTTAGTCTGAAACAGAGCAGGGTTTGCATGAAAAATTGGGAATGTGAAAGCTGTTCTGCGGAGCAGGAAGCACGCTGCGGTACCGGTGTTCTCGAGGTGCATTTGTGATGATGTAAGTTGAATGCAAATGCACAAGGGTTTGATAGAATCAACTTAGTCCTGGACAGAGGGAACAAATGCACACGGATTTGGACTGCAGCAAATGTGCACAGTGTGAAAACCACCTAAGTGTTACAGATTAGAATGTTATAGACTAGAGGGTTACAAGTTGAAGCAAGTGTTGCAGAGACATGTTATAGGATGGAGAGTTATGAGTTGAAGTGTTTTGGGCTTGAGTAAGTATTAGATTTTGGAGTGTTACAGGTTGGAGTACATGTTAATAAAAATAGTCACAGGATGGAGTGTTACTATTTGGAGTAAGTGTTACATTTATCAGACACCCTTATCCATAGTGACATACATATATTACATGGAATGTAAACTGATGGTAAAAGCAAGGTAAAGGGCCTTGCTCAAGGGCAGCTAGGTGGTGCTGAGATTTGAACTCATGACCTTCTGGTCAGAAGTCCAATGCCTTAACCACAGAGCTGCCACTGCCACAGGACATTATAAGATGGAGTGTTACAGGGTAGAGTAAATGTTACAGGGTGGAGTGTTATTGCTTGGAGAACGTGTTACAGGATTGGGTGATACATGTTGGAGTAGGTGTTACAGGATGGGGTCTTACAGGTTGGAGTAAGTGTAACAGGATGGACTGTCAAAGGTTTCAAGTGTTACAGTTTGGAGTAAGAGTTATAGGATAGAGTGTTACAGGTTGGAGTAGGTGTTGCAAGATGGAGTGTTACAGGTTGGAGTAAGTATTATCGGATGGGGTGTTACAGGTTGGAGTAAGAGTTATAGGATGGAGTGTTACAGGTTGGAGTAAGTGTTATAGGATGGAGTGTTACAGGTTGGAGTAAGTGTTACAGGATGGGATTTTATGGAATGGAGTAAGTGTTATAGGATGGAGTGTTACAGGTTGGAGTAAGTGTTACAGGATGGGGTGTTACGGAATGGAGTAGGTATTATAGGATGGAGTTTTACAGGTTGGAGTAAGTGTTACACGATGGGGTGTTACAGGTTGGAGTAAGTGATATAGGATGGAGTGTTACAGGTTGGAGTAAGTGTTACACGATGGGGTGTTACAGGTTGGAGTAAGTGATATAGGATGGGGTGTTACAGGATGGAGTAAGTGTTACACGATGGGGTGTTACAGGTTGGAGTAAGTGATATAGGATGGGGTGTTACAGGATGGAGTAAGTGTTACAGGATGGAGTAAGTGTTACAGGATGGAGTAAGTGTTACAGGATGGAGTAAGTGTTACAGGATGGGGTGTTACGGAATGGAGTGCTATGGGTTGAACTGGTCCAGGTACTAAAAGATTAATCCACATAACTGAAAGCAATTAGCTGCAGCAGCAAAGTGGAAACATCAGTTGTGCATCTTACAATTTAATAAATCTATCAATCCCAGCTTTAATTTAGCTACTCTTAACATACAATTTAGTGCAGGTTTTACTATGTTCAACTGATGCAACTGGCTGACATTTTCCCTGCTCACCATAATAAAAAATTAAAGGCTGAATGGACCCCATGCAATAAATAAATAAATAAATAAATAAATAATTTAAAAAAAAACACACCCTCACTTAATGGGAATTGGAGCACTTTATATCTGGAGAAATGACAACAAGGTGACAATAAGGTGACACAAATGAGCTCAAATTATTGCTTTTTTTTAACTTCAGTCTTTTAAAAAAGCAGGTGAGTTTGAACCTGGTAGAAGGAAATGTACCTTAAGAACATATAAAACTGAAAATGTCATTATACAGAATGATGAAACATCCAGGAAGTATGAGCACTAGTCAAATTGGCCAGTTGAAATATTGTACTGTGTATATATAAATATATATATTTTTTATAGCTATGCATGATGACAGATATATCAGTGAAAACAGCTCGGCCACGGAACAGCATGACAGTTGCGATCTCATTTTGCGCCTGCATGCTGGCCTACGAGGATCTGTTGGCTGTCAATCAAAAGGGAATTCTGTCATAAAGACATATATATTACAAGGGCAAGAGGATGTATGTGCTGTTAAAAATACCATTTCAAAGTACTAAAGCAGGAAATGACACACAGTAAACTGTTTCATGTGTAACCAACATGGACCTACTGTAGTTTCCCCAAACCCTTCACAAAAATAAAAGCATCTTACCTGGGACAGAAAGAGAGAGTGTGTGGTGTGATGCTCACTCTACCATATAACAATGATCTGTGCACTGATGTGATTTTATGAAATTCAGCCCCAGGTTCCTTATTTTAAATTCACAGGATTTCACATGAGTCAGACTGTTTTAAAGACTTAACAAGCTAACAAGATGTCATGGTGTCAATTATTTTGCACTCATATAAACCAGGTTGTTTAGTTCTTTAATATCATCACCTATTAAAGAAAAAAAAAAGTCAGCGATTTTAGTTGCATTTCTCCCCAAGGATACCTGCTTTTCTCAGTTGTTTTTGACAACTTTAGCTGCACTAGGACAAACAGATTTGTTGGCTGTCCTAATTGAGAAAAGGTTGGTTATTCATTTTTGTAACAACCTTAAATAATCTGGCAATAAATTGCAAATTTCAGGTAAGATGGGGCAGTTAGCTCTACATGATTTATAACAAATGTTTGGCAGTCTGGGAAAACATTCTGCAACTAAATGTAAATGTAACCCTTATTCATGATTCACATTTTCAAATTACAAAGTCATATTACACATGGTTTTTAAATGCTTCACATGCTTCACATGTGGATTTTTCACATTTAATGCATACTTTTACATTTCACATAATTTCTTTTACACATATTCATTTGTTTCACATGATTTTTTGTTAAAGAAAACTAATTTAGTTTTCACGTGATTATTTTTTTATTAATTCATTTCTTTATCACATGATTTATTTTTACATGTAATTAATTCATTTTCCACGTGATTTTTTAACACAAGATAAATTTTTTCCATGTGATTTTTTTAAAACACAAGATTCATTTATGTTTCATATCATTTTTTTTTTTACACAAATTAATTTCTTTTTCATGTGATTTTTTTACACTAGATTGATTTCTTTTTTCACATGTGATTTTTTTAACACGATTAATTTATTTTCACGCAATTTTTTACACAAAATGTATTTCTTTTTCATGTGATTTTTACACAAGATTAATTTCTTTTTTACATACTTTTTTTACACTGTTCATTTTTAATTTTTAACACATGGTTCTTTTTAAATAAATGACTTATTTTCACCAGGTATTTTTTTTACACAATTATATTTTTTTGCCTATTATTGTTGTTATGCTTTTTATGTTTCATGTATATTTACATATGACTTTTTTACATGAATCATTTTCATGTGATCTTTTTATGCACAGTGCATTTGATTATTTTTACATGTTAATTATTTAGCACATTTGGGTTTATTCATCAGACGCAATATTATTTGTGTAAATGTGTAATTTCATGGCATAACATGATGAAATGCACTTTTACAAGTTCCCCTTTTCACATGTGATCACGTATTCCTCACATAATCACATGTGATTTTTCTGTAAGGGAATTCTCATTTCCTCCACTGTACTAATGGGCCTGGCGTTCGTCACATGCTCTAAACTGTAACTAATGGAAGACTGCAGATGGCTTTAGGACACTGTGCCTGATACATAAATAGCAGGACTATAATAGCAGGGCTACAAAAACAACCATAATCTATAATTTCCAATAAATTAACATAAAAATCCATTAATCATGTCATGTAAATTTATGTATATCTTCTTATTAACTTTGTTCCTTCCTTGCTGTTGATGAGTTTTAATTAGGACAGGATAAAGATGGATGATACTGTCATAAACAACCTGTCCATGAATTATAATAATCTGTCCTGCAGACCACATATGACTGTGTACCTGACTGATAGGTTGATTGTCACTATCAGCATGGATCTTAGTAATTAGGTATCAAGTGAGAAAATTCAGGATGCGAGAGAATCTTTAAATGCATGCGTATATTAAATATAATAATCAGAAAATAGCCTGGATGATTGTACAAATAATAATAATCTGCATCAGTTATCATATTATAACTGTAGGATGATATATTTGTCATGCTAGGACTTGGCAGTAATATTTGCAGTTACATCCAGCGATCATGCCAAAAATTAATTAAAATCAAACGCAGTAGTTATATATGTTTATATAGCAGGAGTTTTGAAACATATTACTGTCCAGGATCCCTTTTAAAAAAACAACTACATAAAAACATAACACATACAGCATAGCTCATTAGATATTAGGGGTGTAACGATACATATGGCAAAAATTGAATGTGCATCATGAGGATGTGCCTTTCACATTGTGACAAGCCACATTCTATTAATTATACAAGTAAGCAGTTGCACTGTTTGAACACCAGAGGTACCAATATGCGTAATGCATAAAACATATTGATCCATGGAAGCCGAGCATTTTAGCCAACTTTGGAGCTCTATTTCTGATTAAGCGCCTCAGGTGCTGCTATGGAGCTCATTATTATTCAATCGATCATTTTCCCTGGGTCAGAGTTTTTATTTATTCAGTCAAATTTTGGGGAGAATTTAAATGTTTATTTATGTATTTATTTTTTAAATATGATGAACTTGTAGTGCATTTTTGTTTACAGTATTAAACCTCATAGCAATTTTTGATATATTTAGTTTTATACAGACAAAAATGCACACTGTTTTGCATTGCTTATGATTCAGAAATAAAAAAGAGTTTTTTCAGTCCAAATTTTTCTCCATGCAAATTTTGTTCTATTCTGAGAATCGCCTATAAATAGTATAAACCAGCTACTGGAGACCTAATTTTAGTGTCCATCTCCTGCTTCAGGAATGTGTGAACACCAATCTGCTTGAAAACATATTAGATGTTAGTTTGAGGTATTTACCTTAGACATGCCATCTATAATCATGTAACTATAATTTATAACTACATCTCAATTATTTGCTTAAAAAGATGGATGAAAAGGGGAAAAACATGGCCATACTACAGATGGAAGTGGTGTCACTTGTTTATTTGTTTCTGAGTGCCAATAAGAGAAAGCGCTGAGGCGTGACCGACTCGCATGGCTTGGCATTTTCCGCCCTCAGATTAATGCGGGACCTGGAGGATTGAGAAGCTTCAATTTCAATCTGGGAGAATAGAGTAATCTGAGCAAAGGGAGAATGGCTGAAGCCACAGTATAAGATTATAGCTGCTCTGCACTCCTGTGATTGCGCATCATTGACTGGAAGCAGCGAGGTCTGTTTTCATTCCTGCTGGAAGTACGTTTTGAGGCAGAGTTTCGATAAGAGTCACAGAGGAGAGGCTTCTATTACTGTTAGATTTATTTAAAACTAAACACATATGCCTTCACATAACACCACATCGCAATGTGCAGTTATTTGGCTCTCAGTGGCTATAAATAAACTCCATTATTGCATACATTTTCACTTTCTCGCACACACAACAGCAAAACATCCAGTGAACAGCGGGTGGAAAATGCCTTGTTGATAAGAGAGCTCTGAGGAGAATGGCCAAACTTGTTCGAGCTGACAGGAAAACAACTCAACGGTAACTCAAATAATCACTCTTTACAAATTGTGATCAAATCTTGAGCTACTTCAGCAGATGACCTCTTCAGGTTCCTCTCCTGTCAGGAATCTGAGACGATCTGAGCAAATCTGAACCTGCACCCATTGTAGCCTCAGATTTGTGTCAAAACCCTGATTTATTTATTTAATTATTTATTTATTTATTTATTTATTTATTTATTGTCTGATTGCCCATGAGTTCTCTCAAGTAATAAGTTTTTTTTTACATAGGTTTCCATGTTACCTCACATTCCAAGTCAGAGCTGATCAGTTAACCTGTTCACTTTTATTTCAATTAAAATCCAACAGCCAATCGAGATCTGAAATTAGAAATAGTTAACGCATTCCATCAGGTTTTTAAAACATCAGCTATCAAGTAAAAAATTTTTTTTTTTTTTAAATAAAGAGTTCAGCTAGAGGAGATTATTATTATTCACACGGTTTCTCTGCTGATATCAGCCACTGTGTAATTTTCCGCACGCTTGTCACAGTTCATTAGGCTCTCAGGTCATGGGATCATACACAATATCAGTGTGCAAATAGGCTACTCTCTCAACGTTTTTATTCCAATGGCAGCATAATAAATCCGTCATAACGGTTTTGTGTGAAACATTTTGAACTGTCATGAATGTACATAGTAATGCATGTAAGTGAAAAGCTTTTCAAAAACTACATTATCAAGAAACTGCTTTAAAAAAAATTCGGTTGATCTGACATATACAGTATAATGAGAAAAGAAAAAAAAGAAAAGACCTATTACTTTTGACACCATGATCGAAGACATTCCATTATATACAATTTCCTCACAAAGGGTTTGATTATCCGTAATCCTGTTAACGGTTTTCCTACAATGCTCGAAGCGATTCCTCTGAGTAATTCATTTCCTTATTCGCTTCAATCAGTGAAAATAGGATGCAAGCAAAAAATCATTAATGGACTTAAACCCCTGGCAAGGACATGGGTCTCATCCAAAGGTCTTTCTATATGAAAAGTAGCTTATTTTTACTCTTTTAGCCCCAGTAGAGCATGTGAATTTTTGTCAACACGAAAAAAAAGCAAGTTGTTACATTTATCTGGCTTCTATACTGTTTATAAAACAAAGTATCTATCAGAGTAAAGCGCCACTTTAAGGGGCAAGCTATAGGGACAGATTGTTTCTACTGAGTATTAACCATATCCAAAGAAATCGTACCAGCTCTATACTAGGATTAGCTTTCATTACTTTAACATAGGTTGCTTTGGATTTACAACACAATGTAACTGTAACAGGAGGGTGCACGGTGGCTTAGCACGTTCACCTCACACCTCCAGGATCCGGGGTTCGATTCCCACCGTGGCCCTGTGTGTGCGGAGTTTGCATGTTCTCCCCATGCTGCGGGGGTTTCCTCCGGGTACTCCGGTTTCCTCCCCCAGTCCATGTCTTTGGACATGCATGGTAGGCTGATTGGCGCGTCCAAAGTGTCCGTAGTGTATGAATGGGTGTGTGAATGTGTATGTGACCTGTGCCCTGTGATGGATTAGCCCGCCTTGTGCCCGATGCTTCCTAGGATAGGCTCCAGGTTCCCCCTGACCCTGAAAAGGATAAGCAGTATAGAAGATGGATGGATGTAACTGTAACAGCAGCAGTATACAGAATTGCTTGTGATCTCAACACTATTCTGTATCAACTCACTGAGGGAAAAGAAGCCATGAGCAGCCCTGACACATTTGGAAATATAAGATCTGAGCTGGGAGATGGATTTGCAGCTTCCTGTCAAATGGTGAAGGTGCAGAGAGAAGCAGGTGATCATGTGTGCTACCTCACAGCTTGCGCACCACAGACTGTAATTAGGTGAATTGGAGAGCAGCACAGTGTCGAGCTCAAGAGGAATGTCGCACATCCTAATAGTCCTAACAGCACGGCCTTACAGTATTACTGTGCTTAAGCATATTGCATATTAAATAATAATAAAAAAAACTGCATATGATTAGTAAGGAATAACGCACTTGAGGGCATGCTGATATATTAAAATAATCAACATCAACACAGTTACTATTAAGTGTTTTATTCCTCTTATACTATGGCAATTTGCCCAAGATTAAAATGTTTATTAAGAAAAGTACAACACATTTTTTTTTTTTATCTGTTCACAGTTACAGTTAATGTTGAGGAACATTATAGCTGCTGTAGTAGATGCTAAACAGTTGTTTCCTCACCAGCCTCTGTTTGTTTGTCTCTTATAGTTAATTAGACAAAAATACATAAATAAATTAATAAATAAACACACTCCGCAAAACCGGAAAGTGAAAAGTGCTAAATCCTGAAGAATTCCCATGTCTGAAACGAGTATTACAAAATGCTGACACTGGAGACTCCTTCCATAATCAAAGAAAACTTATCATAGATAGTATAGAAAATGCAAAACAAACAAAAAGAGTTCTTTGAAAATTCAGTTCACCCTGTACTATATTGAAAACACATTACTGACACATTATTTGATGGTTTACTTTGTGAATTTAATTTATTTTTGAAAATATGGACTCATTTTCATATGAATTTCAAATCTGATGACTGTAACACACTCCAAATTTGTGACAGTTGACTGTTTACCACTGTGCAACATCACCTTTTACATAACCTGCACCTGTGGATTCAGTGGCGAATGGTGTCGACTGACAAAGATTTACCAAAGTATTCCTGAGCCCATGTCAGGATATCCGTTACAGACTCATGACGGTTTTTAAGTCAGTGACGTCTGAAGGATCAGAGATCACGCGCATTCAGAAGTGGTTTCCGGCCTTGCGCTTTACACACCGAGATTTGACCAGATTTCTTGAATCTTTTAATTATATTGTGCACTGTGGAAGGTGAAATTCCCCAAATCCTACCGATTGGTCTTTGGGTAATGTTGTTCTGAAAGTGTTGGATTATTAGCTGACGCATCTTTTGGCAGATTTGTGAATCTGTGAGTGTGTGTGTGTGAATGGGTGAATGAGAAACGCTAGCGTGTGAGTGTGTCACTCTAGCGTGTGAATGTGTGTGGATATGGGTGAATGAGAAACAGTGTAAAGCGCATTGCAGTTAACCGCTAAGGTTAAAATGTACTATATAAGTGCAGACCATTTATGATTTGTGAAAAACTTGAGGCAGTTGACACCATGTGATTTTCGGGATGCTAGTTTTTGATAAGAAGAAAATGTGTGTGTGTTGTTAGATTCCAGCATGAAAGAAAATCCACTGTGTGCCTATTTTTATAAGAACACCATAATGACACTCACTAGTTCTAAATCTCTTATAAAAACCTATTACAGGATGGCCTGCAGCCAGTTTTTTTTTTTTTCTCATTCACGGCCATTGCTTTGTGCAAGAAGACGCTGTTCATAGATGATTTATCTGAGCCATTATTATAAGAACAAAGGATTTATATTAATCAGGCCGTTTAAGTCCTCTCGAGAGGCTTCTAATGTGATTTGCAGGTTGGATTGTTCTGCGTGGTGGGTCTGCTCAGGCTCAATATAGCACAGCTGATTTGGTTATGAATAACAATTTGGCTCTGTAGAAACGCTGGCCATCTGACTCGATCAATTAATTGTATTTGCAGGGTGAAAAGTTTCAGTGCTTATTAAATCATGCTGTATAGCACAGTATCATGTTCTGTTGGTATTAGCTGATTTAAATGATGTTTTCATGTGGCTTTGTTATGAATTAAGATCTTGAGACGACTTTCACTTGAGACTGTTTGGGTTGGTTTAGAACTTCACTAACACACAGGTGTGAGAATCAGACATATCGTTTAGTGCACGATCGAAGGTCTAGGTTTATTCTAGATGTGTTTTTCATTTGGATAAAAGTGTCTGCTTGAGTAAACAGATGTACAGCTGCAGTAACAGCACCAGCAGCTTTGACGACTTTTTGTTTCCCACAGTGGTTACCTTTAGCCTAGTGTAAATCACTTAACAGCTACAGTACGGTGTTTCTTTGTTTGTTCACAAAGACTTCTCTGTCCATTAGTCCAGTCTGAGTAAGAGTATTATTAGAATAAAGAATTGATAATACAGAAATGTCGACCTGATGAAAAGTATGTTAATTTCTGCGCTCAATACTTGGTCTGTGGTCAAATTACTGCATCAATGTGGCGTGGCATGGAGGCAATCAGCCTGTGGCACTGCTGAAGTGTTCTGGAAGCCCAGGTTGCTTTGATAACCTTCAGCGCGTCTGTATTGTTGGGTCTGGTGTCAGATCAGATCAGGCGAGTTGGCTGGCCAATCAAGCACAGTAATACCATGGTCAGCAAACCAGTTACTAATAGTATTGGCACTGTGGGCAGGTGCCAAGTCCTGATGGAAAAGGAAATCAGCATCTCCTTAAAGCTTGTCAGCAGATGGAATCATGAAGTGCCCTAAAGTGAAGTGCCCTCCTGCTAGACGCTGCATCGACTCTCGACTTGAGAAAACACAGTGGACCAACACCAGCAGAGGACATAGCACCTCAAATCATCACTGACTGTGGAAACTTCACACTGGACTTCATGCAACTGGGATTCTGTTCCTCTCCATTCTTCTTCCAGACTTTGAGACCTTGATTTCCAAAGGAAATGCAACATTTACTTCCATCTTCCCCGTGATTGTGGTTGTGTTGTGGTTGTGTCTTCTCATGTTGACATTTCTGTATTAAAATTATTTATTCTAATAGTTTGAGATACTGGATTTTTGATTTCCCTGAGCTGTTGAGTTCTTGAATCTGATTTTTATAACAGCAACTTTGGATATAAGGTTTACATTAAAGCACATACTAATACATGGTCATTTCTGTAGTTACAACTTACAGAGGCACGTGTATGTTGGACGCTCCACATAAATGGATTTTTAAAATGTTGATATGGTGAAGTGGAGTCTCCATTGTGGTGTGTGCTTTGTAAGAGTCAGCACACCACTGAGTGTTTTATTCCTTAAATAAAGCATGAATATATGACTTTAATGTCAGAATACATGCTGCAATATCTGTTCATAAGAACATTATATACAATAATTATATAATGCTGCCTAATTTGTAGAACAAATATTACTAATAACACTTTCTATGAAAGCCATATATTTAATGACCTATGAATGCATTCATGACATGTTATAATACATGTATTATAAGTTAATGTACACATAGTTATATGACATGCATTTGTATTTGGTTATAATGCATTACAGAATGTTTATAAAAAAAACAAAAAAACAGATAAACTCTAAGTTTACATATTGAGTTATGTAAACTCATAACATATATACTTATAATAATAAATGGTATTTGAACAATGCGAGTAAAGTGAGATATTATAAACAAACAAATAAAAACTAATTTTTGCTGTAAGTATAGTGTTTCCAGTATTTTTTTGATAATGTTTTGTCATGCAGAAATAATTATGACATGCCTTATGCATGCATTATAACATGTAATGAATGTGTTCATAGGTCCATTATAGAAAGCGTTACCATATTGTTCTACAAAGCCTGCGTTATGGTGTTTGAGTGTCTATAGCGTTAACATTCACATGTTGTATTTCACACTTTTACACCTGCATCGTTTTCTTTTCCAGAGCTTATTTAAAAATCCCACAAACACAAGCGACGCTTATTCTCAACTTATTAAACCAGATGTATCACCCAGTTTACTTTCCTTTTTTTTTTTCTTCTTTTTTCCTGCAGAATACAATTCTGTGGAAAATGAAAATGTTTCCTTACACAATAACTGAGAGGGGTGGAAAAAGTGTTAAAGCCACATTGGACCACACCAAAGACCAGAGTGTGGTGCAGACGAGTTAAACATCCTATTTAAATGCATGGAGACAGTTAGATAAAGCAGGAACTTTTACAGTTTGAAGAATTTGTTGGGGTTAGTCTGGGCTTTCGGAAACTCGTGGTTTTTTTCTTTATTTATTTTATCCATCTCCTGTACTAGCAGTGCTGGCTTTAAGACTCATGTTTTCAAGTAAATTCAATTGTAATTTTATGAGCGTTTTTACGGGATTGGTTTTATTTATCGAGGCAACACTGGAACAGCAAATAGAGGATGATATAGTGTAGGCACATACACACACACACAAACTCCTTTAGCCTAGTAAATAATTTTAGCATATTTATCAACAAGCTAAAAACCTACTATAGGATCATGCTTTCAATATATTCAGCTGTACTATTTTATATTTCATTTCATTTAATAAAGAATTTTCTTTTAAAATAATCCAGTTTAAGCGTAGCTGTCTAGTAAAGGGTTCAGGACTAACGCTGACTCTCTGGAAGTCTTTCCCAGATAAAAAGGGAACATTTCCTTGTCACTGGAGTGGTACCCTTAAATGTGCATATTTTGTACCTTTGTAACTTTTACCTGCATGGAAAGGTGCATGAAATGTACTTTTAAAATATTATGCTAAAGCTAAGTAGGTTATAATAACAATCCACAATCTAACAAAAAAAAAAGGGGGGGGGGGGTCTTGTCTCTTAGCTGATGAGCATTTCTGTAAAAAAATTTTTTTAAAAAATAAAAAATTTGGGAGGCAGGGGGCACTGTGATTATTCTCCAAATTCTCCAGAGAATTAGTTTTTTTTTGTTTTTTTTTTAACCGTGTGATCAAACTAAACGCATATCAACTGAGTTCATTGTGCCTGCGGTTTCAAGCGGCAAAGCATGTTGTACGCCGACTGATAATCTCCTTACTGTCATTTTCCTCCGGCATTTTAAGCAACGGGATCTAATTAGCATCTCAATTTTCCTGCATGGTGCAAGCAGATCTCGTGTGATAACATACAGCAAACAGCACAAGTGTTCAAGTACACTAGTAGGTGGCATTTTAAATGCATTTGGATATTTTTACACCAAGTGTAGGTAAGGCATGATGCCCAACTTTTATGAATCAGAATAAAAGCAAGATACTATTCGTAAATCACAAGTTCACCTTTGCTTTTTTTTTTTAAATAAATAAATAAATAAATAAATAAACAACACCAGTTGGAAAAATATATAAGATGTGGTTTATACTTTCTTAAAAAGTATGGCTTGGTGTTCTGTAATAAGGAAAATTGCGATTGTTAGTAAATTGCTGTAGGATGAGAGGAATAAAACACTTCGGGGCATGGTGTTATAGGAAAAAAGTCTTAGTCTTATTCCTTTAATCCAATTAATCACTTCTGTCTTAGATAGATAGATAGATAGATAGATAGATAGATAGATAGATAGATAGATAGATAGATAGATAGATAGATAGATGTAGTAAAAGTCAAGCATAGTGCACAAAGCATAATAAAATACAGTATATTAAAAGATATTATGCTGAATGCTGCATGCTCCAATAACCAAAATGACCAAGAGGCTAACTATAAACAGTGTTTCAGCTAATAATACACTGCACTCCATTTTCATGTGGAGAAAAATGCATCCCTCGGCTCTGTTAAAACAAATGAATGAACTTTTCGCTGCTCAGTATCTGCATTTAAATTCATGAGCCTTGTCCTTTGGATAATTCATGAAGCCGCCAAATATCTTTATAAACAAACTTGCTAACAGGCTGGCAAATGTCAGCGAACAGAGCATTTGTAAATTCTGCCGCTGATAGCAGGCAAGGCTCTGTCCGTTTGTCAAACTTGGTGTGCTCTGGTAGTTAAGTCTTAATCCAAGAAAGAAAGAAAAATCCAGCACAAAATGACCACTCGGGTCATCACAATCAGTTATCAACATACAAAACCATCAAACGTGAAAAGATTGTGCATTACGGTCATTCACAAAGCCAGTTCTGATGATCTGGATGCTAAATTGTGATTAAGAAGAGAAGTTTACCTCTATAACCTTAAGGACAAGCTTGTGCACAATTTGGGACCTTTTCGTGAGAGTGTGTTTATCAGATACAGGATGACAAAGAAGCAGATGCGTGCCATTTGTTCACCACATTCTGTCTACAAGAGAAGGTCGACAGAGCGAAGGAATCCATCCGGATGAAAGCTAGTGCGCTCCATTACATTTTGCCAGTTGGAGACTAATCATGGAGGAAAGTGGCATAGTTTCTTCTTCTCTTCCCCTTGACATGTCAACACTCATTGTGCATTTATTATACTGATGTAGTGAGGGGGAAATTATTGGTGTACTTCCACAATCTGTTCAAAAACAGAGAGCTTCTAAATGTTCTTTATGAACCGTATTCAGAGTCCAAGCGGAGAGCGGAAAAACTCTGCCTCAGACACATCAACTTAAGAATAATCTGGAAACCTCAGAGGTATGGACTATACTACATTGTGATCATCTTAATGGGTTGCCCAGAAAATCATCTAAAGTACCTGCAGTGCAAATATCAATATAACCTTTGAACAAGGTGGAAGATACTTCAATAATTGTACTTTGTTATTATATTTAGTAGTAATTTGGTGTATTTTTAAGTTACTTGAGTATTATTCAGTTTTAATACTTGTACTCTAATTACATTTCCAGGAAAAATAAACCCTTTAAAGTTGTAAACAGCCAATGACTGTTTACTGTACAGCAACTGAATTGGCTCTTGTGTAGTTTTATTTATATTTCAGTTTAAAGTTTAACAATGTAGAAAAAAAATCTATAACTAATCATGTCAAATTGTCATTTGCTGTGACATTCACATTCTAGGCAGTGTAGTTAGAGTTATAGCTATCCATGTGTGTTTGAAGATGGGTAAGCCATGGGACTGCAGTGTCAACTTTGAGGATGAGGGCCTCTGACCCTACTGCCTGTTTCCGTTGCTAATGCCAGATAGACTGGAATCAATTCCAGTAGCTAAATTAACTGGCAAGGCAGCAAGTCAAATTCTAGCTAATGGTAAATATTGTTTATTTACAGGATCTGTTACTTCTGATCAATTCATTAGCAAACTACATATATAGATTTAGAGCAATCAATTTACAATAAGTTTTGCATAATGTTGTAAAGTTTTGCAGCATGTTGTAAAGTTGTAATGTTTTGCAGTATGTAAATTGTAAAGTTGTAAGGTTTTGCTATATGTGGAAAAGTGTAATGTTTTGCTGTGTTGTAGAATTTTGCAGTATGTTGTAAAGTTCTTGCAGGATATTGTAAAGTTAAAGGTTTGCAGTATGTTGTAAACTTATAATGCTTTACAGTAAATTGTAAAGTTGTAAGGTTTTGCTATATGTGGAAAAGTGTAATGTTCGCTTTGTTGTAGAATTTTGCAGTATGTTGTAAAGTTCTAATGTTTTGCAGTGAGTTGTAATGTTGTGCACTATGTTGCAAAGTTGTAATGTTTTGCAGTATGTTGTAAAGTTAAAACATTTTGCGGTTGTTGTAAAGTTATAATGTTTTGCAATGTGTTGTAAAGTTTTGATGTTTTTCAGTATGTTGTAAAGTTCTAAAAGTTTATGGCATGTTGTAGAGTTTTGTAGTATGTTGTAAAGTTTTGTTTTATTAAAAAAGGCCATCAAACCCAGTTTCACACTGTCATACTGAACTATACAAAGGTATTAGTTATATATTGTGTTCTGAACATTACTTAACATACCAGTACATAATGCAAAATAAAGGCATCTATTCTTGTTATGCATGTTCATAAATAATGACAACAATGTGTATAATGCCTTATGAATGCATTATAACATGATATGACTCTATTTTAAAGCTTATTTTAAATATGACCTTCATAGAAAGACCAGTTTACACAGTGTGAATAAAGTATCTTAAAAAGCTAGATTTACACAGTTCTCTAGAAGAATTCTAGCAGAATTATTTTTTCACACATTTTTCTTATAGTTTATGCCTTTCTGTGCATACATTCTCCATACATATTTTTAGACTAAACCAGCTGAAAGCAGAATGCGAGGGAAGTCAAGTTGCTCAACATTCTTATTAAAGGTGAAATCAATGCTCACACTCAGAGCTTGTGACAATATATATGTATCATGGGCTCCTCTGATAAACATTTCAGTGGAAATGTTCACACTTTCCCACATAAACAGAGAACTTTTCTTCCAATTATCTATACCTCTGGGGAAGTTGTGCATCGCATGTACAGTGAAATCCTCAGTGTTAATTTAACTCCTGCAGCCTCCATAATCTCCTCTGACTTTAGATTGTAGGTCCAAATGGATCCCAGCCAGTTCCACTTTCTCAGGCTGTAATACATACTGTATATGAAAAATTCACTGGATTAACTTGGAATATTCTTGTAATATTTTACTGAAGCAGCTTGCTCAGACATTTTTGAAGACTGAAGGATAATAATAATATATTTTTCATTTAGGATACCTTGAAAGTGAGGACAGGGTGTGGCAAAAGGACAAATAGTCAAATGAATAAAAATGTTCTAAACAATTATAATGATTAAGACAATCACTGATGTCACGGTAACATTTTTTATGAAGACGATATGTATAATGATCTTTGAATACATTCATTACCTGTTATAATGCATTCATAAGGCAATATTCTCAGTTATAATTATTTATGAAAAGGCATTACAGCCAATAGCAATGTTTTTAATGCATTTAAAAATTATTAACAGACTGCATTATAAAATGTTTAAACACTGAAGAAATTCTTGCCTCAGTTTATAAGTGCTTGCTATATTATTTTATGAGCACTATTTATAATTCTTCATGTTAACAATGCATAATGCACAATAAATATTACTGTATTGTATTAGTACTGTATAATACAGTGAGGGAAAGAAGTATTTGATCCCCTGCTGATTTTGTACGTTTGCCCACTGACAAAGAAATGATCAGTCTATAATTTTAATGGTAGGTTTATTTGAACAGTGAGAGACAGAATAACAACAAGAAAATCCAGAAAAACGCATGTCAGAAATGTTATAAATTGATTTGCATTTTAATGAGGGAAATAAGTATTTGACCCCCTCTCAATCAGAAAGATTTCTGGCTCCCAGGTGTCTTTTATACAGGTAACGAGCTGAGATTAGGAGCACACTCTTAAAGGGAGTGCTCCTAATCTCAGTTTGTTACCTGTATAAACGACACCTGTCCACAGAAGCAATCAATCAATCAGATTCCAAACTCTCCACCATGGCCAAGACCAAAGAGCTCTCCAAGGATGTCAGGGACAAGATTGTAGACCTACACAAGTCTGGAATGGACTACAAGACCATTGCCAAGCAGCTTGGTGAGAAGGTGACAACAGTTGGTGCGATTATTCGCAAATGGAAGAAACACAAAAGAACTGTCAATCTCCCTCGGCCTGGGGCTCCATGCAAGATCTCACCTCGTGGAGTTGCAGTGATCATGAGAACAGTGAGGAATCAGCCCAGAACTACACGGGAGGATCCTGTCAATGATCTCAAGGCAGCTGGGACCATAGTCACCAAGAAAACAATTGGTAACACACTACGCCATGAAGGACGGAAATCCTGCAGCGCCCTCAAGGTCCCCCTGCTCAAGAAAGCACATATACATGCCCGCTGAAGTTTGCCAATGAACATCTGAATGATTCAGAGGACAACTGGGTGAAAGTGTTGTGGTCAGATGAGACCAAAATGGAGCTCTTTGGCATCAACTCAACTCGCCGTGTTTGGAGGAAGAGGAATGCTGCCTATGACCCCAAGAACACCATCCCCACCGTCAAACATGGAGGTGGAAACATTATGCTTTGGGGGTGTTTTTCTGCTAAGGGGACAGGACAACTTCACCGCATCAAAGGGACGATGGACCAGGCCATGTACCATCAAATCTTGGGTGAGAACCTCCTTCCCTCAGCCAGGGCATTGAAAATGGGTCGTGGATGGGTATTCCAGCATGACAGTGACCCAAAACACACTGCCAAGGCAACAAAGGAGTGGCTGAAGAAGAAGCACATTAAGGTCCTGGAGTGGCCTAGCCAGTCTCCAGACCTTAATCCCATAGAAAATCTGTGGAGGGAGCTGAAGGTTTGAGTTGCCAAAAGTCAGCCTCGAAACCTTAATGACTTGGAGAAGATCTGCAAAGAGGAGTGGGACAAAATCCCTCCTGAGATGTGTGCAAACCTGGTGGCCAACTACAAGAAACGTCTGACCTCTGTGATTGCCAACAAGGGTTTTGCCACCAAGTACTAAGTCATGTTTTGCAGAGGGGTCAAATACATATTTCCCTCATTAAAATGCAAATCAATTTATAACATTTTTGACATGCGTTTTTCTGGATTTTTTTGTTGTTATTCTGTCTCTCACTGTTCAAATAAATCTACCATTAAAATTATAGACTGATCGTTTCTTTGTCAGTGGATAAACGTACAAAATCAGCGGGGGATCAAATACTTTTTTCCCTCACTGTACCTTATTATTGTTTTACAACATGATATGAATATGTTTACAGTTCATTATAAGCATGGCCTTCATAGAAAGTGTTACTGATGTCACTTCATTCCAGAAGTTATAACTTTCTAAAGTAAGTCAGACCAGAAATCTTCTAGCACAAATGTCAGTTGACTTCAATGTAATGTACTTTGGAGCCTGTTAATTAACCTCTGTTTGAAAACATCCATGTTGATTTATATTAATTGGCAAGAAAGGTTTATGCGGGTGCCAAGGAGCACTATGAATACAAACCAGTAAGCAAAGTGTTGACAAAGTTGTCAAGAAAGTCATTTTGGAAACAAACTTTATGACAGATAAAGCCTTATCTAACATAATTACCTTACCTTACATAACCTTACATAATACCTTATCTGACATAATTACCTTACCTTACATAATTCCACATCCATGTTTATGTCAGGATGTCATGAAGGGTTTATGTAGTGTCGTTGTGGTATAGCTTGTGGAATTGTTTTGTCAGCATCTAAGCTCTGAGTCTGTAAAATTATAAACATCTATCATGTGGTGAAATTGTGATGTAGTGTTATGTAGGTGTCATGTAGCCTTATGAACACCAACCTTAAGTAAACTGTTACCAAAGTTGCCAAGTAGGTAGTTTTTTTGTTTTGTTTTGTTTTGTTTTTTCAAAACAATCTTTGACAGCTGATGCCTGGTGGAACAATGTAAATGTTTACATAAGTTTATATTCATTATTATGCCAAGTGTCATGAAGGGACTATGTAGTGTCATTGTTAGACATCCCTATAGTCTTTGACTTTTTTTTTAACAAAATAAAAAGTATCACAGCAGTGTCTAAATACTGTGTTTGTGATGCTATTAATAAACAACAGACTTACTCATGTAGTGATATTGTGATGTAGCATTTATGTAGGTGTTATGTAGAGCTATGAACACCGTGCTTAGTTTAAGTGTTATGAAAGTTGTGAAGAAGATCATTTTGAAAACAAACTTTATGACAGCTGTTGGCTAGTGCAATAAACATTTATAAAGTTTCACAGACATCTCTATTCATGATTGTGTCATGTGTCATGAAGGACTTATGTAGTATCATTATCATATTTTTTTTTATTCTTTGAAATGTATTTTTTGACAACTAAAAAAAAAAACGTACCAAAAAATAATATATCATATCATATCATAGCAGCATCTAGACTCAATCATATAGTGTCATTGTGATGTAGCATTAATGTAGGTGTTACATATCACTATGAACACCACAATTAAGTCAAATGTTATCTGTTATCAAGTAGGTAAATAGTTTTGAAAGCAAATTTTATGCCATGAGGCTTGGTGGAATAAGCCGTCCTAAGTATATATTCATGTTTATGTCAGGTGTCATGAAGGGCCTATGTAGTGTTAATGTGATGTATCCTTATAAACTTCTTTTTTTTTAACTTATTTAACAAAAGAACTTATCAAAAATCAATTTAAGATCTGTGTCTGTGAAGTTATGAATACTTCACATGAGTGCATTAATACCTCATGGGTGCATCAACACCTTTCATTGGATTAGCAGGAATTCTTCATTTATACTGCCTGGTGCCTCCCAAGTGAGGTTCAGATCTTCATCTTTTTTTCATGTTGAGTTTATTCTTGTGGATTAAAGTCATCTCGTGGTAAAAGAGATGATGTCACATGCCTGTGATCTGCTGTTTGCACATCAAGTGTTTCATTTTTGCTCCTCCTCCACCTGCACATATTCAAAAGCAAACACACGGCCAGGATCCAATCAAGAAGTGCAAACACTCCAGCACTAAAAGACTGATTTCACTGAAGGCTGTTTACACAAAACCTCCATACGGGGCGGGATGTAAAACGATGAAGGTTGCAGTTTCAATCTGAACTCTATATTTATCTCATCTGTTAGAGTTTGCATATTCCATCACTGCATGCATTAACTCATCTAATTCACAATGTTTCTTTTAGTGACATTTAAACACTTTTTAAAAAAAGAATTTCCATTATTTTGATGCTTTTAGATATGGTGAATCGATCCTTATACAGTAGCACATTGCAGTCTAATTGACCCAGTGAAGCAGATGGTATTCTGGTATGAATGATCTTCACAAAACATATGCTATTTGATAATTACTGTCATCATTAAAGAATTATGTTTTAGTGGCACATTAATGAATAGATTTTGTTACTGAAGGTAAAGAAACATATTGAATATACACTACTGTGTTACACAGCTGATGAAGGACTTTTTTTTAAACATCCTGTTCCTGGAAATATTGTGTTCTTTACTCATATAAAGGATGCTCCTCAATTATTGCCAAGGTTTTGGTCATCCAGGACTTCCTGTTTCACTGGGGTATAAAAACAACTGAATATGTAATTAACCTGCCTGAAAGAGGACGCAAGTGTATTTTGGCCTTACATCTGCCCTGTACAGTGAGGAGGATGGTTAAAGAGGCAAAAAATAAATAAATAAATAAAATTCGCCAAGGATCATGGTAGGAGATTTAAAGGAAATGGTAGCTTCACAAAGTCTCCAAATCTGCAAATAAAAACCACCTCCATGGCAGCAAATTGTTTGAAAGATGTGCTAAAAGAAAGCCTGATCTATCATCTAACCACAAATAAAAGTGTCTGGATTTTGTTAGATGCTGCTGGAACTTGGCCCAGGTTATATGGCAATACATAAATAAATCAATCAATAAATCAATAGAGCTTTTTGTTAACACCCAGACAAACACTCAAGGTGGCTTTGATGAGAGAGGTCAGAGGAGAATGGCAAGAAACTTCAGAGCTGGCAGAAAAACAACGATAACTCATGTGAACACTCTTTACAATCGTGATTAGCAGAACATCATCACTCAGAATGCATAATCTTTCAAACTTTGAGTGTCCGATATTATGCGGAAAGGGCCGGTGTGGGTGCAGGTTTTCATTCTAACTAAGCAGGAGCCACACCTGAGTCTACTGAAAGCCAAGATCAACTGATTAAACTGGTGGAATCAGCAGTGGCTCCTGCTTGCTTGGAATTAAAACCTGCACCCACACCAGCCCTTTGCGTATAAGTTTGGACACCCCTGGCATAAGACTACGGCACACCTGGTTCCACTCCTCTCACCCAAGAACAGGAACCTGAGGATAAAGTGGGCACCTGTCATGATATGGAATTGAGGACGAATGCAAATGCAGATAAGAGTTTTATTAAAGGAGATACAGGCAGACAAATCCAAATCGGTAATCCAAAGCATAGTCCAAAAACAGGCAAAAGGTCAAGCGATCGGCAAATGGGCATAAACAGGGCGAGGCAAAACACAAAACGAGAAACAAGGAACAAAGTCTATAACCAGAAATAGAGAACGAGAACTATGGAAACAATCACTAGGTAAGGTGAGAACACTCAATACTATGCAAAGTCATTGTGTTCAAACAGTCTTTTTATACTGTGGTTGTGAGTGCTGTGAATTTGATGCAGGTGTGCATGATTAGAATGAATGTGAGTGTTCTGGGAATTGCAGTCCATGGTGGCCATGTTTATAGACCGCAGTGCAGGATGGGAAAGGTAGTCACTGGTTTGCTGTGACATAACAGCACCAAAACTGAACAGTTGAAGATTTGCAAAGCTTAATTTGGCCTTAACAGCATGAATCCATGGACCTAAACTGCTTTCTATTCAATTCAGTTACATTTTATTTGTATAGCTCTTTTAACAATGGGCATTGTCTCAAAGCAGCTTCACAGAAATATATAAACACAGCTTTGTGTCAATCATTCAGGCTGGTGGTGGTGGTGGTGTAATGCTGTGGGGAATGTTTCATTGGGCCTCTTAATTCCACTCGAGCAACATTTGAATTTCATAACCTGTCTGTTGTTGCTGATTATGTGCATCACTCCATGGCCACAATAAAATAATAATATGTTTTAATGGCTAATCACAGCATGATTATGCTCCATGTCACAAAGTTGTATCAAACTGGTTCTATGAACATGACAATAAGTTCAGGGTACTGCAATCCCCTTTCTATTCCAACCACGAGATCTAAATCCAATACAGCACCTTAGGATTGTGGTAGAACAGGAAATACTGTATATACAGTAAGTGTGTTTCATGTTTTAATTGTATAAATAATGTATGTTTAAATAACATTTTTTAGATATTTACTTCAGTTAAACAATTCAGTCAAATTGTCAGTGTGAGATGACAATAGCTAAGCCAATTTTATCATAGCCATTCTACCCAACTTTACCAAACAAGAACACAATTTTTTTTTTTCATTTACATAAACAATTCATCCAGAGCAATCAGCCAAACGTATAATTGTTCTATTAAACTATGCTGAGGGTTTACCGTATCTTACACCAGCAGTCTGTTACTTACTTAAAGCAGGAAGCAATTCCCATCTAAGACATTATGTTAAATTCACAAGCCACATGTGCATGCACTTCCTTGACAACGTTATTTGGAGGAATTACGTGTCGGTTATCAGCCGTCGCCATTTAGTTGACTTAAATGCTAGCCTAACGAATGTTATGGAAGCCAGAAAGTCATTATGAATGTGACTGGGTCTCAAAAGATTCCCCTTTATCGGTTTGTCCTTCGGGATAGTGGGGCTAAGCAGATTAATGAACAAGGATCAGCTGAACTTAAATATGACAAGAGAATGACAGTTCATTTAGATGGTAAGAAAGGCTACTGGGATTTCTGCAGGAGTGCCACCCGCAAGAGATAATTCTGCTGGAGATAATGCATGACAGGAATCTTTTTGAGACTGGGGTTTTGGGGGTCAGTGCACATCATCCAGAAATGAAGAGCACAGGGCACAGTGCACTTACCAGGCTGCTTCAGAAATGTATGACATGTCGCTTTGCAGCTCCCTGTAGTTTATGAAAGAGCACTTAGTGCTTTCTATGTTCTGGGTGATGCTCTGAATTGATAGGGAAAAATATCAAATGTTTTGAGAAAAAAAGCCATTTCATCAATTTTCATTTTTTAAATTTTTTAATTTCAATTTTCAATTTTTATTTAATGACTCAATGAAATTCCAAAATAAAAGTTTTTTAATCCCAGAATCTCAGAACTCAATACTAGTTTTATTTAGAAACATATTATTTTACCCCATGACCCTGAAGGAAGGATAAGCGGTATAGAAGATGGATGGATAGATGGATGGATGGATGGATGGAAGGATATTATTTTAAATGTTCATTCTTCTTTTATATTTATATTGTGTAGATATATGTATAAAAAAAAAATGGATGGCGTCCCTGTCTTTGGGAGTGTGTACCTTTCTCAAGCTCAGGAGCTCTACCAGAGGTTTCTGTTTAGCATCTTAACTTTTCCTAGGACTTCACTCTTCTGGACCTCAGATGTAGTTTGAGAACCACTATTTTCCTCCTGCTAATATCCTGTTAACATACATATATATATATATATGTATTATCATGACTCGCAGTAAGCCACAATTTGTGTTTTTCTGCATATTTTTAATGTTCATTTGCTTTTTTTTCATCCTGAGAAGCAATTTATTAGATGACCACAGGCTGTCCAAATGGGACATTTAGCCTCCTGTGGTTTGGATGTGTGGCGTGAAATGTTCGCATGAATCCGCCTTCGTTCAGACGGCATTAATCAGCAGAGTGAAATGTCAAGACCAACTCCTGCTTTCTTTTTATTGATGGCTTCTGGTGTGATCTCTGCATCCAGCTGGGCATTTATCATATAGCAATTACTGAAGCTGCAGGAAAATAATCTCAGGTAAGCTCATTTACAAGACAATGTTTTTGTCAATGAATTCATTTTTTGCTGAATACCAGCTTAATTTCTTGATGATGAAGTTCTGAGGTTTTACATGGACAATAATTCAAGTGTAAATTTGTTAATGCCATGTAGGAATGCACTCGCTGCTGTTTAATTCAGAAATCAAAACCCTGCAAAGTCCCAGCGACCGAATGAGAGCTTCATGAAAAATACATCCGCGTTAAGACACTGTTGTAGAAATGTTAGGAAATAATCCCAAGTCTCAGCATTGAATCCAGATGTGCAGATAAATGGGTGTATTGAGTTGTTGTCTCACTTTAATTGGCCACAGAGAGCCCGCTGAAGAGATCTGTCCTGAAACTCATGCGAGAACATCGCCTTAGGCGGCTTTGCTCGTCAAACTCTACGCTATTTTAATTGCAGTTTGATTGTATTCGTGACCTCTGGTCTTCTTTACAAAAAAAAAAAAAAAAAAAAAAACCTATTTGTGATTAGAATAATTTTGGATTACTCAATGTGTCTCTAAGACTTCCAGGGTGTGCAGCTGATATTCTTTCTTTTAGGACACTTGGCCAAAATGATCAAATTATGTTGAAAATTGGATGTAGTCAACGAGTGACAAGCATATAAAAAAATAATAATAATAATCTGAATTATGCCTCATTTGTGGGTAATTTAAATTCTCGCAGCTGAAAATGCTGGATGTCTGACTCAATAGGAAGATTAAAAGCAAATATAGTCGCACCAAACCATGCTCATTAGCATGTCAGCTTTAAGTCTAATAGCTAGAACTTGGCTTTAGATCAGAATAGAATATAAGTCATTTTTTGGCACATAACATAACTGTCATCATGTCAAATCTGGTATAAAGGCCAAGCCGAGGCTTAATACACTGTCTGTCCATTAGGTAATGCAATAAATGCTATAAACCTGAATGGACGCTAATCCTGAAATTTAAAACTAATTTTTAAATCTTATATCAGAATCTCACATTCATTCTGGAAAAAACTGTACACTGAAAAAAATGGATATGTTGTTAGTCAGATTTACGAAAACATATTACATGTCATTTCTCATCAAAATGTCATTTCATTGTTTATATTAATCTTAATTTAAACAAGTTGTCATTATTAGCTTGAATTATGTAATGAGTGTGATCAATTCACGTAGTATTAATGTAAAGCAATTACATCATGAAATCAAGCGAGGATGTTGGCACTGACAGGAGCTGTATTAATTTAACACATATGAGAACATGTGTCTAGAGTAGCACAGCTGTAACGTGGCTGTGGCAGAACACTAGTGACCTGGGTTTGATCCTCAGCTCGGGTGAGCGCGCAGAGTTTGATTTTATTCCGGGCTTTGAAATGACATGACAGTTCAGTCATGTGAAACCAACGTACACATTTGAATTAAGTGAATTCAGTGAGCTTTTGTTGTATGTAGAATTTTTTTTTTAAACTTTGCTGAGCTGGAATTTCATCCTGCTATGTAAAAATAACAGCTTTCTTTCTTTCTTTCCAATTTTCTTTCATGCTTACATTTTCTTTTTCTCTTTCTTCCCCTTTTGAGGTTTTCTTTTTCTCTTATGACTTCATCTGTTTCTCCCATTTCCCCTATTAATGTTTCCTTCGTTCTTTCTTTCATTCTTAACTGACTATTTTCTTTCTTCCTTTCTTTCTTTCTTTCTTTCTCATCTGAGTTTTCTTTCTTCTTTCTTATCTGACTATTTTCTTTCTTCCTTCCTTCCTTTCTTTCTTTCTTTCTTTCTCATCTGACTATTTTCTTTCTTTCTTTCTTATCTGACTTTTCTTTCTTTCTCATCTGACTATTTTCTTTCTTTCTTTCTTTCTTTCTTTCTTTCTTTCTGTCTTATCTGACTATTTTCTTTCTTTCTTTCTGTCTTATCTGACTATTTTCTTTCTTTCTTTCTGTCTTATCTGACTATTTTCTTTCTTTCTTTCTGTCTTATCTGACTATTTTCTTTCTTTCTTTCTGTCTTATCTGACTATTTTCTTTCTTTCTTTCTGTCTTATCTGACTATTTTCTTCCTTTGTTTCTTTCTTTCTTTATTTCTTTCTTCCTTTCTTTCTCATCTGACTATTTTCTTTCTTTCTTTCTTATCTGACTTTTCTTTCTTTCTCATCTGACTATTTTCTGTCTTTCTTTCTCATCTGACTATTTTCTTTCTTTCTCATCTGACTATTTTCTTTCTTTCTTTCTGATCTGACTATTTTCTTCCTTTCTATCTTCCTTTCAATCTTTCTTTCTTTCTATCTATCTTATCTGATTAATTTCTTTCTTTCTTTCTTATCTGACTATGTCTTTCTTTCTTTCATTCATTCATTATTTCTTTCCTTCTTTCCATCATGCTTTCATTTTCTTTTTTCTTTCTTCTCCTTTTGAGTTTTTCTTTTTCTCTATATTTCTCACTTCATCTGTTTCTACCATTTCCCAATTAATGCCTTTTGTTCCTTCTCTCTTATGAATTCTCCTTCTTTCTTTCTCTGATTCTTTCTTTCTTTCCAACTTTTCTTCACTCTTTCATTCTCCTTTTGCATCCTTCTTTCTATTTCCCCCCTTCCCCCCCTCTACATATATAGATCAATAAAAAGACGTGATTCGGCAGGTTGTATGACAGAAGTCAATATATTAAGTGTGTGAGTTAACAGTAAACTTGAACGCCGTTCTGTTTTGTGTTTTTGCCTCCAGTTATTTTCATACATTCAAGTGCATACAATTTCAAATTCACTGATGATCATGCAAAGTCTTCTCTTTATTCTTACAAATTAGCTTTAGTGTTTGTGCAACCGTGATGTCACGTTTCTCCTGTCGCAGGCATAAGAAGCATGTCTGAGTGGTGTGTGAGATGAAATGCGATGAGGCCCGGTGCTGACCTACAGGCCACTGACCTGTGTTAATAAGAACATCTTACAGAGAGTAAAGCCCTTCTGTATTGTTGTGAAGATTTTCCGGACAGTTTTAAACCGCTGCCACCTCAGGACACTTCGGGATATTTTGCCCTGACTGCAATCACCAGGGCTAAATCACAAGTGTCGTAGAGTCTTCAAGGGTCTCGTCATGATTATGTATTAATTTGAAGATATGAAGGGAATATTTAAGAGAATAATAGGGAAAAAAAGAGTAACATTGGCATGAACTTTGTTATGGTTTTCTTATGGATGTTTGATCAAATGCTTAAGCAGGTTATAATGTCATTATTTAGTTATGTTCATATTTAATGTTTAGTAATAATAAAAAATAATAAAAATACTTGCTTTTAAAAGATTGCTTTAAGCCTACAATAACCTGGCTCTATATGTCATGTGTGGTATAGACATTGGTATCATGCCTGTGTATGTGTAATGCATTTTATACAACAGTTAGTTCTGGTCCACTAATCTGACTGGTCGACTGACATCCAAAACAGTTACTACAGTAGTGTTAGTGACATCATAGGTGGACATAGCAAACAATACTTTTCAGTAATATAACTTTTGTTGTAAAATATAAAAGCTCATCAGATGAAAATGATATGGAATGAGGAAAGGTCATTTTGTATGGGAAGCACCTTTAATGGGAATGTACAAATCAGTGTGAGCTAGCTAGCCGGCTAGTTGACAGGTTATAAATCGAGTGTGGATTCTTCGGGATCTATTTCCGCTAGCGGAGCAAAACTAAACTGACCATTTGGCCTGATCATTTTGTATCCGAAATATTACTTTACATTATTGATTGATTATTGATTTCCTGTTTGTAGAACTGTATAAAAGTGCCTATGGCCAAATCACAGCTGTGCCAATATTCAGTATAACCACACTTTTGCTTAAATGCAGCACAGATATTATGCAGATATTACAGACATGGGAAAGTCTTCAATGCATCTTGGTGACATGACAAGCTGCAATTTGTGCTGTATTAACTGAGAGAGAGAGCGAGAGAGAGAGAGAGAGAGAGAGAGAGAGAGAGAGAGAGAGAGAGAGAGAGAGAGAGAGAGAGAGAGAGAGAGAGAGAGAGAGAGAGAGAACAGGCTAGGGAGGAAAATACTGTTTATAACTCCTATAACATGCAGTAAGTGATTACAGGAACTAACTTGTTCCACAGACGTTCCATCATTTTTGAAAAATAACATAACATCATTCCTTAACAAATTAAAACTGTTAGCATAGGCAAATTGCTGTGGTATAAGAGGAATAAAATTCAAAAACATGTTTTATAAAACACCCGCCACCTAGGCCTTGATTATTGTCCGATAACAACACACCTTGACGTATTTTATTCCTTATATAAGACACACACACACATCTATGTGACAAATAAAGCAACACAAGAAATATTGGGCCCCATTTATCAAGTTGTATACAAACAGATTTGTTCATAAATTGACTATGAACGTCACATTGCTGGTACAGATGCAAGTGCAGAAGTCAATGTTTTAAAAATAGTAAACAAACAAACAAACAAACAAACAGAGACATAATCCAAAGGTAAGGTCAAGATACAGGCAAGGGTCAGACAATTAATAAACAATGTAAACTAGGGCAGGCAAGAGCAGATGAGAATACTGGAAAGACAATCAGTAAATCAACGGCTTGGTATCGACTGGCACAAAAGTCAGAGCGTGTATACGTCGCAGTGAGTGTATGGACTCAGAGTTCTTTTATACTGTGAGTGTAGCTGTGATGGTAATTGATTCCAGGTGTGTGTGATCAGTAATAAGGTGAATGTGATCGTGAGAGGGTCTGTGGTAAGTTTCTAGGTCGCACTGTATTCTGGGTCTGTGATGAGACGGCATAGCCGTAAGCCATAAACAAACATCTCAGTTGACTGGAAATATTGTACTTGCTTATTATTAGAAATATTATATATATATATATATATATATATATATATATATATATATATATATATATATATATATATATATATATATATAAAATTATCCAATATTATAATTTGCATTGAAGAATAAAATAACTTCTACTTTTCTGTTTCTTTTTTTTTTTAACTTTACCCCGATTGTTCATTTCATGCTCCTAGCTCTCTGTGCACTCAACCTTTTATGGAGCGTTGTGGGCATCACTACATAAAAAATGAGCTGTGTCAGAAACACACTTTGTACTTTACAAGTGAACTTTTGTAAATCCGGCAGAAAATTTTTGTTTGGTTGACTTACGCAAACATTTATACACAACTTTGTTAAAAGATTGATAAATGAGGACCGATGTGTATAAATATGGTCCTCAGTTGCATTTGGAAATAATTAGAAATTAAACAACATTGTTTATATTTGGGATTATTTGAAAGTTTTGGGGGAAATCTATTAAAAGGATGGAATTAGGCTGTAAAAGAAAAAAAAAACATTCATAAAAATAGGTTATATTTAATCAAATTTAACTTGCTTACAAGGTGTAATCATGTTATTTGGAAAATAGGATCATGTATCAGGATTAAAATACATTTTACACTAGCTCATAACAAATAAACTGCTAAGTGATAGAAATGTTAGTGCTAATTTACAGTAGATCATTGTGTTTGATTACAGTCCTGGCAATGATTCGCACATGAGTTTTAATGGCTTTTATCTTGCCCTCCAAAATCCCAGCATGGGATCCTCTGACACACCCTCCTTTCTGTCAGCACCCCTCTCTGAACAGCACTTATCAGCTCCTTCGGTATACATGCTGGCTTTTTTCCCCCCAGCCCATCTATGCCAGCCTTGCGGGGCTTCCAGAGCATTCTTTTGTGAAACAGATGGGCAGGTTAATACCATACTGGGCCATTTAGCAGCTCTCTGAATGGACTTATCTTCGCCTGGCAAACCTCATGGCATGAGGATTGTACCCACAAACCATGGTTCGTTTTGGGTGAGTGGACAAGGAGCAAAAGAGGGTCCGCTGGCTCGTACTGTGGCTTTATCAAGATTTTAGCAGCTAAACTCTCTCCAAAGCTTGTGGAAGTTCCTGGAGCCTTTGGGTCCCATATGGCACTCATCATTTACCACAGTGTTCATTATGGTCAGTATTACTGGCTCATAACAATGGATCATGGATTGTGTCATTGTTGTTGTTTGGTTTGTGTGAGTGTTTGCTGGATTTCATATAATCTGTTCAACATCCTGTTTGGATGAAGAGCATTAGCATGTAGCATTTTGCCCCAACACTGCAATGAAGATGTGTTAATTAATACCAGATTGTAGTCCAGAATTTTTGGCAACATTTCTCTTTTAAAAATACATGTAGCAAAAAAACATAGACATTCAAAATGTAAAATGTTAAATAAATAATGTTGTAAAATAAATGGAAATTGCCTTGGAATTGCATTGAAATGGAATTTAAGAATAAAAAAAAAAAAAGAAAAAACATGATATTATGAATTTTACTAAATACCAGGATATTTAAGCAAAAAGAACCTGGATGCCTCTACCAGTAGGTTAATACTTGGCTGTAGATGGATAGCAGAAATAGTGGTAGGACACAAAATTGGTTTTGCAATGCATTTCTCTATCTATACAATATATTAGGCTTAATAGATTAATACACACTGATTCCAGATGAGCAGGACGTTTCAGACAATTGTCCTTCCTTGGTTGTGCTTCAAAGTGCTTAGAATATCTTGAAATATTTCAAATATCTGCTGGTTTCACCTCCTACAGCTTCAGAAGCAATTTGCTTGCATAGTCCAGAACATCCTGTTTATTGGGAAACTTTGTGTACAGTGCCTTGCACAACAACCTGAAATTCAAAAATTAATTTCTTCAACTATCTGATTACACACAAAAAAAAGCATTTGTGACACAGAGTTGCATTACGCAGGCATTTGTTGTATGCATACGTTTCACCCCCCTGGGTAGGAACAGCTGGGAGATGTAATACTCCATTTGCAACTATGTCTCTATCAACTTTGTACATCTGGATCCTGATATTTTTTTCCCAATTCTCCTTGTCAAAAATTGCTAAAGCTCTGTCAGGTTGGACAGAGATCAATCTCTGTCAGATTGGATGTTGGTGAACAGCAATTTTTAAGTATTGTCACAGATTATTAAATGGATTGATGTCTGGGATTTTGCAGCATGCTTAGGATTATGGTCTTGTTGAAGGTGAACCTCTGCCACAGCCTTGAGTCTCTTGCAAACTGGAAAAGATGTTCTTCTATGACTGCCCTGTATTTGGAACTATCCATCTTGCCCTCGATCAGTTTCCCAGTCCAAGCTGCTAATCAAAAAAATTCCCACATAATGCTACCACCACTGTGCTTCATTCTAGGGATGGTGTTCTCAGCATAATGAGCAGTGCCAATAATTTTGAAAGTTCACAATTCTGCAAATTTCACTCAAGAATACTTCTCATGTTTGTTGTTCACTTTGTGTGGGTGTTTTCAGGATATCACATAAACTCTTTAGCATCCTGTTGGGATGACCCTGACCAGTTTCCCAGTCCAGGCTGCTGTTGAAAAGCATTCCTATAACATGGTGCTACTACTGTACCACCATGATTCACTATAGGGATGATGTTTTCAAGTTGATGAGCAGCATGTAGCACTGTGTGCCAAGGCCAATATGTTCAAATTTAGTCTAATTAAACCAGAGAACCTTTCTCCACGTATGTTGAACTTCCATCATGCGTTTTAGCATGCATTTTTTCTTTCTTTCTTTGCTTCTTTTTTACTTGTGTTGACAATGGCTTCATGTCAGATTTTCAAACCTGTGTTGTCTGCTTGTGAAAGGAAATGGTAACAAAGTGAAGTTGGAAGGGTACTAACTCCAATGATTAAAACTTGTTGCAAACTTTCCACACTTTTCCAAGCATTCACCTGAGTTCAAGGGCACTTCATTCCCTCAGCAAAAGTCAACATTATTTAAATGTTAAATACAGAAAACCGCTACAGCATATCTGTATGAGCTAATAAAATAAAAACAATTTCGTTACAGAGACTAATCATCGTTGAGCCTACCCTGGATGTGCATTCCAGCCTTATAGCATCCTAATTAATTCCCATTTACAAGAAGGTCTTCTGAAAATTATTCTTGACATCAAATTATTTGAATAATTTAAAACCATTAAGTCAAGGCACACCAAGTGACATTGGAAATTTAATTAAAATCTTTATATTTTATTAACATTCACACTTCCGGCGCCCTTTTCTCAGACTGTGGACTAGGAACATGCTTAAAAATTTACTTTCTTTTACAAGTCAGTAACATTTTATCCACTTAATTGCAGCATATCGGGCAAGAAGTGAATTTATGCAAATTATAACCTCGGGCTAAATGTGTTCTACTTCAAAATTGGGATGCATCGATCCAGATATGGGTATTAGGTGTTGTTCTGAAACTATAATCTTTTACTCATACTCATGTCAACATTCGTATGTGCTCATTAAATATTAGTGTAAATATTGCATGCACACAAAGGAGCAGTGAAGCGAGAGTGCAGAGAAACTGTCACATGTATAAGAGAGCACTTCAGTTATGCGAGCACTGAGCACTGAGACACATGCACTTCTTTTCCACTTGCTCGTCAGGATCCATACCTTGCTCATGAGTCAAGGTGTCATTTTAATGACCATTATAATGACCGATACTGCTCTGTACTCTCAGACTTGCCATCCTTTATAAAATATACTGTTTAAATGCCATTACATCTCTAACATAAAACTCAGCATGGGGAGTTCATTGCTAGTGGCATACAGCAGCACCTATAAACGGAGATAAATAAAATGTTACATGATGTTCCTCACTGATTAATATTAAATGTTATCAGTATTGATATCAAAATCGACAAGTACAAAAAACATGGGTAACACTTTACACTAACAGTACATGAATAATCATGCCCTAATACCTGACTTATTACTTAATGAATCTGAATTATTGATGAGTTAAGGCATGTACTGTACTAATCATGAACTAATGAAGAGCTAACCTTAACTATGACATGAGTATTATGAATTCATGCGTGAATAACGACCACCTTATGTACATGTTTGTTAGTTAATGTATAAATTTACACATAGGAGTAAATTACTGTAAATAAAACATGCTCTATAAGAAAGAATATGAATTAAACATGCATAAGTTCAAATTGTTTATATGATTTGCCATATGCAGCTGCATACACAAACATCATGGTTTGGATGGCACTGGATTACTTTCATAATTTACATTGATCCTCCTTATCCAATGTAGAAAGACGCACTAATAATAAACACCAACAATTTTATCTCAACCCGTTTTGCGTCACCTTCCATCCATTTCTCTTCAAATTCCACTGTAGTACTAGTAAGTGCTCTGGGTGGCGATGGCCCGAAGCACCGCTCCTTTACCGGCAATGGTGAAATTAATACAGTAACTTTCATTAATTTAACATATGTTATTATCTAGTAACATTCAAAACCAGTATTCTATTTAGTTTAATTAATACATGAATTAACAAAGGTACAGTGCTTAACATGTAAGCATTCACACATGATTTCATAAGACTCATTGGTCTTCATTAGTTCGTCATTAGTACAATGCACGCCTTAACTCATCATTAGTTCATATAGTAAGTATTAATTCAGGTATTAGTGCATGATATTCATGTACTGTTATTGTAAAGTGTTACCAAATATGTACAAGTCAGATGATAGTGCAAATGCAATTATAATTTAGTTTCGAGTAACCTTATATTCAAAACAGCGTGAGAGAAATACTGCATTACTTCAAACTGACAGAAAAGTGTACCGGCCATGCTTTTTTTTCCTTCTTTCTTTTTGATGGAAGGAATGTTCAGAATGACTTCTGAGGAGGAAGACGGATATCAATTTCCTTTTCATTAACCACAGAAAGTGTAGGTTCTACGTGATATCTCGTTCTCTCAGATACACTACAGGCCATATGAATTGAAGCAACAGAGGACATAGCACTTTCAAAACACAAACAAAACACAGCAGTCTTGTGAATTTTAAAAGGCAATTTCACCAAATTAGTTTGGAGTTATGGGTGATTTACGGTATTTATTTATCTACCAAACATCACCTCTATCAATCAGGATATTAAAAAAAATACTTGAAGAAGGTCCATTTGTTACAATTGGACAACATGTGACAGGATAATTTTCTTCATTCCAACTGTATGTTGGAAAAATGACATGAAAGCCAATCTTTCATTGAATAAGCAAGCCAAAAACCATATAACAGAGCAACAGAGCACATAATTTGCTGTGTTTAAACTAAAAACTAGTGTTTCATGGCCTTTTTTTTAAGCTAGCCCACAATTATGGGTGTGCAGTAGTGAGATAAAAGGCAGTGACATGTCTTTGTCGTCTCAGTATTCAGTACACGCCGTTCTAGCTCTTCACCAGGCCATGAGACTGTAGTCTTTTTATATTAATGTCCGGATGGATAGAGACAAAGAGTGCGCAGTTAGCACAATGTGAGGCAAAAGGTCCAAAGGTAGCCTGCGATTCACATTAGTGCAAAAAAATAAAAAGTTTTCCAGTATGTTGACTGAATAACTTTACTGAGCTTATAGTTATAGCTATAAAGTTATAGCTTTACCTCCTTCCAAAATACTAAACATTGATTGATTGATTTTCATAACCTGGTTCTGTGAAGCGTGCACCATACAAGTACTGTGTAAGTTATCACTATCTGGTTTATAGCGCATTAATATAAACCAGATGGCACTATTATAGGAAATTAATCCCCACCTTCTCTCCAAACAGAACTGAGAATTCATCATCACAGTCAAATAAAGCTCTCGTGAAACTGTACCACCCCAGGATCAACATGCATGACTTTGGCTGATCCAACTGAGGCTTAGGGTTTTCTTTTGTTTTTGTTTTGTTTTTTTGTTTTTTTTTCCGCTGACTGCTGTGGAAACTAGCATAATAGAGAAATCACTTAGGCTTCATTTTAACCCAACAATTACTCTTTTTATAATTAAAAAAAAAAAATCAGACTTCAGAGTTCTAATATTGCTTGAAAAAAATGAGAAGCAGGTCACCGGAATCACTGCAGGATTTAGAGTAAAAAAAAAAAAAAAAAAAGATATTTGGCACACACCACACTTCTTCCATTTGCTCATGACAGCAATAATCAGCCACCATTTTCATCTAGGTCATGCAAATTACAGCTACCCGCTGTAAAATCTGACATTTTGACCAGCTTGATCTGGATCTCCCACAATGCACTCTTTAAAAGAAAGGCAGTAGGTAACTGCACTGTACATTTTCAATATAATAAATTGTGCATTGTGTTCTTCTTTCTGTCGATTACTAGCCTTTCTTCAGACAACTGCAACATATAAAATGCATCTTGTACTTGGCAGATGACTGTTGGTTGCGTTGTAATGACACAGACAAGCATTCCTTTGAAAGTGTTTAACAGTAATATTGAATACTGCAATAGGATATGATTTCATCTCAATTTCTTGCTCTTAGTTTAACTTTGTTTTATGCGGAATTGAAGTCTGGAGTCGCATGCTAGGGGTGTAACACAATGCCTCTAGTTGTATTTGTAAGTGTTTAGTGGTCTAAATATTCTTATATGTGTCTGTATCTGTATTCAGATCTGTCAAGAGGTAAAACAAGAAATAATAAGAAATGGGAACTGGTAAATAAGATGGCAAACTGTCATCTAAACCCAGCAAAGAACATTGGAACATGAGCTGGTATATATACACTGAGCTAAATGAGAGGTGATAGGAAGCAGATGAGCATATTAGTGAAACAAACCAATGAGGCATTAATGTTGAGACAGGACCAGGAAGTAAAGCAAAATTACATGTCAGAATAAAAGTCATGAATGCAAAGGAACAGGAGAGCAGCACTCGAAATGCTGGGACAGCTGGCATGTGCTGAGGGAGATTCAAGTCAAGTCAAGTGGCTTTATTGTCATTTCAACCATATACAGCTGGTACAGCACACAGTGAAAAGAAACAATGTTCTTCCAGGACCATGGTAGTACACAGAATCACATGAGACAACACATAAAAAAGACTTCAAAGACTACATAATGTGTACATGTGCAAAAACAGTACATTACTAAAATAGGACAATAGGCACAGTAAAGGACAATGCAGCACCCACCAGAACACAGTTCTAGTGTGGAATAAAGGGAAAAAAGATACTACAATACTATAATAAATGCTGTGAATATAAACATGACATAATAGTTATGTATAAAAACGTGTTGTTTTTTTGCAGTTGGGAAACTGGAAAAAAAATAATATCTGCAACAACCTGATTCAATATTTTGTGTAGCTAAGACTAGTGCATGCACAGCACTATTTAATGTAAAATATAATTTTCAAGCATTTTATATATATATATATATATATATATATATATATATATATATATATATATATATATATATATATATATATATATATATATATATATATATATAAAGACGTGTGATTAAGTGTAGATCAAATGAAGTTGCAGATACCAACATCCATGATTCTCAGCCCACAACCTCATTACATGACCCCCAGTGCAGCTCCTGACAGGCAATCACACTGCTCCATTTAAATAATCCAGGCTCTCAGGATTACTTTGCAACGTTGCACTCTAGCAGTGTGTATTTGTTATCTGCCTGTCTTGATTACTGTTTGATCAGAGCTTATGACGCGTTTACCAAGTTAGTCTTGTCTAGTTTATGTCTCTCTGTTGATTTCCTGACCAGGTCCCTGCCTCACACTTTAGAGTTCTGAGCTCTGCTGTTTGTTTTCTACCCTTTGTGTCAATAAAATTGGACAACATGTACTTGCATCTGTCTCAACTTGCTGAGTCCTGGACGTTCCTGTAAAATGTAAATGGGAAGGCACTTGAGAAGGAGTTTACCCTTAACCTGCATTCTCATATAAGACAAATGTATAATTGTCTTTCATATGAATGATAAAAATAAAATTAAAAACAGTTTAATAATGACTCTGATATTTGAATGGTATTATGCATTAAAGAAATAAGTCTATGGGAGTATGGTTATTATTATTATTATTATTATTATTATTATTATTATTATTATTATTATTATTATTACAGATAATGGGGTCCCTGGAGGACAAAAAGTTTATGGACTCCTAATGTAGTACACTCTTCCAGAATTCCTTGAGAAAAACATTTCCACATAGCCAGGTATATTTGTTATTCAACGCAAGCATCACTGAGACGTAATAAACTCATCCACCCACTGTCACATAAGCAGACCAATACACATCACGTTCTGACAGACATTATAATTACTGTGAACAAGGAAGCATGAATGAGCTACAGCACCACTTCTGACTGACATCCCACCTTTCGTCCTCCTGAAGTACAAGTGCTTAATTAAAGTGACGCAACTCGGGCAGCCTGAGTCATCAAGACAGTCGACTTTTTTTTTCTCGGATCACAGTGTTATTTGCTGTCATGCTTTAAGGTTGGCCACACAAAGTCCTTGTCAGACATCTATCTGACAGTGTCTGTATAGGCAGACAGGAATGGAAGGGAAAATTGTCCTCCCAACTCCTAAGCCATTACTGTCAAGTCTTTGTAATTGTTCCTCCTTTAGTTCTAAGTGGCTTCAAGCAGAAACTCAATATGCTGTCTTGTTCAACTTGAGGATCGTGCTATAGAAACCTGAAGGGGCTTGTTTTGGGGGATTTTTTTTCAGAGTAAGCAGACCATGGCCTACAATTATCAAAACAACACTTGACATGTACTGCAGATGGATTACAAATCAATCAGGGAATCTGATTCGAAAAAGATGATGACTGCAAATGCTGTGGTTTGCTGGCATTCATTGAGTCCACTTGTTCCCTTAGTGAAGGGTTGTGAATTGACAGAATACAGACTGATAGTAGACCCAGCAAAGTATTCCTGCATGTAGAAATAAGTACCTGCCTGTAATAATGTATGTGGAAGAGGACAGATAGCACTCTCCTCCAAGGTTCAGACTACCCTGTGACACAGAAGGTGACACAGATCAAAAAAAATGTGGTTGGCTGGCTTCACGTGTCTCAGAGAAAGCATGTGTAGCTGTAGTATGACAGAGGAGAGCTGGCTGGTGGGTGGGAATTGGCCAATATCAGATTAGGGGAGAAAATTAGGGAATGTTAAGAATGGCAAAATAGAATATTATGTTTCAATTTAAAAATATTAAAAGATTAAAACATTTAGTTAGCCATGATGTCCCTATGACTGTGCCAAATTTCATAGTTCTACGTCAATTATTTTTTTAAAAATAAAGTATGCAATGCATTATTCTGACATTTGGTTAAATACAGAATCATACTGACTTTGTTGACCCTCTGTGAATGTTATTATAGCTCATTTATTGGTCAGAAAATGTTATTTGACACGTCTTAAACATCAAAATCAAGCATGAGGCATTTTCTGCTAGCAGTACAGTGCAGCAACCCATACTACAGTAAATGCTAGCTAGGAAAGGAAAATGTCTGCAGATGATGCTAGGTGAGTGAAAATAACAAATATAAAAAGATGCTTTAATTACAGCTATGCAAAAGCAAAGTTTTACAAAGTAAAACAAAACCCACCTAAGGTAACTAAATTGGCTAACTTATGCACGTTATTTAAAAATGAACTCGCTAATGTTATAATGTATGAGCCTAGTGGCCTAAGTGCATGAACACACACATGGCCACTATTTAAATTGGGAGATACTAAGTATTATACGTTACTTATTTCAGTATCATTTTTGACAAGCATCAAAAAACAGACTCTGTGTGAAAAAAATATATATATACTATTGATGAATCCCTACTAGAAGCATTTGTGGTTGGCTCTGCTCTGGTCTCATCAGGTCTGGCAGTTTAGCCCAAAACTATTTATTTACAGTCCACTACATGAGGCAGTGTAAATATTCTTCATGAGAGGAGGCTGTCACCCAAGCTTAGCTCTTCATCAAAAACAACCCTAGCTTGTCAAGGACTAATGTGAAGGTGTATATCAAGGCAAGACCATCAACGTTTGGGAGACACGATGCTTCCCAGGGGAGAATTGAAACATGCTCTATGACAAAACATGCTATGAAGTGCTAATAAAATAAAGCTACACCTGTTCTACTGAAGGTCACGGTTATTTTTAGTTCAGTTTTATATCTGCAGCATTTTCATTCCTAGTATGGTATAAACCTATAGTAATTGCAATTTGTGTCTGGCACCAGGTACACGACAAAGGTACTAAAATGTTCAATTGCTTATCATTTACATTCACATTTATTCATTTAGCGGACACTTTTATCCAAAGGGACTTACAACAGGCTTGAGTGTGTCTTTTGTGGCATTGGTGTGTGTTTTTCACCTGGGAAAGTGGATACAGTGGGGTTTTATAACGTTACATTCAAACTATAAAGTCAGTAATATCACTCCAGGTTTGTATCTTGTGGGCATGGCCATGCTAATATACACTAATTTTCTATAATAGCAGCTCTGATAGTAATTCTGGTTGTAATTCAAATCAGTTTTATATTAATGTGCTCATTCCAGTATGTTATTGTTTCTATAGTAACAGCTAATTGATCTGGCTTACTGTGAGGAGATATTTTTGGAAGACATCTCCAGTCTCAGTGCTTTGTATAAGTCAGAGGTAAAGCTCTGGTATATGAAGGTATATGAAAACATTTTAGAGCAGGGCTGTTATACAAATATAATCATCTTTAAGGTGGTAACAGTAACTCCACTTTGTTCTGGGCCACATTGCACTGCCCCATCATGGATAATTTTCCTATATCAGCACACCACCAAGTGTTTTATTCTTACACTGTGTCCATTTATGCCTCCATTTTTGAATGCCACATACTCTTGAATGGGAATTTAATTTATGTAAGACCTTTCAAGGGTTTCTCTGTGGAATTCAATGAAGCAAAAGTAATGTATTGTTGATTTAACATCTCTTAACTAATTTGCGGATGATATTCAAAAGCAACTGCAAACTGTATTTGCAATCGTGTTTCCTACTTGTGTATGCAGAAATAGTGGAATAATTAAAATTCAAATCGTGTATTACCGTTTGCGTTTCCTTTACGCGAATGTACAGTGTCTGCCAAATTTCAAATGGTAATGCAAAGTCCATTTGCAATTGCATTTCCCATGTGTTAGACGTTATGACCCTGTCATATTGAAATAACAATAGTAATTATCTCGTTTACTATTTCATTTCCTCAGTGTGGCATATGGAGCCTGCCAATATTCGTACGGAATCGCAAATCCCTTTGCATTTGTATTTCCCATGCCTTGCAAAGAAACCTGCCAATCAGTCTTGGGGGTGGGAATATACTATGGGGCGTGTTTATATTTGAAAGTGATGTCACTCTCAGTTGACCACATTTTAGACTGCCTCGTGGTCACCGGACATTCACTGCACATTTGAGATTCTCTCTTCTTTTTCTCAAAAAATGAACACACAGAAAGGACAAGATGTGTATTGTCCTACTTTGGAGTGGACCGAGAACCAAGTAAAGCTGAATATATTTTTCATTTTTCTCCTGTTAAACTCCCCTGCTAATCTCTTAGAAACGCCGCTCACCACCACTTTATAGTAATGGAGTCAGTAAAGGACCATCTAAAAATTGCATGACCTTGGCAATTGTGTAAGATTCTACCAAGATTTCGTCTATTGTTTTTTAAAAGGTAAATTACATTTTAAACTAATTAGCAGTCTGTTGATTCTGCATTTTGTTATACATTTTAAATTTGGTTGGTTGGTTGGTTGGTTGGTTGAATGATTAGGTGATTGATAGGTTTGTTGGTTGATTGAGTTTGGTTAGATTGATAGATTGGTTAATTGGATGATTGGGTGGTTTGTAGATTGGTTGGATGATTTCTAGATTTCTTTGTTGATCGGATGATTGGTTGGTTGCTTGGTTAGGTGGTTGATAGATAGGCTTGTTGGTTGATTGGGTTTTGGTAGATTGATAGGTTGGTTTATTGGATGGATAGTTGGTTGATTGGTTGGTTACAGGAAGCAGCCAAACATAATTTGACCAATTAAAATTCTAGTTGTTTCTACAGATAAAGATTAAAATGAAGGTTTGTATTTCATTTAATAACCATAGGTGATACGAAATTTTGCATACAATTATATCAGTAAGTATGTATTTTAAAAATGTAATAGGCAATGTAAATACCAGAGCGTACCTGTAATTATCACCGTCCTGCCTAATAAATTCTAGGCATGTTGTGAACAAAATGTCACTGTGCATAATGTCACTGTACAGAACATACAAAAATGTCAGCATTGCTCTTTCAAGCCTCTTCAGTTAAGAATGATGGTCCCCCTGGGTGAGAAGTGTTAGATTTCAGTACACAATGCAACACAGATTGCATTTATTTTAATTTCAATTTTTTGGTATAGTGTTCTTATAGTGAACTAACAAGCGTTTTGTGATGAAGCAGGCTTTATTGCTGTCAGTCGAGCTGTTATATTGAGCTTTAATAGTGAACAACATCAGTCTGATTCAATCCACTTCAGCCCACAGAGGAATTACAAATCTGCCAGATGTTTCAGAGGAGCTCTGTTGTTCAGGATGTATATCTGTAACACACGCACTCACACACAAACACCTGTGTTGTATGTCTGTTTCAAGATGAAATTCCAAGACACTTCAGTGAGTCTTTTTTTTTTTTTTTTTTTTTAAATGGAACTATCATTGTACTTCAAAATTAACTCAAATGTAAATCTTTGTGCAAAGTTAGCAATTGGAGTAGAGCTGTTTTGTTGTTGTTGTTGTTTTGTTGTTGTTGGTTTTTTTTTTTTTTATCTCTGTCCAGTTTTACTGCTGTCCTTTACACTATCCTCTTGTTTTCAATGCTAATTAGCATATACTGCCAAGGCTAGTTAAGACTGACATAAGTACATTATAAGTATGTCATGCTAGCATTACTTGCCATGGTATTTAACATCAAGTGATAAAAATATCACACCACCATTACAGGTAATTATCATGATAGCTGCTAAAGTCACAACATTTTTGCCCTACTCTACTTGGCAGGTTTTATGACAAATGTCACGACATGTACTTTATTGAGATATGTTAAAATTATTGCTACAGATTAGCTTATTGCTTATTTATAAGCAACAAGACTCTTTATGATGCTAAGCTAGGCTTAGCAAAAATTTTATGACAAGCCTTTTAGAACTAATGTTTATTTCTTACAAGGTCCGAATGGATGTAATACATTGCGTGAAGATAGTTCCGATAAAATATATATCAAATCAGCAATCATAAAACATAGAGGAAAATTCATGCTAACTAGCGCATGTGTCATACTGTAGCAAGCCCTCATAAGAACAAGCTGTTATTATGCCAGCTAATCAGTGAGGATAACACTGCTTTACAGCTAAACATAAATTGTCATTATAACTCATGTCACCTGCAATGACTCATTTGTGACAACTGTTTAAGCTAGCATGAGTGTATATGATGTTACAAACTTTTTACAGCTTTCAAAAATTTTGTATGTGGAAACTAAAGCAGGATCTCATGATATAGGGTGAGTTACTTTTTTATTATCTACTATCGCTAATAGAGTTCCAATACTTTTCGACAGCTGACCTAGGAACTTAGAATCCGATTAGCATAATTTGGGGAACTGTTTGCAATCTTCGCAGATTTAGAACTCAGAAACTGCTTATAGCTCAGAAATAGGAAACACCTCATTAGAAACAGAAGGATGTACTTGTTCCAAAAAAAAACCTGTAGCGGTTTTATTGTGCAATAACGTATCAGCGAGTAATGTGGGCTTCAAAATACATGGAAGCTTTAAAAATGTACTCCTCACGCATAATGTTTCAGTTTCTATTGACAACTTTTCTAAACATGTTTTTTAATTATGTTGTCAAGTTGGTGAAGTGTGAATCTGCCATCTCATCCAAAAAGCGGTCAGGTGATGATGCACATGCTTGCTCTGCTAGCTTTATAGTGTGTAAAGACTCAGGAGACACACAAAGTGCTCAATTAGATGAAGCAGATACTTATTTTTTCCTTGATGTTGTGAGTGCAATATCACACCTAGCGTGTGAACAATTTCAATTAATTTCACCTATTTACCCAGATGACAATAAATTCTCATGAGCTGGCATTTGACCCGGCACTTTTCAAACTAATGGGGTGGTGACCCAGCACTTCAGACAATAACAGACAGCTCTGACTCGGTGGGATATTGCTCCTAAAGGAGCTCTCCTATGGAGGGTTTACTGGGTTTAACCACGCTTTGCTGCTCACTCAAGACATAATAATTGTGTTTTGAATCAGTATCGCTAACATTTCAATATTTCAAGAGACACAAGCACATATACTGTATTCTGAATCGATCACAGGAACATTCCTCAAATTTTCAAATATTCTTCAAATAAAGTACGTAAGGCTTGCTGGAAAAAAAGTTGAGCAAAACAGACATGAACATGTCTTTGATTTGTAAAACATATTTTAGAAATACTGTTATTAGCTGTAAATGAGTTAAGCCTAGTGTTGTATAAGGAAGCTTACACTGAGACGTTGTGGGTTCTTTACTGATTAATAAAATTCATTTAAAGAATATTTACTTGCTGTATGCTCTACTTGCAGTATTTGTTGTGGCACATTATATCTAGTTTAAATATCATTAATAGCAATCAGTTTTTGTCCCACCACTTTTGGAGTACTGGTGTCACACCTGACTGTCTATAGTATTTGTTTTTAGATTAATCAACATACACCCCAGATGAGACTAGGTTCCTTTTTGAGTCTGGTTCCTCTCAAGGTTTCTTCCTCATGTCTTCTCAGGGAGTTTTACCTTGCCACCAATGCCTCTGGCTTGCTCATTAGGGACAAATTTCAATCTATATATCAGAGTTCTTTAAACTTCTTTGAGTCAATTTCCACTGTAAAGCCACTATATACATAAAAATTTAATTGAATTGTACATACAGACATATTTTCTTGTTAAATCTATAACACTGACTTTAGAGTTTGCTGTTTTGAAGAGGTAAATATACATCAGTCATTAAAAAGTAGCTTGCTTAATTTTTGCTAAAAAAAAAAAAAAAAAAAAGATGACCAGAGAATCAACAATGATGTAATTCAGTTTTCCATCCATCCATCCATCCATCCATCGATCTTCTATACAGCTTATCCTTTTCAGGGTCACGGGGAACCTGGAGCCTATCCCAGGGAGTATCGGGCACAAGGCAGGGTACACCCTGGACAGGGTGCCAGTCCATCGCAGGGCACAATCACATACACACTCACACACCCATTCAGTATAGGATAGGCCCGGGTTCTGCAAGGTAAAGTTACTCTGCTACACATCGACTGTGTTCACACTTAACTAATCACTTAACTAGCATTATACTCCAAAAATAATCTATAAAATGTGAAGGCATACTGAATAATGCATTATAAAGAAAGGAGGCCGCTTTTAACTAGCAAGCCTATATAGCTTTCCTTTATGCTTGTTATAGCACCTTAATGTCTCCCATTGTGTACTGTCCATTGCTGTAAATAATGCATCATAAGGAGAGTAGAACTAGAGAACAAAGCCTGCAGGGATGACGCCAAAGAGACTCCCAATATGAGCTGCTGCATTCATGGCTTCTTATTTTGACATAGTACCAAATCATAGCCATTTTACTGTTAAGTATCCCCCCCCTTTCCCCCAAAGTTATCGTGGATTAAAAAAAAAAAAATTCATATTGATCTTTCATGAGCATTTTATATCCGCTGTTGCATTTGCATTTTATTTATTAGGAAAAAGCAATAACTGCAGAGCTATTGAAGGACTAAATCAGAAACTAAATCTTTCTTCTGTTTGTCTGGGAAAAAAATCTGCCTCTGTAAATGCAAAATCTGGAGCTTGTAGAAAAGCTTGCAAATTACAGCAGCACTTGTTACTGCAATGATAAAAACATCAGTAATAGGCTTAGAAATAGATTTTTTTTAAATAAAAAAAAACTTTAACTTTTTAGAGAGAGCCTGAGATCTTGATCTGGGCCTCTCAGAATCATGTAAAACTTGTCGAAATTATAAGCAGTATCAAGTAATTTTCACACAGGAAATTTCCGTGTAAAAAGATGACGTCAGGACATACAATAGAGTCGCTGTGATTTCTGCACAACTTCATTGGGCTTCTTTTTTTTTTTATCAATCTTTTAGTTGTATGGAAATATTTTTTGGCTGGCTGCACAAAAATTTCCCACTTGATTTACAATAGTTTCACTGTTTTTCTTCATGCTAGCATGTGTATGTTGATTTGTAAATGTCAATCAACTGTAAATTACCAAGCATGCTCATGGCACAGCTCATTTGCATTTCGTGACGCCCACAGAACTCAGTAAACACTGAAAACGACAAATTGATGACTAAAGGATGAATGAGCACCTCCTAATCATGGCATGTGCTAAATCTTTCAGAAACTCTTCCTATTTTTTACAGCGTTCCATTACTATTGTCTGAATTGAATGGTTAATCTCAATTCTTTTAATTCAATTGGACAATTTAATCCATATATAAAATTTCAGTACCTTCTAATTCCAGTCATTTTCAGTTGTATGATTTGAAGTCAATCAAGCAATGTTATGTAAGTCTCTTTATATTTTAACTTACACAAACGCAGTATATCATAAGATACAAACATTTTTCTGAAATAACCGGATTCACATGAATACCACATTTCTTGGGTAAATGCTCTGGAATGATTTACATATACATTGGTTTGTACCCAGCTTTATAAAAAAACGAGGCCATTATTGATATGTGTAATAAAAGTTGAAAAGTGTAATTACTGTTTGCATATCTTCTTTATTTATATTGTTTTGTGGGAAGGATTTTCAACTCAACTCAGTTTTTGTTGATTAGTATAGTACTTTTCCTAAGAAAATCAGACTCAGAAAGGATAAAAATAGAAAATGTAAATGTAAATATAATAATGAGACACTTAAGGAATATACAATCAGGAATATATCTCTTTGGGGTATGGTGTTATAGGGAAATGATCGATGACAGTTTGAAGTGATGCAGTCCAATGTGAAGTGGAGTTACTGTTATCACCAATAACAACCTGTTTTGTTTTTGTTTTTTGTTTGTTTGTTTGTTTGTTTTTTAGTGTTATTGTTTTTTTTAACCATTTGTTACAAAGCGCTCACACTGGAGACTCCTTCCAAAAATGCTCTATCTTAATGAATGCACTAAAGTAAGATGAAATTTGGTTGTATCCTGCAACAAACAAACAAGCAAGCAAACAAATAAATAACTGCTCCAAAAGAAGACATATGTATTATGAGTGAGCAAATTAATATTAATATAAGCCTGTGATTTGCCTTACAGTCAGAACCATTGCCAGAGCTGATGTCATTTAAAATAAATCAACACCTTCTGACCAATCAGAATCGAGAACTAAGCAGTGCTGCAGTCTGAAGTAACATAAGAAATGCTTGGACAACAATAAAACCGCTAAAAAGAAAAGATAATATTGAAAATGAAAGTGCAACCAATAATAAAACCATATCGCCAAGACATATTCAAATGTTACAAGCAGAGTAAAATATTTGTACACACATTGTATAGTTAAGCAACAGTCACCTTATTTTATATTTTAATTAAAAAAAGTAAGTAAATGTAATGTAAATCTATCTGGATGAATATAACAGTTAAGTTTTATTCCAATATGCAACACAGCAAAAGAGAATTGGATTAACATTCAGTAGCTGCATTTTCCTGGTCATTATTTTTAGCACACTGAAGAAGTTAAAAACAAAGAAAGAAAGAAAAAAATTTAAACGTCTCCAGGTTTTCAAGTAATATCAGCTACGTATAATGAATAACTTGGGATATGGCTAAATAGAAAGATATGTTTGGTGTCTATTAAAGTCACTATTGTACACTTTTAGTTAGAAATTTGAGCTATAAAAGTCTACTGTGAATCATTCGCACCTGCTCACCTAGCCACCAGTCTTACATGGACGTATCCATGACAAAAAGATGTAATTTGATCTCATTATATTACCGCTGAGCTTATTAACACTTCCTCTTTGCTTGATATGTTGAATCCAGTTTGAAATGCTATATTGATTGGAAGGGTGATGGCCTGCTCTATTATAAATTATAATCAACCTAATGAGCTGAATACTAAACAATGCATAATAAAATCATTCAGAACCTTATTTGTAGAGGTTATATTGCATCCTAAATATTCATTACACATTCATTATGTGTGATGGCGAATGCATTGTTACAGTATGAGGAAAACAGAGCCGGGACAGGAAAGATGACGCCAACAGGCACATTTAAAATTTAAATATTTTTTTTTTCTGTATAACAGTATGAATAGTTAAGGGTAAGGTGATGGGCAGGGTTAATGAATGTAGGCTTTCTTGGAACTTCATTCATGGTACTTCATTTATCATATTTTGTGATTAAAAATTTCTCATCCCAATCTCACACAATGTACTGAAAGTTTAATAACCTCATCTGAGAAAATTGTAAAATCGTACAAATTTAATGAACAAAAGTGAGGTGGTTGGATTGAGAAGTTCAGACCAAAAGCATTCCAGGTAGATTTGATTAAATTTCATATGAAAAGAACAGAACAGAAGACTAACCACTCCCCCTAACTTTTCAATAAGCAGCAATGATCTCTTAACATGGCCATCCCTTGAGCTAACCGTGAACAATGGCTTGTATAAATTCATCTGAATTGTTACATGATGCTGAATTTAAATATATATGGTACGAGCTTGTGTTGCTTACTTAAACATCTTAAATAAATGAATATACTGAATCACTGCTGTCTATATTTCAACATTCTCACACTTTGTAAGCAAAGTTACAATGGTTAAGGTTAGAGACAATGTTACACCTCAGTTGTGCATTATTTTCTAACAAGTCAATAGACCGGAGTCAATTATTTCGCTTATACAACAGTTACCACACCTCAAGACATTGTTCAGCTGTTTTATTTCAAGACATTTGTCAGGTTTTTGTCTTTAAAACGGTTGTGTGTGTTCAACTAATTTTATTACGCATCCCTTCTCAAGCCTCGATTGCTAAATCCAAAACACCATTTTAGAGCTAGTAACAGAGGCTTGAGTTTTCTTTCTGTTTCAGGCTGATAATATAAAAATAGAACAAATAAATAAATAAATATCGATGAGCCTACTTGTTCAAAGGGCTTTTCGTTTTTTATTATTGCAGAAAATACAATTAATAAATAAATAAATATTGATACTTGTTCATCAGCTTATCACACATGCTCTCTCATGCCCTCTTTCTTTTCTCTCTCTCTCTCTCTCTCTCTCTCTCTCTCTCTCTCTCTCTCTAATAACTGCATATCAATGGCTCAAGCCTCTGCTTCGCCTCATGGCTGCATTACCACCTCGGTGCGCATTATTTTTCTAATAATTCAACGGTCCATCATAAATTATTCTCTACATACTTCTGGAAAATCTATATTTTCTGTCATTTCGTTTGCCGTTAGATCTGTGTGCTGTGGTGGACAGTAGGCTAATGTTTCCGTTATTTCAGTTAACTTGGCGAAGTAATATGGAACTGTAATGTGGTCAAGACCTGACTAGATCTACTTTTGCTGTGCATTTACAAAAATAAATATTTGCACACATCTATCAGCCAATCAGAATCGAGACTTCAACAGCGCTATGGTATATACTGTATAATTATGAGATACAAAGTCATAATTCTGAAATACTAAGTCATAATTGAGATATTACACCATAATTAAGATACCAAGTCAGAATTTCTCATCATTTCAAAATACTATTTCATGAATTCTAGAAACAATCTCATAATATCAAGGTGCCGTCATGTGACTCATGTGAACAGTATTATGACTTAGCATTTCTGAATTATGACATAGTATCTTGAATTTTTTATATATATATTATATGAAAACAATTATATACATATCAAATGAGTTGCTATGTATCACGTTTCAAGGTTGAGGCGGAAGCAATCGCAGATATACAATATTTATTAAACAAATAAACAACAAAGTAAAGACACTATGACAACTTGACATAATACTATGACAAAAACTAAACAAAAACTAACGAGATCAAAAACACGGTAACATGGAACACGGTAGTCAAAGACAAACGTAAGGCAGAGAAGCAGTGCAAACAAAGGCTATATATAAGTGTGCTCATTAAGAGAAACGTGATTCAGGTGCAGGTGGTCATGTGACATGTAGTACAGTGCAGTGGCTGATTGGAACTGAAGTCCAGAGTTACCTCCTTGATATGTGACACTGTGTAATTATGCATGGCTATTCAATTGTTCATTTTTTAATAATGCAATAGTTATGTGTATATATATATATATATATATATATATATATATATATATATATATATATATATATATATATATATATATAATTTCAAGATACTATATGTCTTAATTCTGAGCTTTGTAATATATATATAATAAGTTGCTATATAATTATGCATGGTTATTCAATTGTTCATTTTTTTAAATAATGCAATAATTAAATTATAAGCTTTTATTATGAATATGGGCTTCATAGAGACTGGTACCTTCATAGAAAGCATTACCTATTATGTTTTACTTTGTTTCTTTCCACAGGATCATATCTGGGACTGGAAAATAAATACTTTTTTCTCCATTCCAGGTGAGCAAGAGCATTAAAATTGACCTCCACAGTTTAGAGGAAGTGAAGCCAAGCAATGCCATCCATAAACACACTTCTGCACTGCTAAAGGATGCTCAGGAAAGTTCTGAACCCGTTCCTGGAAACCTCATGAAGAAAAATGCCAGTTTTCATAAAAAAGAATAATAAAAATTTGTCTGTGAACCAGTTTGTTCAAAAAAAAAAAGAAAAAAAAAGAGGATGAGATGTATTTGTAAAGAAAAAAATCACAGGGTTTAAAATAGAGAATAGGAAAACATTTATTTTGCCCAGAGTGATCATGCTTAACGATGTAAGGAAGGACGGTGTCAATGTCAGTTTCGGTATTTTGATTTTAATCAGAGAGGGAGGAAAATAAAGCCTGATAGGACAATTGTGTTTGTTTGTTCAGATACCTAACATCATATCGAGTGTGAAACTGTGTCTGATTGATTCAAGATCTATTACTTATTTCATTGCTCTGCATCTAGATCCGGGATATTTTTTGTGTTTGTTTGTTTTCTTTCATGAAAGACAGACGATTCTGTATTTTCTCCTCTTTTTTTGCACTTATATAGCACTTTTATCCAAAGCGCTTTACACTGTGTCTCATTCACCCATTCACACACACACACTCGCACACTAATGGTAGCAGAGCTGTCATGCAAGGCTAACTTGTCATCGAGAGCAACTTGGGGTTCAGTGCATTGCCCAAGGACACTTCGGTATGTTGAGTCATGTGGGCAGGGAATCGAACCGCTAACCCTACGATTAGTGGACAACCCGCTCTACCACCTCAGCCACAGCCGCCCACACATTCATGTTCTCAGACTATGGCTCAAGTTGTCATTTGCCTGAGCACATGCAATATCTCTGGCTCTTTTAAAACATAGGGAATGATTGTAGCCGGTCTTCTCTGAATGGAAAAAAAAAAGTTGTACCTGTCAAATATTTAAATTACTACACACCTCAAAGGGATTGGAAATCAGGAGATCAGTTCTGCTGTGCGCATACACACACGCACGTAATTCCAGCTGTAATTCAAATTAATTCAATTCAGGTTTGTATTAATGTGCTTGTTCTAATTAGGGCCCGAGCACCGTTGGTGCGAAGCCCTATTTTATCTGCTCCGTGTATTATTATTATTATTATTATTATTATTATTATTATTATTATTATTATCCAAAATGAATTGCATTTTAGAGGGCCTAAACATACCCGAAAACTCACGAAACTTTGCAGACGTGTCAGAACCGGTGGAAATTTACATCTGATAGGGGTTGCAGAATTGAGTATGGCAAAATGGCTCGACAGCCCCACCTACAATATTTCACCGATGTGCCTCGTGCTACATTTCACCTACATGTACGAAATTCGGTAACCATGTGTAAGATGCCAATACTTACAAAAACGTCTCTTGAACCCATGTCCTAAACTCAACAGGAAGTCAATCATTTTGATTTTGCTCTTAAATTTTTGCTCCGTTTTCTGCCATTTTCAGGCCTCGTACTTTAACGAACCCCTTCTAGAGATTTCATCAGATCAACATCATATTTGGTCAGTCTCATCTAAAGGGATAGCCGATGATAAATTGCAAAGCTTTTCAGTTTTGGCTGCACAGCGTGGGCGTGGATGTCTCACAAATTTCTGTTTCGCCATGAAAAAGGAAGTTGTTATAACTCAAACATACAATGTCCAATCTGGTCCAAACTGCACGTTTGATAAAAGTCTCAGCATGAAGATATCTAAATGCCAAGATTCAGTAATAGTCATAGCGCCACCTGTAACAGGAAACAATACATTTTACATTGTGATACACTCCTAACAACATGTAAGTACTAAGAAGTGCTAAAAAAAAATGGAATGGCATTCCCCTGGCAGAGCAACCCCAAGGTTTCTGTAAAGACATGTTTATTTAGCATTTATGGAAGGAGTCTCCAGTTTCAGGGCTTTATAATGGTCAGAGGTAAAGTTTTCTTCCACAAGATGGAGGATTTTTTGCTTTGTTGTTTTTCACTAACATGACAATCTGCATTATTTTATTATATTTACTTCTGGAGCAAGGGTACACGGTGGCTTAGAAGTTAGCACGTTCGCCTTGCACTTCCGGGGTTGGGGATTTGAATCCCGCTTCCGCCTTGTGTGCGCGGAGTTTGCATGTTCTCCCCGCACTTCGGGGGTTTTATCCGGTTACTTTGGTTTCCTCCCCTAGTCCCAAGACGTACGTTGTAGGCTGATTGGCATTTCCAAATTGTCTGTAGTGTGTGAATGTGTGTGTGATTGTGCCTTATGATGGGTTGCCACCCTGTCCGGGGTTTCCCCTGCCTTGTGCCCCAAGTTCCCTGTGATAAGCTCCAGGCTGCAGCACAACCCTTTGTAGGATAAACAGTATGGAAAATGAATGGAGAGATGGAACTTCTTGAGCAAGAGCAAAAAGAGGCTGGTGAGGGAATGACAGTTTATAGCTGCTATAACATAATTAATAACAATACCATACTTGTCTCTTGGAAGTTCCACAACATTAAATGAAACAATAAATAGATAAATGTGTCTTTCTTTAATTAATAGACAATGTTTCCAAATTGCTGTGATATAAGAGGAATAAAACACTTTAGGATGTGCTGCTATAGGAAAAACTTTGGAGTGGTAACAATACAAATACACATGGTCCAGTTGTTGATTATTTTCCTGTAACAGTGTCCCAAAACAAGTGTTTTTTATTCCTTACATCAAAACCATATTTATAGATAGATGTTGCATTTAGTCTTATTTTGCATCTTGTCATATTTTGAAGTTCTTCATTACATCTCGCCGCCTTGTAATATCTGTCATACTTTTAAAAGCTCTGCGAAGCTCTAAGCTAAAGATTTTTCTATGGTTGACTATAATGACGGCTGCCAATGATGCGCTAGACTTCACAGTAGAATAGTTTTTTGCTTATTGTCATGAAGTCTGCCAATTCCAGTGCTCTTGGATTGGATGGACTGTACATATTATGGTGAAACTCTAGACTTCAGACATTTTCCAATTTCTACAAATTTTTTCACTCGGACCGTAGTTTTGTTTTGTTTTTCTCAGTTTCAGTGCCTAGTTTGTTTCATCTGTAATGCAGTCTTAGGTAATTTGTGATTTTTGCAGGTGTTGCATCAATATGCTTTGACCCAAACACCGGGAAATTTTACTGAGGAGAAAAAAAAATGCATAAGCATTACCCAAATACATCAATCTGTCTGATTCTGTTCTGCCTCCATTACCGTAGATCATATATTATATAAAATTCATTTCCGCACAGTAAATCTGGATGGCCTTAAGCTTGCATTGATTGACTTCAAATGATATATGAACTTTTTTCATTATTTGCACCCTGAAATGTCTGCTATGATTACAAACAAACCTGGCAACAACTTTTTCTCCCATATGACCTTACAGTCAACCAATAGGGACCGCACATTCGCCTTTTCTGCATCTACGTCATCTTTTATACATTTCTCATCTCACAGCATAGCTCATAGCTAATGGATTCCTGCAGGACCAATGCTGATCATAAATCAGCCAGTCACACCGTGGCTCGGTTATAAATGGTGTGTTCCGGCAAGCCCACACTATTCATGAATCGTCAGGGTCAGGGAGGAGTGGGCGATAGACAATGATAGAGACGATGGGGTGATTTGTCAAGAGTTTGGCCTGTGTTCATCTTCATTTGGTTAAAAACAGTGAATTGAAAAAAGACAACAAAAAAATCCCAAACAAACAAACAAACAAAAACTCCTATCATTGGATCATGGTGGTGATTTTTTTTTTCCATCACACTGTTTCACCTTTAGTCCATGGGTCAAGGAAAAGTCTTTAAAAATGTTTATTTTTATTTCAGATTCATTTTTTACTTTTGAAAGATGCTGCTTTTAAATCGGTGTAAATCACATGATTTAATTTTCAAGAGGAATATCTGTAAAGTTCTTAGCGTAACTCGCAATGCATATACTCCAAGTGTTCTTTATTATGAGCATATCCATAAACATATGCCAAATAAATAAGCACTGGTCAAAACAAAGTGACTATTTGTCAGAAACAAATGCATGACAAAAAACTAACAAGACTTCGCAGAGCACAGAACAATGACACACATAGGACATAAAAAGACAAACTAATAACACATCAAACACAGTACAGGTGAACACAATCAGTAACAGACCAATTATGAGACAGGGGCAGAGACAGGAACAAATCCAACACAAAGGAATTAGGCAAAATAGAAACAAAAGGACGTAGAGATCTAAACTGTTTCCTTTAGTTAACAGTGGACTAGTTCAACAAACAGACTTTATATAAAAACCATAATGAATTTTCATTTACTTTCACACTATCCGTTGTTACCCAGATGAGGACGGGTTCCCTTCTGAGTCTGGTTCCTCTCAAAGTTTCGTCCTCATAACATCTTATGGAGTTTTTCCTCGCCACCGTCACCACCAGCTTGCTCAACAGGGATAAATTCACACACTTAAGATCTGTATGCTGTGTTTATATGTTTCTGTAAAGTTACTTTGAGACAATGTCCATTGTTACAAGCGTTATACAAATAAAATTTAATTGAACCGAATTGAATTAAACTTGGTCAGGAATTTCGTTAGTTAGTTGTCATGTATCCACTCAATTAGGCAAACACAATGAACGGTTCTTTTAATAACTTCTTTCTTGCTAACCAAATAACCACATGAAGCAAAAAAAAAGGGTTATACCAAACAAGAGCAGCCAAAACTTTAAAGCGTCCATTTTAGAAGAGCCCTGCTAAATCCTGACATGCATTGTGATTTAACTAGGGCACATCTACGAATCAATACAGGGGTCAAAGGTTACCTGATAAGCCTTTATACAGCAAAAAAAAAAAAAAAATTGTTACCCCAGTTATTTTCAAATTTAACATAAAATATACTTTTAATATCTGCTATAAAAATGTATACTATTATTTTTCCTGTTATACACAACAGTTAAAAACTGTTTTCCCCTGTAAATATGTTTTACAGTTATTTACTATAAATGTTTGACAATGTATAATAAACCATGCAGACTCGGAGCAGATGAGTTGACCTCACTCGCTCACTGAAGGTGAATTAGTTCTTTCAACACCTCTGGATGATTACTCTCTGATCTTTCACTCAGTATATGTATTAATTTTCACTTACCTCTTTTACTTACTAACCATTTTCCATTTCCCAGAATATTGAAACATTTACTGTTCATCAAGGCGTTGAAGTCAGTGCTCTGCAAGACAGTACACTCTGTGTTGTGCTTTAAATCCCCAAAGAAATGTTGACCCATGTCACGTTTAATTAACCACTGTGAAAAGCATCAGCTATTCACTCTTTCCCAGAGAAGATATTTTGTATTAAGACCTAAAACCGAATGGAATGCATATCTACAAGATCTGAAGCATGTAAGAACAACATAAGTATGACAACCAAGGTCAACAGAAGCACCGTAGCAATTTCTTATAAAACAACAAATGAGATGTAATTTATTTAAAGGCAAAGTAGTGCAGGTACATTGAATACTAATTATATTTTGTTTTCTACTGTGTACTGCCTATATAAAATATACGTTTCACTTAATTTACCCGGAAAACCTTTTTGCTTTTCTTTTTCCTTTTTTTTTCTTTAAAGACTTTTACACAGTGCTGGTAAGTTGCTGGTAAAATGACATTTATTTAGCTGTGCAATTTGGAGAACTGTCAAAAAGCAACACTTCTTTAGAAATGACAGTGATCATTGCAACACTATTTATTTATTTATTTTCCATTTCTAAATGTGAGGACATTAAGACATGATGGTCTGCCTTCACATCCAGGGTGTGTTCCGGTCTTGTTCCCAGTGTTTCCCAGATAGGCTCTGGATCCACCATGACTCTGACCCAGATAAAGCACTTACTTACTGTAAGATGAAAGAATTAATGAACATTCCAACAATTAGCTATTGACTGTCCCAAAAAAAAAGAAAGGACAAAATAAATAAATTGGTAGTTATGTTAGTTGGCAAGCTAGTTAACTACCTGATTATTTGTGGTTTGATTTAACAAAAAAACCCCACTAAAGCTTAAAAAAATAGATGGATTTGAGTATTGCCAAGATACTAGGATGAAAATATTAGCTTTGAAATGGGTTATAGTGCATTTGAAAAAAGAAAAAAAAAAACTACAATACTGTGTTGGCAATACTCCAACCCAGCTGTAGTTTAAACCCCCCATTTGCAAACTCAACCACTGCTTTTACTTATCCACTACACATCAACTTGGGAAAACTGGCACCCAAAGGACACAGGTGCATCTCTGTTCTGTATATAATTAGAAAATGGAGGGCTGTTGAAAGAAGCTGCTTTTATTTTTGCAAATACTTTGATTCATATGATGCTTCCTAAAGCAGAGCTAAACCATCTGACATGTTTCATCTAACTACGTAAATGTACTGGAAATGTCGGTCTAAAAGAAATTACACCAAAATGGCCTTGAATGGATTTTATCGACTTTGAGTTGCAAAACAAGCTCTTTTGAAAAGGGGCTGCCAATGTCAATGTTGAGTGGGCAAATTGAGACAAACTTGGATGGCTGCTGTTTAAGTAGGAAGGGCTGTATTTCTTGTTGCTTATACACCTTTGACACCAGGGTCATTGGGGTTGGAAATGTTGGAAATATGGAAGGTTCAAGGATGATGCTTTTTCCAACACTACTGCATGTGACAGTATGGGTTGAAACAGATAACAGCAATTTCCATCAACAGATGCAGTGCTTTGAAGAAAGGTCACACAACAATATACTCAACTACAATGTAGATTGTGTTTTTTCCCCCCTTTTTTTTATTTATTTATTTTTTTTATTATTGGTGCATGTGTAGTTGTTATACAAAGGTATCCCGTGCTGTCAGTTTGTATCACAGCAGCCATGTATTTCTGCTCTGTTTCATATTTATGCTCCACGATCCTTGTCCCATTCCTCGTGTCCTCTATGTTGGTATCTCTTCTGCTATCCATCACTGCCAGAGTTTGATATGTGCCATATCTTTCATCTGTATCTTCCACTGTCCACTGTCTGTATCTGACAGATGTTCGGGTTTAACATACTACACACTGTCACTGAGGCACTCTGGTGGCTCTGCAGTGCAAATTGGACACCTCTGAAGTTCAATCCCTTATGGCATCTAATGGAAAATCTATACCCAGATTAAAATGCTGACCCCGTTTTCCATGGATACCCACGTTCAAGCATGTTTCCCATATAGTACATGACATAGCCAAAGCTAAACATACACATTTTCCATCGAAGGCTCACTCATAACACTTAACAAGAGCGATTGAAAGCAAGGTCATATCAATTGTGGTGTGGATTTGTCACTTTGGCATTTCTAACAAGCTTTATTTATTGATTGATTCATTTATTTACAATCTAGCCTAAAAGAGATTCTCTGAATGAAGGTGCCTCATGCCACAGTCATGAAAGAAAAGATTCACTGACTTAAATGATGATCTGCTGAATGTTCGTAAATAGAATTTACAGACACTTAAAAACACACACAGATCAATTTTCCTGCCAAGGAGAAGGCTCTCAGTGGTGACCAATATCGATTTGTTCACCTTAGTGATTCTTTCAGAAAGGCTGAATGACTCATGAACAAAACATGTATCTGAAAAAAAATAAACTCACAAAGATCACTGTCAGTTAATAAGCATTTACAAAACATTCAAGAAAATTCATTAATTCTTTCATTCATTCGTCTTCAGTAAATGATTTATCCTGATCAAGGTCACGATGGATCCAGGTCCTATCCCAGGTACACTGGGCAGGAGGCAGTAATGCACTATGACTCCATCACAGCACTCCATACATGCATTCACATTCACACAATCATTGACACCTAGGAACAATTTAGTGTAGCCAAATTGCTGCATGTTTTGGGAGGAAGGAGGAAACTGGAAAACCCAGAGGAAACCCACATGGACATAGAGAGAACCTATGAAACTCCACACAGACAGTAATTTGAGTTTAGGATCAAATCGGGGACCCTGGAGCTGTGAGACAGCAATGCCACCCCATT